>NW_019154165.1:3199351-3229179 GCF_002288905.1 Enhydra lutris kenyoni | reverse complement strand
AGAGATCACAAGTAGGCAGAGAGGCAGGCAGAGAGAGAGGAGGAAGCAGGCTCCCCGCTGAGCAGAGAGCCCGATGTGGGGCTCGATCCCAGGACCCTGAGATCACGACCCAAGCTGAAAGCAGAGGTTTAATCCACTGAGCCACCCAGGCGCCCCGTAATAAATAAAATCTTAAAAAAAAGATTTTAGGGGCACCTGGGTGGCTCAGGCCCTTAAGCGGCTGCCTTCTGTTCAGGTCATGATCCCAGTCTCCTGGGATCGAGCCCCGAATCATCGGGCTCCTAGCTCAGCGGGATGCCTGCTTCTGCCTCTTCCACTCCCCCTGCTTGTGTTCCCTCTCTCGCTGTGTCTCTGTCAAATTAATAAATAAAATCTTTTTTTTTAAGATTTTATTTATTTATTTGACAGAGATCACAAGTAGGCAGAGAGGCAGGCAGAGAGAGAGGAGGAAGCAGGCTCCCCGCTGAGCAGAGAGCCCGATGTGGGGCTTGATCCCAGGACCCTGGGATCATGACCTGAGCCGAAGGCAGAGGCTTTAACTCACTGAGCCACCCAGGCGCCCCCCCTTTCAACTCCACCACCACCTGACCACCCCATCCTCCCAAACCCCCCACCTGCAGCAGCAGCAACACCCTCACAGCAAGTGACCAGTTCAGTGAACACTTCCCAGGATGAAACAGGAGCCTTCTGGTGTCCAGTGTGGGACAGAAATCAGTCAGCCCAAGAAGGCTTGTGGGCACAAATAGTGCCCTGGGGAAGCCTGTGCCCAGTGGGGCTCCCCTAGGAGGCTTTTTTGGCTGTGGGTACCTCTCTGAGCCTTACCTTCTTCATCTGTATGCTGGAGCCGGTGGTACTGGGCCCAGCAGATTCAAAGGGGAGCAACTGGAAGGGCGCACACACATGCATGGTGGCAGGCTATGCACAGGGGAGAGGTAGATGTGAGTGTGGGCGTTCGTGGGCCGTGCCTGAGAACGCCTGCATCCACAGGGGCATCTCCAAGTGTGGGTCCCTGGACCTTTGCCTGACCTCATCTGTTTAGCCGAGTGGGGGTGGGGGAGTGGTGCCGGGAAGAGAAGTGCACATGAGACTTTATCTACAGGGAAGCCCCGAGGGCTACAGCCTGTTGATGCTGAGAGACATCAGACAGAGGCTCGGCATTCGAGGCACTCAGAGATGCTCTACATGGAGCATTCAGAAATAGGGTGATGCCTTCCCACTGGCAAGAAGCAGGGCAGGCTTCCTGAGGGTGGTAGTTTCTAAGCTGGGGGCCAGAAGAGGGGTCCCAATCACAACAATCTTTCCCATGGACACGGGGCTTCCCATTTTCAATGCCCTTTTATAGGCGTGATGTCATTTCTCCTACACATCGAGCTTATAAAGTGTGTGCTATTATGCCCATGTTAGAGATGAGAAGACTGAGGGTTTCAAGGTTCGGGTACCAGATTACTCTACAGCCACAGCCCAGCTCCAGGCCACCCAACCTTCCATCTCTGCCAGGCCCAGACACCCTTGGCACCCACAGCCACCGCGGTGACCCCAGTTTTCAACCTGTGGCTCATGGAGCTCTCCCCTGCTTCTTCACCACCACCTCATGAGGGTAAAACCCTGGGGGTGGACATTCTTTCCACGCTTAGCCTCCCCCATCTATATCATAAACGGTACCCAGAACTCAAGCCTTATCCCCAACAGCACCAGGCCGTTGTGTACCATTGGGTCTCTTCCCACAGCCCTTCCTCCGCCTCCTTTTCTGCCTCCCACACACCTACTAACCTTGCAATTCTCCCTGGTGCCTAGTGAGAACTCTGTCACTGCCTCCCTCGCACTCCCTCCCTGTACTTGGAACGATCTCCCAGCATGATACCTAACTAGGACATTCGAATTACCAGTGGCTATGTCTGTGTCTCCCACCAGATGGTGAGTCCGTGAGGGCAGGAGTGATCTCTGATACATTTCTCCATGACTCAGCAGAGTCAGACACCGGGATGTTTATGGAAAGAAGGAAGGGAGGAAGGGAGGGAGGGAGGGATGGAGGGAGAGTCTTTCCAATGTAGAGTAGACTGGGGTGTTCATAGCTTTCATTCTAGAGAACGCTGTTGAGACAGAGGAACATTTTACATTTGTAAAATGCATCAGCTCAGAAAAGATGGAGTCAAAGGTGGGGGGCTGTGATCCAGTACCAGTTAGAAACAGGAAAGGAGAAGAGTGTGCCATGGCTGAGGTAAGTGATGGGACATGGACGATTCCCAGGGTAATGAAGTCTTCCCACCAAGGCTGAAAAGACTCTGGAAAAATCAGGTCCCAGCAGCCACGGAGCATAGCAGGCAGAAGCCACAAGCCCCAAAGGACCAGCCCTGCAGACAAAGGCAGATTTATTTCTAGGAACCAGAATCCTCTGAAGTTTTGTGGCCGGGAAGACCCAGGAGACTGGTAAGGAGGTGTCATCTTGAGTTCCACAAGAAGCGAAGGGTGGAGCTGTGGGGGGGGGGACCCCAATCCCACACTTTAGCTTTCATTCTACCTTCCTTGTCCTGAAACTGGTGGGCCCAGGCCGGGTCCTGAAGCTGATAAGCTTCTAGATGGCTGCTAGCTTCCCAGATATCTGGCTGGGGCAGAAGCTGGAGAGGTAAGCAAGGCCACCTCCCAAGTCTCCAGCCCCTTGGAGGCTCCTCCACAGATGGCGGCCATGGAGCCTACGCAGGAGGACCAGGCAGTGGGGCTGGCCCAGAAGAGTTTGGCAGGGTGCCAGCAGGCCTGCCCTGGCACAGAGATGTGAGCGGATGGCCGTTGCAACTGGTCTAATTGCTGTCTCATTGGCTCTCCCAGGGGCTTATTCCTGAGCCAAACGATGGGAGGTTTCTGCTTACGAGACTTGAGGGAGCCTGAGGAGAGGTGGAGGGCCCGGCACTTTGAAAGGCATTGACAAACCCCAGCATGCCCAGGGCAAAGACCCAATTTGGGGGTGGTGGGGGGTGGGCAGGGAGCAAAGAAGCTGGGAGGGGAGGGCCTGATATTCCCATCATGTGCTCTTGGTTCCCCCTTGACCCTGTGTCTCCCTCTAGCTGATGCTTTGTATCTCCTTTTCCCAGGGTCCTTGCCGGCCTGTCCCTCCTTCTTCACCTGTACTCACTGCATGAGATGCCCTGCCATCAGGCTCCCATCCCTACTTGGCTGTCACCTGACCTCAGAGATCTAATTACAGAACTCAGAGGATGCTTTTCTATCCTTGACTCCACGGACTGCTCGGCTACACGAGGTATCTGTGAGCACCTCCTGCTTCCTGAGTATCTCTACTCTCAAATTCTATACTCTCTATGTAGCTGTGGTTTCCCTGGTTCTCCTCCTACTTCTTTGACCAATCTTCGTCAGTCGCTTCCCTGGGCCCCTTTTCTTCAGCATGCCCCTTAAAGACTGGGCTTCCCGAACTGCCTCTTGTAAGCCTCTCCTCACAGACGCTTCCTGACCATGCTCAGCCACTCCTGTGGCTTCTACCACCTCCTCTAGGCAAGCGAATTCCAAATGTCCCCTCAGCCTGGACCGCTCTCCCAAGCTTTAGTCAGTATTGACATTTCCCTAGTGGTCGTCTCCAAGGACATGTCAAACCCACCTCACCCCAAACAGAACCTTATACTCAGGGGGCACATATCTGCCTTTTTCATTTCTCAAGGGGCAGCCCCACAACCCACCCAGGCTCTCAGCCTAGAAACCTTTGCTCCTCCTTCTCCCTCACCCCTCACATCTAATTAATTACCATGACCTGCCAATTTTACCTCTTTAATAGCTCTGGAATCTATCCCGAGCATTCCATCCCCACAAACACTGCCCTGATTCAAGCCTTTTTGTACTTCGCTGCCGCCAGAGTGCGTCCTCCTCTGACCAGCCTCCCTACTGCAGCCACAGAGACTTTTTCTGCGGACAAATCTAAGCCCTTAATTCCCCAATTAAAATCCACCAGTGACTCCTGGTCGTCCCAGAGTCTAAGTTCCTCAGCCGGATGCACAAAGGACCCTGCTTACCCACCTTATCGCCTAGTCCCGGCATGTACCACAATCTTCATGTCAACCTCAATACTCCCCAGCCTCCTCTTTACCCAGGGAATTCCTAATAATATCGCCAGCTTGGTGGGGGTTGTTAAGAGTGTGAACTTGGTGGGGGGCGGGCTCTGATGCCCAGCTGGGCAAGTCACTTACCTTCTCTGTGCCTTGGTTTCCATATCTGTGAAATGGGGATATCAACATGTGTTTTTGCCTAAAGTTGTATTCATCTCGAAGGGCATGCTTGTTAATTAGATCATGCATGGAAAGCACTTAGAATAGTGCCCGATGCATATTCAGGGCTGCATAAGGGTTAGCTGTTCTTAGCTATTATTCCCTCTTCGAGGACTAGCCCAGACATTACCATCCCTCTGAAGCCACCTTCTCCTCTGAGACTAAGATAAGCGGCCCTCTTCTGGGCCCCCAGAGCCCTGGCTAAATTCCATCATGGCACTTGAGACCATTTGCCCGCTGCTTGACCTTCCCCTCCTGCTACTTGATATAAAGGACTGAGGTCTAATTTAGCTCTGCATCCCTAGCCCCTAGCCCCTAGCCCCTAGCCCCTAGCCCCTAGCCCAGGACCTATCATTTGAGACTCAGGCTAGCCGGAGAGTAGGAATATCATCTCCATTCTACAGATAGAGAAACTAAGGCTCAGGGAGGTAGGGGAACATCCCAAGATCACACAGCTAGACACTGGCAAAACATGGGTTTCAACCCCAGGTCTGCATGATTCCAAGCCCATGATCTTTCTACTTTACCTAACTGCCTTGGAGGAAAGGGTCATGAAATCTTGTCCTGGAAGGAAGGACTTAAAGGAACTAGCGAATGCTCTGCCTAAAAGAGAGACAACTCAGGGGCAAGGACAATCCTCTCCCCCTCCCTCCCTCCCCGATCTGTTTGAAGCTTACTGGTGCTGGTATGTGGGTTTCAATAGCAGTGCCAACGCATGTGTTGGACACGTGTGTGATGAGGTCATGCCAGAATGCTAGAGATGAAAACCCAGAGATGAGTACCTTCGTCTCAGAAACCCTAACTCACCTTTGTATGGTTCTCCAGAGTTTAAAAATGCTTTGCCATCCCATTTTGTCATTTGGTCAGCCTCACACACCTGCAATGAGGTAGCCTCGGCTCAGACAGGCAGCAACTCAGCCCAAGTCATCTAGCTCAGAAGTGGGAGAGCTGGGACTTCGCCATTGAATTGACACATAAAGTCTCGAACAAAACCCCATTTCCTTTCAGCTGGACGTCTCAGGAGAATCAGACCATGACTGGGGAGGGTTCTTACCCAAAGAAATGGGTATGTGAATGCTGCAGTGGTTGGGGGTGTCCTGCCTAGAGGGAGGAGAGACAAAAGAGAGGGTCTCTAGGACTTCAGTGTTCTTGTCCACCAAAGAGAGTGACACCCCCAGCCTCATACCGTAGGTGCAAGTCCCAGTGAAATGGCACAAATAGAACAGACAAATGCGGGGTGCCTGGGTGGCTCAGTGGGTTAAAGCCTCTGCCTTCGGCTCAGGTCATGATCCCAGGGTCCTGAGATCAAGCCCCGAATCAGGCTCTCTGCTCGGCAGGGAGCCTGCTTCCCCCTCTCTCTCTGCCTGCCTCTGCCTACTTGTGATCTCTGTCTGTCAAATAAATAAATAAATAAAAATCGTAAAAAAAAAAAAAAAAAAAAAAACAAAAATGCCCCCCGCAGGGAGACCTCACAAGAGATAAAACATTGCATTGGAATTCTTAGAATGCTTGTAACCATGTAACCGTGACAAAGGCGTTGGAGGGAAGTCAGCATGTCAAGAAGCAGGCAGAGCCAGGTTTTGAAATGCCGCCTCTGCCCGTTCCCGATTGTGGGACCCTGAGAAAGATCTGTCCCATCTTCCTTGCCCTGTCTGTGCAATAGAGAAGATTTGTGCGTGTCTTACAGAATTTTACATGAGAGGACATGTGTGGAGTGGCTGGCGTGGGGAGCAGGTGCCGATCATGGCGGACACAGGGATTAGGACTTGGGAGTCAGACCACCTACTTCGGTTCCAAGCCCAGCTTCTTCATCTGGCAGCTCTTTGACCAACCGACCTCTCAGAAGTCACTTCTCTGGGCCTTGGTTACTTCCTTGTGGAGCTGGTTGCAAAGATTAAATGAGGGAATGCATGTCAAGTGCTTAGGACTGCTTCTGGCACAGAGTTCGTGCTCTGTGCATGCTGGCCATTATCGTTACTATCAGACAGAGGCCTGAGAGGTATGAAATAGTACCCGCCCCTCTTCTCCCAAAGCACTGCGTCCTTTCATAAACAAAGACATGAGTTGAGGCTGGTGAAAACAGATTAGTGGCTTTCCTTTCAGTTGGCTTCCTAAAGGTCCAGAATGACCCCCTCCAGGGCTGGCACCCTGCTTTTAGGGTTGCTGTGAACAAGCCAAACCTTAGCCAAGATGCCCCAGGCTCTCTCCCAGATTAGGCCAGAACTGTGGAGAGCCACTATAAAGAAAGAGCTTTGTTGGATTTAGAGAGCTCAGAAACCGTTACCTGACATCCCACTCTTTCCCTGAGGGGCCACGGATGGAAATTAGGGAATCCATTCATCTCTCACCCTTGTAACTCTGACTGCCCTGACCAAGAGGCTACACAGGCTTGGCATACTGGGCCCAGCAGCGGCAGAGGGCACGGCAGGGCTGGGGACCGGCACCTGGTGTCCAGGCCTAGCCGGGTGAGGGCAGGTGGTGTCCCCTGACGTTCCTGTGAAGGCCTCATTTACAACAGGGCTCTTGGAGACCCAGTCACCCACTCTAGGCTTTCATGGCTTTTCCAAACCACCCAGGCCTCGCTCAGCCTTTGGGCACCCCAAAGGAAGCAGGAGCCCAAGGAGCCCCTTGGGTCAGTGCTCAGAGCTCCGGTGGGGTTTCCACACACAAAAGCTGCTGTCTTGAGTTAGTGACCCCTCCCCATCCGAGCCCCCCATGCCCCCACCCCCAGCACCATGGGGAGGGAAATCAGGAGAAGCTGAAGAATTGTTTGTAATTACTGTGTTTTTAAAGGCTTTTCCGTGGGCCTTTAGCAGATTTCTGGGGAGGGCAGCTTGCCAGGGAGCATTGAAATGGAAATCCTGTGTTCTAGCCGGGATAGTCTTGGAAGGAGATTCTTCCCAGAGAAAAGGCCAGAAGCCCCGCCCCCTCCCCCAAGTCCCCCATGCTCCGCTATGGTCACCTCGAGGCTTGGCGATGGGGGGGGGGGGCTTTGTGGAATGGCATTCGTGCCCACAGACCTCAGCTCTGCCCTCAGGACCCATCCATTTAGCCTCCACATGAAAGGCAGCTCCACAGACCCCTAGCTCCACTGTCTCTGACCTCAGGGGCACATCCGTTCACCTCCTCCCCATACACACACACTGAATAATCACCCACTTTCCTCACTCTTTCCAAGAGGGAGTCTGGCCCTGGAACATGGGCCCTCCAGGGTGACCTCCTCTGAAGTTATCCAGAAGTCAGGCATACATACAAGCAACCATTCTGCAAACAGAACAGTCCCTCCCGTCTGAGCAGCATTTTACGGTTTGCAATGTCTTTGCCCATCTGCCAGTCCACCTAGTTATCCAGCAGATAACTTATCCATGGCGGAGCTACTGCCTATGATTACCAGTTTACAAATGGGGCTGGGGGGAGTGGAGGGGGGTCGGTTACTGGCCCGAGTTTGCTCAGCTAGCAGAATCCCAGAGCTGGGCCTAAGGCCGAGGTCTGTAGGATGCCTCTTCCCGCCCCACCCCAGGCTGCCTCTCCCACACGCTGGCTGACACGCAGGCAGGACTGTTCTGGTGCAATCCTGGGGCCTTGTGGTCTGGGATCATTTCCTGTGGCCTGAAGTACTTATTTGCAAGTTGTAAGGACTGCCCGTTTTCTGGAGGCCTCACTGAATGCTTCCAGCTGGGAATTTAACCTTCTCAGACCCAGCTGTGGATCTCGAGAGCTCTCTTCATTCCCACCCATTTTCCTAGAACCCCCCCCCCCACCCCGTGGTAACTTAGTTCTGTAAGGGTGGGGAACCATGGAGGAGCACTGGCCTGGGACCCAGAAGAACTGGTCTGGACTGGCTTTGCCACCCACTTGCTCTGTGACCTTGTGCAAGTACCTTCACCCCTCTGACCTCAAATCAAGACTCAGAAAGTGTGCTTCCCTGCCGGCCTCTTGTTTTCACTGGAATATGAATGGAACTGACCTCCCTTTTGCAGCTCCTCCACAGCCCCAGGTCTTGGGAGAAGTGGTGGATTTGTTGCACGTGAAAGCTGGCTAGGTTGGCCCTTTGGGGACAGTGAAAATCATACCCCCACCCCCGGCAGCCCCTCCAGCATCATACAAACAGGCGAACTGAGGCACAGGAAAAGGGAGTCACTTGGCCAGGGTCATGCACCAAAGCTAATGGTAAGGTCAGGATTAAAATCCAGTTCTGTTGTGGTGGCACTCAAGGCTGGCATGGGAGATTTTAGCCTCCTATAATTTTCCCCGCCGGCACCCATAAGCCATTCCCAATAAAACAGTAATAATAAATGCATGCTTAAACTCCTAGAGAAAGTGTGACTCAAAATACCTTCAGAAATTTTTGCAATTTTTTTTAAAGATTGTATTTATTTATTTGAGAGAGAGACCAAGCAAGAGGGAGAGAAAAGAATGGGGAGGGGCAGAGGGAGAGAGAGTAGCAGACTCCCTGCTAAGCAAGGAGCCCAATGTGGGGCTCAATCCCAGGACCTGGGGATCATGACCTGAGCTGAGGGCAGACACTTAACCGACCAAGCCACCCAGGTGCCCCCAATTTTTGCTATTTTTATTGATAACATAACACCCATGCTCTGGGTAAATACAGGGTTTTCTGGCCTCCAGAGATGCCCAGCCCATGCTAGACTCTCAAGGCCCTCAAGGCCATCCCGGAGCAGTGGTGGCGGTGACACGACAGGTGTGGGCTCCTCGTGCTCCCTCCAGCAGCCTCCTCTCTGAGTCTGTGCAGGAATGGCATCCCTGGATACCTCCCCTGCCCCGCCCCCGGCCCTCCTGAACTAGGAGACGGTCCTCTAACACAGCCCTTCTCCCCTCCGCCTCTGCACTTACACTGGCTCTAGGAAGACAAAGATGAGAAGGGGGGTCTAAGACGGACACGGGAGTGAAGGAAAGGACATATCATAGATATTTTAGAAGTGACTCTGCGTGTCATGTCTTTCTCCAGAAAGGAAGTTTCTGAGCCTGCCCCAGTGCACAGAACATGAAAGAACCAGAGCATGTTAGAGTTATGATAGCCCTTCAAGACCTTCCATTCAGCCCTCTCACATGACACATGGAGAAACTGAGGCTTAGAGTGGGGAGAAGGGCCTCTTCTGGCCCTGTAGCCAGTATTTTGTTGGGTTTTTTTTTCCTACCCTCCCTCGTACCCTGCTGCCTATCGTGCCCACGTGCAGGCTCACCCATGTGTGCGCTAATGCAGGCTGACGGCTGCTGGGAGGGTCACACATGGAGACGAGCACTGGCCCATTCACTCTGACACATACCCCAGCTGGCAGTCCCCTGACAGACTCCTCCATCCCCACTCCCCAGCACCTACCCACCACTCCCACCCCATCTTCTCCACCGGCCTTGCCCTAGAGCAAAACCCACCTGGCACCAAGTCACAGGCCCCTCCTTGCTGGTGCCCCTCCCCAAGGGTCTTGCTTTGTCGAAAGGCCAGTCCACAGCTAGGTCGAGAAAATCTGGGTTTGAGGGTGCTCCTGGGCGGGGGGTCAGGGGGGAGCGGCTGGAGGTTCAGGGCCAAGGGGCTGGGATGTGCATTATGTGGTGTTTCTCTGACTGCAGGCTGGATCCAGAAGGCTCTGCCAGGAGGCCTGGAGCCCCGCCACACCTTAGATAAAGCAAAGCAAGGGGAGGAGGAGTCTTGGAGCGTTTGGAGACAGAACAGGAGAGAAATAGCCTGTAAAAGTTAAGCCTAGGAATGGAGTCCTGGAGGCCCGTTCTGGCCGAGGTGGGACTTGTCCTAGAAAAAAAGCTGCCAGGCAGCCATCCAGAAAGAGTGAGCTCAGGGGCCACCGGACACAAGCCTGGGCCAGGGTGGGGGAGGGGCGGGAGTTGGGGGGACGGCTCCCTAGAGCTGGGGTGAGAAGTTGCTGAGCTGAGGGGAGGCCAGGCAGAGGCCTCTGACAGCAGAGGTACAAAGGTAATTAGTGTCTTAGGCTGGGTGGGGTTGGACAGTGCCTGACACCCTGGGGGGCCATGCAGGATGGCTAAATGGAAAAAGATGGATGAATGGACGAGTGAATGAATGAATGAGTGGGTTCTGTCTCCCTTTAGAAGTTTGGGCCTGAGGCGCCCTCACAGCCAGGGTGGGCTTGATGTGGCTGGTGGCCTGAGGAAGGATTAAAGGGACTGCTGCCTTGAGAAAAGAATCGGAGCCCTTTGGCACCGCTAGGGATACCTGGTTGCCAGGCACAGTGGGGCTCCGTAGGTGGGGCCCTGGCTCATTATCCTCCTGGGCTTTGGTGCCCCTCATAGCCATCTAATCTAATCTCTCCCCCTCCCACATGCTTTAAAAGGAGAAACTGAGATTCAGACCAGGAATGAGTTTTCCCTGATCCTGCAGCCCGCTGGTGGCTCAGCTCAGCCTCAAGATTTTCTCCACTGGCCTGGGGAGCCTGCCGTTTACCCTAGCTGCTGTCCCTCTGTTGCCTCTACCACAGCATCCTCAGCCAGTGGCTCAGTGGCCTCTGGGGCCCGGGAGAGCCATGGGGAAACCAGGAAGGGAGGGGAACAAGAATACAGAAAGAGGAGAGGTGAATTTCTCTGGGGAAGCAGAGGAAGGGTCCCCTGACTGTTAGGACAGTGCATACCGGAAGGAGGTATCTGCCAGAACCGTTCTATCCACCGGGACACTGCTGAGGTCAAGGCCGGTGCCCCTCGCCCCCAAAAGTCTATGGGGCAAAGTGTGTGTTCCTCACACACCACACCACACGCACAGGTATGCACGCACACTCACACACACACACACACACACACACACACACACACACACACAGGGTCCTGGCATCCATGTCCCATTGTGTGACAGAAACACTGATTATGAAGACAGTCTCCATTCCCCAGCTCACAGCGGGGCCTGGCCTCAGCTAGAAGGGAAGTACTGGGTGGCTTGGGGGACAAAGGCCATTGGATTCCACACACCACCAATGGATATTTTTCTCGTTAACACACAATGCTGCTTACATAACTGGAACTGGCTAGACACTGTGAGAAATGTTTAGGGCTTAAGAAAAAGCAGGAGGAGGAATAAATAGCCACAAAGCCACAGGGTCCCAGGGGCTGCTTTCCTGAGGATGCTCTGCTCCCCCGCCCTCCCACACTCCCATGAATGGGGGTTCTGGAAAGGAGGTTGCGAGGACGGAACCCGTTCATGTCTCAGCGGCCCAGACAGGCCCCATCCGCTCACAGGGCTTTCCTCTGTGAACACAACCCGAGGTTGTCCACGGCCCCTCACCTTTTTTTGTCCCAGCTGGCCTTGAACCCCACTACCTTCTGGGCCCAGCTTGCCACCAAACCCCATCTGTAGGCTGGGTCCAGGCTGAGAGAGCAGTGGTAAGACTCGGATGACTGTCAAATTCAGGGCCAAAGGGATGTCTTCACCCACCCTGGTAACATCTACAGAGTGAAGCCAGTTGCTTCCACTCAACTCTGACCCTGACTCCAGTCTCAGCCCCAGTTCCAGGGAGAAAGCAATCCAGTAGAGAGCAAGCCGGGCCTCAAGGACTCACAAAAGATGAAGGGGGGGGGGGGGGTCAAACGATAAAGGAAACCAATTTTATCAGCACATTCAGAACCACTGTGGCCCCCAAAAGTGGCCACCCTCTTTGTCTCCTCAGCATGCCAGGCAGTGTCTCTAAACAGAGAGCCAAGCCAAAAGGGCAAAGGAAAATGTGCCAGGTTGCTCAACCCAGCTGTGCAAGGAAACACATATGTGTGTGTAGGGGTAGGCGTGCAAGGCGAGGGAGCAAGGATGACACGATGCCCTCCCTTAGTGTCCCAGGGCCAGGCCACCCAGCCCCAGGGACTGCCTTCTTGATGACCACTTGCTCCCTGGGACAAGTAGGCTGTACAGTAAATGGCCACATGACAGCCCACATTCTCCCATTCTAGGACTGGGCGAGGGGAGTCGGAAAGATTGCTGCTATTTTGCAAACAGAACTTCCTGTCTCCATACCCTTACATCTTTTCTGGAGGCAATAGTTCTCAGAACTTCTCTTCATGCCCACCTCTGCCTTTCGCATCCTCAGAGAATCCCACCTCCCCTAGAGAGTGGCACTCCTCAGAAAGTGCCCAATCTACTTCCCTAGCATCGCCATCCCTGCTCTTACTCTGCCTGCCTGCTGGAAAATGGGTAAGGAGGATCCGGTGACTGGCACCCGTAGGTCCCTAAATGAGAAGCATGTTTGTTTATAGCTAGATGAAATCCATCCCTACTTCCACCCCCTTCCCCGGGCCATGTCTGCGTATACATCTCAGAATTCCTGCCACGGCCTCTACACCAAGCTTCTGGCTTCTCCCAACCTTCCCACCCCTGGATCCCTGAGAGGCGGGGCCGAGGCAGCCGCCACATTCAGCGTGGCAGAGCCGCTAGCTCAGTACAAATCAGAAACACATTGGAGGCAGGCAGGCCGGGAGGGAGCAGACAGGCCGGGACTGGGGCCCATTAAGGCCGGAGCCCGGCCACGCTGTTTGCCGCCTCAGCAAAAGGTTTCAGGTCTGCCTCCTGATTGTTTGTTTGTCTCAGAGATGAGACAGGCTGAGAAGGCAGCTGACAAGGACCATGGCGGGTGGGAGGCAGTGGGGGCGGGGGGCGGCACAGGGAGGCCCCCCCAGCTCTCACCCCGGTTCTCCCCAGCCTGGAACTCAGGGAGAACAGGAGAAGCCGCCGAGCTGCCTCATTTCCCTCCCCCCACCCCCAAATTCCAAACAGATGTGCAGTCAGATTCTTCCTCTCCTTGGTTGGGGGAAACAAAAGAAATTAAAAATGGGACCCTAGAGACACTACTTTCAGGCAAGCCCTAACATAAAGAAGGGATAAAAGGGAGACACAGGAAGGACTTCCAGAAGTGCAGGTGAGATGGCAGAAGTGGGGGCATAGTTCACCCCTTGCCTTAAAGATAACTTTCGTGAAGATTCCGGTCGTTGTGGGGAGGGGGTGTGCCTGGAAGGACGATTGCTCTGGGAGGTCCAACTGAGTCTCACATGGGAAGGATTCAAAGATGTCTGCTGTCATGAGGAGACTCTAGATATCTTGACTCAGTGAGCCCTGGTTTCATCAGGCCTGGCATTAAAGATCATGGAGCCCGCCCCCTCACTCAGACATACTCTGAGGCCCAGAG
Organism: Enhydra lutris kenyoni; assembly: GCF_002288905.1. Taxonomy (NCBI): domain Eukaryota; kingdom Metazoa; phylum Chordata; class Mammalia; order Carnivora; family Mustelidae; genus Enhydra; species Enhydra lutris. The sequence continues at coordinate 3,215,771 of NW_019154165.1, read as the reverse complement.
AGGGGAAGTCATTGCCCAGGGTCTCACAGTGGATCTGACTCTGGATTCAGTCATCTCAAATGGAGGCCTCTCTGCTCCCCAGCCAGTGCTCCCTTCCCTTCACATTGTTCCCCTTTGTCAGTTTTCTCATTTTTTAGGAAAACAGATCCTCTACCCTTCTCAGTCTGTCTCATGCCAGCCCGAACCTAGGGTCTGGGCATACTCTCTGATGGGATCTCTTTGAAGTCTGGAAGTCTCTGGATTTGTTTGGCAACCATGGCCCCCTCTAAGGAGGTTTCTGCTAATGCTCCCCCTTTCCCCGGGGCCAGCCTCAAACACCCACAATTGGTTGTGGACAGTGTGGTCATGTGGCAATCACCCGGCCTTAGGTTACCTCGTTTCTGACAACAGAGCTTCCAGCCTGCCGCTGGCTAAGCCTTTTCGAGGGCACTATGAGTCTCATGCCCAGCCCTGTTGTGGTCTCAGCTCAACTCGTCCCTCTTCTCTGATCTGCCTGTCACCTTGTCGAACCTGCCCTAGCCCTCATCTCCACCCATGCCTACCAGAGGCCAGGCTGAAGCTGTCTCTGGGTGCCCTGTGGGCTCCCGATGGGGCTCAGCTGGAGATGTCCCCCACGACAAACACATGCTTGCACAAGTGCACACACAGTGTATGTGCATACCCTCTTTCTAGAAGCATCTGGTGATTGTTGCTCTGCTATTTGGGTCTAGGGGATGAGCCAAGCCTCACTCTACCATTCAGACTACCAGCCTGGCAATCGCCAATGGCACATTTTCCCCTCGAAGCCCTTGCCCCACGGGACTTTGAAAATTCCTGACTATTGGTGTTCGTGCCAGTGCTTGCTAAGGGATAGGTTTGGGGAGCTGGTGGCCAAAGAGAAGGAATCCTCTTCCTTTCTCTCTCTCACTCACTCATTCACACATACACACACACACACACACACACACACACACACACACACACACACATCTTCCTCATTCTTCTTTCCCTTTTTTTTTCCTCTCCCTCCCTCCCTCCCTCCCTCCCCATCTCTCTTTTTTCTTACAGTAAATTCCAAACAGATGGGCAAGTCTTCTCTCCCACTTCTGAAGTTGAGGGGAATATCAGCCATGGGGAAACCAGAAATCACTCCCTTCCTCAGAGTAGATCATCTCAGCCTCGCTGGGTCTCCTATTCCAGTGTCTCACACCTCGCTGGATTAGGTCAGATATTAAAAAGTATTTCCTCAAACCCTTTTGTTCCAAGTCTACTATTGACACTTGTGCTTTCCTCAGTGCGGGGCCTCAGATGTCATGGGGTGGAGGAGGAGGGAGGGAGGGGAGCAGGACATACTTGCTGGGATTCAACTAGAATCCTGGGCTGGACCCAGGCTGCAACCCCATTATCGAGGGGGAAGAAGAGCTCAACTACTGGGCATGACTGAGAATATCAATGGAGTGTTGTGTCTGCCTATACAAGCTCTCTAAGCCTAGAGACAAGCACAAACAGAAACAGCAGCATTTGGAGCAGTTAAATGCTGCTTCTTGCTTTGCAGTGAGAACTGCGTTTTGTTATTTAAGCTATAGACAGAGGGATTTATATGTCTCCATGTGATTTTTTCCTTACAGTGCCGAGGCGTGGAATCCCTGTGCATGACAGGGCTGGGACAAAGCCTCTCCTATCTACAGATGGTCCCAGAAAGGGCAGCCGGAGCCTGAGTGGGGCTGAGCTGCCCCATTTCCGGGGCCTGCAGCCCCTTGTGACCACAGCTGTGGCCATGGAGCCACCCCCCCAAGGCCCCTGATTCCCCAACCTTGGCTGAACCTTCACCTGGACGCCTGGCTCAAGGACAGTCAGCATCTTCTGGAAGTGGTTTCACTTCATCAGCTTGTATCTTGGCTTGGTACCCCAGATCTGACAGAGCTAGTCCCACAAATCTGGGCCCATTCTAGGACTGCAGAAGGATGCCAGAAGAGGGTTATGATCCCTGCTTCCCTGACAGGTAAGGAGAATAATGCTAACTAATACGTTTTGAGTAGTGACTCTGTGTCAGGCACCGTTCCAAGAGCTTGACATGTACCTTGTGACATAGGAAATCTTACCGTTACTCTCATTTTACAGATGAGGAACCTGAGCAATAGAGGTTAAGTAACTTGTCCAAGGTCACATAGCTAGCGAGTGGCAGAACTGGAATGCAGCCCAGTCTAGAGACTGGGCTCTCCGGCATGTAATCACTGCTTTCAAAGGCTACTGCCCAGGCTTCCCGGGACTGTAGTCAGGCCTCCCAGCCCGATGTCCTGTGGCTCTGCCTCCACGACCTTCCATCAGAGTCTCGTTACCAGATACGACCTGTCTGCCTGACTCCTGTCCAGCCGCTGAGCCTGGGCTCACTAGTCCTCCTGCTCTCAAGCTAGGCCTTGGCTTCTTGACGTCTGCTGGGACCTTCCTCCATTACCTGCCCGGCCCTGTCCCGGCCTCTTGTCAGAACTGACAGCCTGGTCACTTCCACTGGAGATTTAGCACTGTGCTATTCCATAGAAATATCATGCCAGCCACACAGGGAACTTTGTAGTAGCTAAGTTTAAAAAGTATTTTTCAAAAGTGGAATTAATTTTTCATAATACCTTTCCTTTCACTCAAAATATCCCAAGTGTATCATTTCAGCATCTGTATTTTGTAATCCCAGCATGTCTTTTTTTTTTCAAGATTTTATTTATTTAACTGACAGAGAGAGAGAGCACAAGCAGGGGGTGTGGCAGGCAGAGTGAGAGGGAGAAGCAGGCTCCCTGCTGAGAAAGGAGCCTGATGCGGGACTCGATCCCAGGATCCTGGGATCATGACCTGAACCAAAGGCAGACACTTAACCGATTGAGCCACCCAAGCGCCCCCTACACTCCCAGCATATCTTAATTCCACCTAGGCACACGTGAAGCACCCAGATGGCACAGGCCGTGAGAGGCTACAGTACTAAACAACACAGATCTAGAAGCAGAGTCTGGATTCAGAGAAGCCCTGGGTACAGAGGATAAGTAAAACAACTCCTGAGTTCTACTCTTGGTGCTGATACCAGATCCCTAGTGAGCTTGAGTAAACCCCTTGCTCTCTCTGGATAGTAGAATGAGAAGGTTGGCCTGAAGACCCTTCCACCTTGAGCATTCTACTCCTATCCACCTACTCCACACCCCTCCCATCTCCCCTACATCCCCACAGTACCCAGTTCTCAGTAGAGAGAAAGTCCAGGAAAGGATAAAACACTCAAGCATGATGAAAACCAGCAGAGCCTCGTGGTCTCCAGAACATAAATCTGTGGTCTCTACTGCCTCTTCTGGAAACATCCCCGGTTACCCGGTTTCGTGGAGCTTGGCCCCTCATTCCTCATGGCCACTAGATGCTGGGATTTGGCCTAAGACTGTCACATGCTCCTCGATCTGTGCAAAGAGGGTCAGGTCATCTCTCCAATAACAGGAGTGGTTTGAGCGGAAGTGAGCCCAGTGGTACGCCAGGCAGTCGGTCTTTACCTTTTTAGAGAACCCAGCTGGCTCAAAGCTTCTCAGTCTTCATTTGTGCACACCACCTTCCATGTTCTATGTATCCCATACCAACCAAAATGATTTTGATATAAGCTTGGCTTTCTGGACGTTAGACAACCAGGGGGGAAAAGTAGGTATATTGAATACGCTTTTATCGACCACACATACCTTTGGGAATTCTGTAATTTACCCCTCCACACACCCCAACTCCTGGCCCAGCTGAGTCACTGGCCTAAATGGAAAACCTATAGCCATTAGAGAAATGTTATTAGTAGGGATCCAGAGATTTGAGGAAACAAAGGAGTTTCCAAGTGATTTTGACTAGGTATAACCCAACTGGAACAATGTCGGCCTAGTCAAAGGATTCTTTTTTTTTTTCCTAAGATCTTGTTTATTTGTCAGACAGAGAGAGCACAGGCAGGGGGAGCAGCAGGCATAAGGAGAAACAGGCTCCCCGCTGAGCAGAGAGCCTGATGAAAGACTTGATCCCAGGACCCTGAGATCATGACCTGAGCCGAAGGCAGATGCTTAACAGACTGAGCCTCCTAGGTGTCCCAATTCATGATTCTTTTGAAGAAAATACTGACTGCTTAAAATCACCATTGGAGTAAAGTGACCTTCTTATCACCAAGGTCGAATATCTGTAGAATTGAAATAGGGATTCTATTTCCAGTTCATGAAGTGATTTTTCTTTGGTGATTCAAGGCGTTGTTTATGAAGGTGGGACAGACCAACATAGGCACCTGTAGGTATCGAACCTTGTCAGTGGGTACCAGAACACAGAAGAGGGGGCCATTTTGGTTGGATATTACCCCTGAAGGCATTGTTTTGAGACTCGGTCTAAGCTCCTGGCTATGGATGCTAAAGTCAAAACGATTCCCTCCTCTGAGACTTTCAGCCCCCTCTCCTGGTCAGGTGCAACCAAACAGAGCCTGCTCTGCCCTCCTGTGGCCCAGAGTGTTTGTCGGGGAGGGTAAGGGTCCCATGCTGGACCTAATAGGTGGGAATGGATTTCATATTGGGACCCTGTGAGGGATTATTCCACCCCCACCCCCGAGGAAAACAAGGGTACAAACATGGACATTCCTGTGTCCTCTGACCATCGTCTGCATGTTTAGTGTCAGAAGGGCAAGCTCAGAAAATGCGGCATCTACTATGGTCTAGAAGCAGATCAGACAGAGATCTGGAGAGCAACTGGAGCCCAGGTGGGGAGAGAGGTAACCCTGAGTCAGAGGCCAGGCAAAAAGAGGCAAAGGATTTACAGATGTTGAATATGATCTTGAACAGAATCATTTGCAATGATTGTTAAAGCATATAGCGTCTGTTATTCCACCTTTTGAGAAAACACGTGGGCAAATGCTAATCTTCGTAACAACTCTGGAAAGTGAGAACTATCACTATCTCTGTTTTACTGCCGAGGAAGCGGAAGACCAGAGAGTGTAAGTCATTTATCCAAAGTCACACAGCCAGTGAAGGGCAGAGTCAGAAATGGAATCCTAGGCTGTCTGGTAATAGAGCCATTCTCTGCTCACACCATGCTGCTCCTGACCCCGGGAGCATCGTGGACCGAGCGCGTAGTAATGCTAACTGACTCATGTACTTTTTTTTTTTTAAGATCTTATTTATTTATTTGACAGACAGAGATCACAAGTAGGCAGAGAGGCAGGCAGAGAGAGAGGAGGAAGCAGGTTCCCTGCTGAGCAGAGAGCCTGAAGCGGGGCTTGATCCCAGGACCCTGGGATCATGACCTGAGCCGAAGGCAGAGGCTTTAACCCACTGAGCCACCCAGGTGCCCCTGACTCATGTACTTCTATCCAGATACTGCCCTATGTCTCTTAATGCATATGAGCCCACTTCCCATTCACTATAACCCTCCGAGATAGGTGCCAAGGAAATGAAGTCACTTATCTAAGGCCAACCCACTGCCAAGGGGCAGGGCTGGGATATGAGTCTGGCATCTGGCTCTGGAGCCTATGGCCACTTCCCCCTGCTTCCTTTTGGGCCAGGCTTTGTTCTCCAGGTGGCAGCCTGTGGCGGTCACCGCCTGCCCCGTGAATCCCTGGGTTAGTGGCAGCACAGAAACCGCCCAGGACCTCCCCAGCAGGCTGAATCCGGCATTCCCTCGGCAGGAATATCAAGCCACCATGCCCACCTTTTAAGAAAGCCCAGCCAAGCAGAAGCAAGCTCAGCCTGACAAAGAGGCAAGGTGGTGTAGTGAAAGAATGTGGCCTTTGGCAGCAGACAAACCTGAGCTGAAATCTTGGCTTTAGATAGTACTTTGTGACCTTGGACAACTCACCGAGCTTCTCGGGACGTCCGTGTCCCACTGCTAAGGGCTGTTGTGAGAAGTAAATTAAATGGCTATATAGCAACGTGAATTATATACTCTAAGTGCTCTTGAAGGTTAGTTGTAATTGTTCCTTGTTCTATAGGGCTAAGTTCCCTGGCCCAGGCTGAAGCCAAAGTAGCGACTAGGAGAAGTGGGCTTTAGAAATGCTAATGTCATGCGTGAGTGACAGGCCGCGGACAATGGCGGAGGGCGCTGTGAATGGGGCGGCCAGGCCTGGGAGCGGGACTCCCCACGTGGGACCCGAGTGGGGGAGGGAGCCGGAGGGGGGCCCCCATTCCCAGCTGAGGGGATCCGAGACTGCGCTAATTGGAAGGGGCTGGAGCTGCGGGGGCAGGAAGGGGGAGGGGATTACCTGCGGGTCGGCCGCTGACGGGGGCGGGGCTCCCGGGAGGGGTCCTGCGGGAGCGGGAATGGGGGCGGGGGCCGGGGGGCGGGGGGGGGGGGGGGGCGCGGGGGGCCTGGGGGTGGGGGCCGGGGGGGGCAGAACCGGGGGGCGGCACACCCAGAGAGAAGGGGGGGGGCTGGTAAAAGGAGGCCTTGGGCCTTGGCCGGCTGCTGATACGGCAGAGCAGCGGTTTCTGGGCTGGGCAACTCAAAACTGAGCGGGCGGGGACACGAGGCAGATTAGACAGGATAGCTAGTTTTTAAACCCAGCTGGAATCCTGACCCCTTTGGGCTGACCTGGGAATCAGCCTTCCCAGTTCCAGGACGCAGTGAGTGCACTGTGCAGTGTGTGTGCGCGCGCGTGAGCGTGATGAGCCGGGAGACAGAAGGTGGGTCCCCAACCTTCTCTTCTGCGCTTCCTCCACTTCTCTTGCTCTTCCCTCTCGTCCTGTCCCCCCAGTCCTCTCCTGCCCTCCCCTCCCCCTGCACCATGAAGGCTGTTTTTGTTCCTCCTCCTGGCCTAGCCCCTGAGGTGTGCAAACAGGAAGGACCTCTCCCCGGGCAGTGAGTAAGGAGGGAAAAATGAGGTGTTGAAAAGATGACAAGTCGCCCTGTCAGAGCTCACCTTGGCAGGGAGCAGGCGGCAGGGGCCGGCGGGTGGTGGGAGGGGGGTCCACCCTGGAAGCCAGCCTACATGTGCCAAGAGCCAGGCAAGCTGATCCTCAACAAGCAGGCACTGTGTATGCGTTTGTTTGGTTTAGAAAAGCAACCCCCCCCATTCCCACCATCAAAGATTCCTTCCTTTCCTTCCCAGTAGGAAGAGGTAAGGCCGATGGGCCAGCGGTTTCAAGTGTGATTGGAGGGGGCAGAGCCATGGGAGGGGGCTGGGCAGGAGACCCAAATTCCTCTTGGAAGCTCCAAGCCTCCTGGACATGCCCTCCTATGTCTCAAAGTCTCGCCCAAACTCCACGTCCTAAACCGAGTTTATCAGTGCTGCTGTCTCCACCCCTGCATTCTGTCCCTCCTATCTCAGTAAGTGACCTCATCATCGAGTCACCCAAAAGCCAAAACCTTGGGAGTCATCCAAGACTTCCTCACACCCCCAATTGGATCAGTGTCCTAATCCGCTCAGTTTTCCCTTTCATCTCTCCAATCTGTCTCTCTTCCCCCTCCTCATGGCCCCACCCTATTTTAGTTTCATTCATTGATTCATTGATTCATTCACTTATTCAGCAACGCTGTTCTAAGCACCTACCATGTGCCAGGGAACCGGCTAGCCATTGAGGATTCAGCTGTGAACAGATCCGGCCTGGCCTGTGCTCCTGTGAAGTTTTGTGTCACACGTGGCTGGACTGATGGAGGTTGGAAAGGTCTGGCTGACTGGCGCAGCCAGCTTCTAAAACTCTTCCCTCTGGGGGATAATGGTTAAGAGCATCAACGCTGTAGCTAGCCTGCTCAGATTTGAATTGACTTTGCCACTTAGAGCTGTGTGGCCTTGGGCAGACCGTTTAATCTCTCTGTGCCTCAGATGTCCCACATGGAAGACGGGGGTGAGCATAGCACCAACCTCCAAGGATTGAATACATCGATATTTTAAGGTGCAAGCATGTTATTATTCTCTATTAGCATTGTGAGTTTTATTCTTCCAAGTAGGGAGTGGGGCAGAGCCCTATGATCAACCAAATTATAGGAACCCAGAGGGAGGCCTGCCTGGGGGCAGGGGCAATGGGTCGGATTGCGAGCTGATAGCAGCAGGCCCTTGCGATGGCCCTGTCAAGAAGGCAGCATGGGAAATCCAACACAGGCCTGATTAGCTGGCAGCAGCCTGTGAGGAGTAAGTTCAATGGAAATGCAAATTAAATAGGAAGTCCAGGCCCAGAATCTAGAAATAGGGTATGAAGCACTGTGTGGCAGAGTCGTTACTATCAGGAAGGCTAGGGTAAGAGCTCTAGCTCTGCCACTTTCTCAGCCGTGTAACCTTGAGCAGGTCATTTCCCCTTCTGAGCCTTGGTTTCCTAAGGATAGCAGTTAACAAGAACTGAGAGCTTAATATGCCTCTCTTATTTAACTACCATTTTGAAGATGAGAACACAGGCACAGAGAGGCGGAGGCACTTGCCCAAGGTTGCAATGCATGTAGAAGATAGCCCTGGGACTTGAAAGCAGGTCTCTTGGAGACTAGTGATTAGAGCACCTTTGTTGTAGAGCTATTGTGAAAATCGCAGGATATACTTCTGGAAGTGTTTGGTAGCAGACTTACAGGCTGCCCAGGGAGGGCCATCTTTAGGCTACAGGTTCTAGTGGCTAGACTGAGGCTGCAGGGCCTGGGTCAGCAAGAGGCAGTCTGGGCCTCAGACATCTAACCTGAACAGTGCTGGAGTCTCGGGAACAGGCCAGAATCCCTTGATCAGAAGCAGGGCACAAGGTTAAGTGGGGCTAAAGGCCAAAGGGACTGGAACCCCTGAGACTGCATGGGGGTGGAGACCATCTTGGTCACTTCTGGATTGCCCAGCACTCCACAAAAGGAAGTGCTTAATATATACAGGAAGGAAATGCCACTTCTAAAGCAGTTCCTGTGTCATGCCACTGCGCTATGCCTTCATGTCCTCCTCGAGGCGGCTCCATGAGGTTATCATGCCCATGTTAAAGATGAAGAGACTGACGTTCAGAGAGGTGATGTGACTCACTCAAGGCCCAGAGCTAAGAAGTAGTCAAGCAGCTCTTCAGATGCAGAGAAGAGGGGGGAAAAAAAAAACGGAAAGGGCAAAGAACTCCTTATACTCCGCTCTGGTCCCCATGGGCCTCACCACCCGCTACCTCAGGTGACCCACCTATGACCAACAGACAAGGTCTACCTCTGCAGAACTGAATTGGACCACGATTGGTAGTCCACCAGATCTGTGTGTTTGTGTATATACATGATCTAGGCTTTCCCTTAACAGCCCTGGGGACTGGGCCCATGGAAATCCCCCACCCCTCGCTGACCTGAACCTAGCCAGCACTCCAGGACTCGTCCACTTAGAACAAAGAAACTGGCATCAACTTTCTGCTCTCACAGACCCAGATGAGCTCTGAGGCCAGCCGCTTTCGGAGCTGGAAGGACTCTGGGCAAGCCTTGTGCTTTTCTTTCCCCGGTGCCTAGCCTGCGAGGGAGGAGTCAATGTTGCAGCCGTATCTAATCAGGCAGGGCCCCAAGACACAGAAGCTCCTTCATCTAGGCCTGAGGAGGGGTCAGGCCGGGCCTCAGGGAGGGGCCAGGGCAGACACTGAGCCCATCCAGCCGGGACGGCCCACATTCCTCAGCCGGCCTGAATGGGGTGGGCATGCTCAACAGGAAGCCGAGCCCTTCACCAGGAGGGGCTCCGCCGCCATCTGTGCACACAGACAGCCGTGAGCAAAGGGCCTCGGCCGGCAGAGTCAATTGCACAGAAAAAAATAGCAAACATTTTGCTTCCTCCTCCTCCCCTATCTTGCCGCACTCCACTTCCAAAGGGAATGTTGGGCTCCTGCTAAGTATTTTTCGGCAGACCAGGGCCCAGGCATCCGGAGTCAGCCTTGCTGAATTGCTGAAGAGAGAATGAGTGTGTGTGTGTGTGTGTGTGTGTGTGTGTGTGTGTGTGTGTGGTGGGGGGGATTCTTTCCACCCAGAGAGTAGTGGTTTCTCTGCGGGGTCCTGGGCTCCTGCTGTTACAGCCTGAGAAAAAGAGCCAGTAGAAATGGTAACAACCAACAACGATCACCTTAGGTTTTTAGAGTGGGTTTTGTCCATCTTGTTATTTCATTTGCTCGTTCCAAGCACCCCTTGAGGTAGGCATTCTTTTGTCCCATTTTATAAATAAGCAAACCGAGGTGGAGAGGGTATGTGCCTTGTTCACCACTCACAGTTAATTAGCATGAAAACCGTTTCAGATTAAGGTCTGACTTCGAACGCCCCGGTCTTTCTGTCAGCCCCTTCTGCTACTGACTATGGAGAGCCTTGCCTGGCTTCCCTCAGGAAGAGCCCGCCTTGAGAGCCTTGAATCAGGGTTCCAGTGACATTTCGATTTTGTTTTCACTTTTTCTCCCAGGTCACCTGCTTATTGAAGAAAATTTGAGAAATGCCCTCCAAAAATAAAGAACTTTAAAATTACCTATCGTCCCATCACAGAGAACCCCTGTCAGCCAAGGTGAGGATAGAGTTCCTGAGCATGTTATGCACGTACAAAACCTGGAGATCTGAGATGATAGTGGACCCACTCTGGATGCTGTGCCATCCCCCAGCTCCCACTCCATGTCCTCATGAGGCAAAGCTGAACTGTGCTTCCTCTGCTCCCTGTAGGGCCTGCTTGGGCCAACATTGCCCATTCCCAGGGTGCATGCGCACACCATACTATTTCATACCCTGTGAGTTTGTTCACTTGGTTCCCTTTGTGTGAGGTCTCTGTCCTCCTGCAGAGGTCTCTCCCTCCCTTCTCTGTCTCTGACTCTGTGTGTTTCTCTCTCTCTAGCTCTCTCTATTGATCACGTATACACATGGTCAAAAACCAAAAAACAAAAACAACCCATCTAATTCACACAAACTCCAAAGGGACAAAAGGGCATACACTACAAAGCAAAGGCTCCTTCTCACCCCTGACCTCAACTCCTGTTTCTTGTTTATCTTTCCAGATATTCTGTGTACAGGTAAGCACAGATGTATGTGTATCTCTTGTGAAACATGCGTGGTAACTGTCCTTACTGTTTGGTTTTTTTTTTTTTTTTACATTTTATTTGCTTGAGAGAGGGGGAGAGCACGAGTCACGGGAGGGGCAGAAGGAGAAGCAGGCTCTTGGCTGAGCAGAGAGCCTGACGCAGGACTTGATCCCAGGACCTGGGAATCATGACCTGAGCCAAAGGCAGACGCTTAACCAACTGAGCAACCCGGGCACCCCTGTCCTCACTCTTCTATGCCTCCTTCTTATAACTCCTTGGGTTTTGGCTATTCTTACATGGCAAGAGCTGTGGCTCTGCCTCATCTGGGTAAAGGCTGTCTAGTGAAACCTCTGATGGCTGTGCTGTGATTTATTTAAGCGGACCGCTAGTGATGGACAGGGATATGCTTGCCAGTCTCTCGCTACTACAAACAATGCAACAGTAAATATCCTTGTACAAACAACCTCGTGCTTTTGCTCATGCAGGAGAAATGCTACTAGTGGAATTGCTGGGTCAGAGGGTGTGCGGATTTTAAATGCTAATACATTTCACTGAAGGGCCCTTCAAACACACCAGTTGACATGCTCCCCGACAGATAATGTTTCAAGGGGCCCGTGCTACCCTCCCTCCTTCCATTTCTTCACCTTTCTTCACCTGGCTAATGCCTGCCCGAGCCTTCAGAGTGGCCGCACCTGGGATGCCTCTGACAAGCCTCCCTTCCCGGCGCGGCCAGCCAGGCTCTTTGCTTCCACGTCACCCCGTGTTTGCCTCCGTGTAGCACTTTCCACCGAGGGTTGCCATCCTCTCTTTACACATGTTTCCCCGCACTAGACCATGAGCTCTTTGAGGGAAGGACTCAGTAAGCCTTATTCATCTCTTGCAGGTTCCCATCCAACGCACCACAGGCAGAAGGTCAATAAATATGTGTTGAACTAACCCAGTCAGCTCTGAATCCTCAGCTCTGAGTGCAGCCTGGGCTGGACCGGGTTGCCTGAATGCAAGTAGGGTCTGGGCCGAGCAGCGCCTTGGGCTCGGGTCCCCTGGGTCCCTGGAGATTTGTCTTCATGCATTTGGCACCCAGTCCCTACCTCCCTTCAGGCTGGCTCCAATGCCCTGCTTTAGCCACACTCTTCCCACTATAAGCTATTGCTGTCTCCCGGTCCCCAGCTCTTGTGGAAGAACCCCTCTACAATCCTGTGTCTTGTTTCTCCTCTTCCCATCCAGATGCCAGGCACCCTCTTACCTGGGTGGCCCCTGGGCCTGCAGCATGCTGCCAGGAAGCTGGCGGCCTATGCAGCCTGTGACCAGAGCACTCGAGTGGAGTCCAGCTGGGGCCGGCCTGGACTCTGACGCTGAGGACCCGACACCCCTACCGGCTCCTCACTACACTGGGGCCGGGACGGCTGCTGCCCTCCCTGGCCGAACAGGCTCTGTCTCTTCAGAACACTCATCACTTTTCTGAACCTTGGTATCCTTCTTATCATTCACCTTCCAGGGGGGACGGAAGATTCACATCCCTGGATATGAAGGGGTCTGGGGTGAAATTGTATCCACATATAAGGGGTTAGGAAGCCTCGCTGGTGTTCTAAGGTAGTACAGTCTGGAGGAAGGGAGTAGGGTGGGAGGCATGCTGGGGGCAGCAGAAGCCAGCAGCAACAGCCTAGTGGTGAAGTCCCATTGCGCAGACGGGAATGCCAAGTCAGGCTGAAAGCTGGCTCCATGCCACGGCTTATCCAAGGCCGGGGTTAGTGACACATGGACAGACACCCTCTTCGCTCCGTGTTTGACAGAGGTTCAACCCAGGCCCAAGAAAGGTGTCTTGAGGCTGCTTGTTTCCTCCTATTTCTCCATCTTCAAAGGAGCACCACTTTTCAGCCATAGGCCCTGGGCCTGAGGAACATCTCTGAAACACTGGGGAACTCAACAGGACAAACAGAAAATGGGACAGAGGATGGCAAGAGGAGGTAGAGGGAGGGGCAGGGCGGAGCGGGGGCAGGGCCAGCAGGAGCTGGGGGTAGGTGTGGGGCTAAGGCCAGCTCAGAAGCTCCTGGTTGGGCCAGGACCCCATGGTTTCTCCTGCCTCATCTTAACACACCCCTGCCTCACGCCTACCTTGGGAGAGGAGCTCATTCCTCCAACCAGCAAGCGTTGCTGAATACTTCTTTTTTTTTTTTAATTTCTAATTTATTTAACAGAGAGAGATCAGAAGTAGGCAGAGAGGCAGGCAGAGAGAAAGGAGGAAGCAGGCTCCCTGCTGAGCAGAGCGCCTGATGCAGGACTTGATCCCAGGACCCTGAGATCATGACCTGAGCTGAAGGCAGAGGCTTAACCCACTGAGCCACCCAGGCACCCCCTGCTGAATACTTCTGAGGCAAGCACTGAGAAGCCCGGGCTGTGGAAATTACTCTGAAATAAGAGCTCCTGACAAGACCTCACAGAGATGGCACCAAGAGAGTGAAGGAGTTAGGTGTGTCAGAAAATACCATTCTCGGGAGCTGGCACATGAACAGGACTTTTTAAAGGATGGATAGAACTAACTGGAAAGGGCTGGAAAGGGCATTTTGGGTCAGAGGTCCAGGCACCAATGTAGAAGGATGTAGCTAGAACAGAGGGCTGAGAGAAGGTAGTGCCTTCGAGCCAGGAAAGGCCCCATAACAGTTCAGCTGTAGTGTTAGCTAGGGAGACCACCTCAGGAATGTGAGGTCCTGTCTTGTAAGATATAGTGTTTTATATTCCAAATCAGTGGCCACAATGTGGGGCTCTTTATCCCACAGCCAGGAAACAAGTCCAGACACTAAGGAGTCTAGTGTGGTGGGCAGCACCTTTCATGAATATGCCAAATCACCGTCTCTTAAAAAGGACTGTTTCGTGTGTAGTGGCCCGAGGCCTGCATGTTCTAGAACCATGGCTCCAGGTGCCAATAATGGGTCCACTGTGTTATCAACAGAAATCGCCTGACCCCTTGCCATTCTGGGTATTTCATCCGACTGAAAAGCAGGCACAAAACTGGGTTATGGGGTTCGCAAGTGTGCCACTTGGGATTCCTAGTTAGAAACAACGGAAACCAACCCTGGTGAATATAAGCAAAACAGTTTCATTGGAAAGCTATGGGGGAGCTTGGGGAAGAGTTGGAGAGGCCGGGGAATCAGAAACTGGCGGGAAAAGAGGAACTGGGCGTCCAAGGACATAGCCACATCTTACACAGGAGTGTTGGGCCTCTGGTGTTGGCAGCATAGTCCCCCACTGCGGCCGCCACCACGGTGGCATGAGAGGAAGGCAGACCCTGATGCCTCTGACTTCCTCCCCCTCCAGACCTAAGGTATTAGGCACAAGGGTCTGATGTGCTTAACTGAGGTCCCAGGTCCAAGCCCAGGCGACTCAAGAGCCTGGGGCCCAGGGTCTCAGGCCTTGGGGTTGTCCCTCCTCAGGAGTCCCTCACCTCCAGCAGGAGCCCCTGTGGCGACAGGCCTCTCAAAGACTAACAGGGGGCTGCAGGCCCCGAGGAGTTCCCTGCACCCCGCCCCCCAACCAACTTCTGTGGATTTACTAATTGTGTCTCTAAGGGAAATAAGAGCAGCCCCAAGGGTGCCTCTCCCATACCCCCTGGTGTGGTGCCAGTCAGGGCACAGCCAAGGTAACGTGAGGCAAACCACCACAAGCCCGCCTGTCAAGAGCCCTCTAAGGTCACAGACTTCTGACTCACCGTGACAGGTGAGGTGCGGGCTGAAGGCCAAGGGGGGGGACACACAATGGCTGTGGGGGACAAAATAACAGTATCAGCTTTGACCACTTCAGAAACAAAGGACTGCCAGGGCTTCCACCCATGTCTCTGGACTTGCACTGAGAGAATCAGCATCATCTCTCTCTCTCTCTTTTAATTGGGAATTGTTTTGATTTTACTTATTTTGTTAATATTCATGAAAATCAGTGCCACTGTTAGAAAATCAAGCAAATTAATGAGGGCAAGTGAAAAAATCTAAAGCCCCCTTCCTCGCTCCCCAACCCCCTGTCCCTCCCCAGAGGTAACCACTGCCATCAGTTAGGTATGCAGCCTTCCAGACACTTCGGTACATCATGATCTATAGTTTGGTTTTGCAAGGTTTTATTTTACATGAAGACCATATATAACTTCTCCACAATATTTTTTTCCTACTTAACAGTGTGCCTTGGAGATATTTCCGTATCAGCACATATAATTTTTAACGGCTGTATGGTATTAGCTCCGTACCACCAAGGATCTAAGTCGGGCTCAGAGACATGCACCATTTTGCATCTTGAAACATAGCTAACCCCCTAAACCGTTCTCCAACAAGCCTGCTATCACTTGTTTCCCGGTTTTCTCCTAGCCCAAATGAGATATTATCATGAAGAAAAACCATGGCTTTCTGATGGACACGGTGTGTTTCACTGTTCTGTTCATTTGTATGTCACTGATCACCCGTGAGGTTGAACATTAACCATATCCAGGCTGTTGGAGCTAAGAACAGCTCCCATAAACTGTCAGCAGGAGCATGCATTAGTACAATCGCTTGGGAAAGCAGTTTGGCAATACGTGGTTAGGAGAAAGACGCTTAAGCCTGCAGAACCCCAAAATTCCCCTCCAAGCCTAAAGACCCAGGAACTCCATCTCCGCATCCTTACCCCTAGAGAAACTCACACACGTGCACAGAGAGACATCTTTTAAGTATATTGATTGCCGCAAAACACTGGGAAGAACCTACATGCCCACCAATAAGGGGATAAATTGTGATGATTCATACAACTGAATGTCTATCATACAGCAGTACATAAACTAGAGCTATATGTATCAAAATGGTTAAATCTCAAAAACAATACTCAGTGACAAAAAATCAAGTTGCAGAACAATACATTCATTCTATCAATTATGCCCACTTAGAAAACATAAACATTCTATATTGGCTACGCATATATACACACATATACATATATATGTACACATATACATATACATAGACACACATACGTCTAAAAACACAGACGAGAAGTAAACATACCATTTCCTGGGTAGTGCTTACCTCTGGGGAGGAGGGAAAGTAAATGTGACAGGTGAGGAACATCACTTGTGCCTGATTCTATTTACTGGAGAGAGAAAGAAGGACTGGAAGCCAATATGGCCAAATGTTAAAACCTGTTCACTCTGTGTAAGTGGGTATCAATATCTGTCACAGCACTTGTCTGCCATATATTCTTCTAATCTAATCCTTTTGTTTCACTGCATCAATGTATACAGTCAGCATAGAGATTTGTTATTTGGGGAGGGGTTGCCCACTTCCTCTCAGAGTTTCTTTTGTAAAGTTTTACTTTTTTTTTTTTTAAGATTTTATTTATTTATTTGACAGAGAGATCACAAGCAGGCAGAGAGGTAGGCAGAGAGAGAGGAGGAAGCAGGCTCCCCTAGAGAGCAGAGAGCCCGATGTGGGGCTCGATCCCAGGATTCCAAGATCACGACCTGAGCCGAAGGCAGCGGCTTAACCCACTGAGCCACT
>NW_019154165.1:3000673-3199251 GCF_002288905.1 Enhydra lutris kenyoni | reverse complement strand
TGACAGAGAGATCACAAGCAGGCAGAGAGGTAGGCAGAGAGAGAGGAGGAAGCAGGCTCCCCTAGAGAGCAGAGAGCCCGATGTGGGGCTCGATCCCAGGATTCCAAGATCACGACCTGAGCCGAAGGCAGCGGCTTAACCCACTGAGCCACCCAGGCGCCCCAGGTTTTACTTTTTTAAGGGATCTCTACACCTGACATGGGGCTCCAACTCACACACCTCCCCACCCGCCCCCAGGATCAAGAGTCATAAGCTCTACCAACTGAACCAGCCTGGCGCCCTGTTCTGAGAGTTTCTATTTCCTAAAAGGGGATTTTTTAATTCCTTCTCCTCCTAACTCATACTCATTTTGGATATGTTTCTACCATTGTTCTTTATTTTCCCGCACACTTTCTCATTGTCTCTTTCCTTCCCACAGACTGACAGGGTACTGTCTATGTGACCTTTGCCCCTAGAGTAGTCTGACAATCATACACTGTATTCCTACTTATAGAAATTGTCACCCTTAATTTCTTGCTCTTGTTGGGGTCAGCATTTCCAGTGACATTAAAGTTTTTCTACTGGGAACACCAGAAAACAAACAACAACCCACAAAACCCTATTTTTGATGCAGGTGCAAGGGATCAATTATAAAGTCACTTAGTACCACCATTTTAGACAAAACCAAACAATTCCACTGTACCATGTAAAACCAAAAGGAGAACTTTAATAAGCTTTTACGGCACTGCAATTACAGGAACATTAACCCATAACATGCAACAGAAATGATGATGCCTTCTGGACATAGTTAACAGATAAACTTGACGTTACGGTTAACAGCAACATAGTCTACCGAAGAAAACAAACGCAACTTATCTCAACTTTCCGGTTAGAAAATGTATGTTTTTACTGCAATCTCAAGTAGCGTTTAGAAAGTTTAGTCTTCCTTTTCTAACCTCTAAGATAGACAGGTGATTTTTAATGCAATCGCACACAACCATTTTCACATTGGAAATAATCACAAGGAATCAACAGGTGCAGATTAATCACGGCTTTCATTGCAATTGTTAATTTCGAGTGGGCTCCTGCGGTATTGCGGGTTTCAGATGGGGACAATCATCTGACCAGGAGTAAAGAGCCCTGGTCTTAGAGTGGGGGAGGGAACATGCAGCGGCACACGGGGCAGGTGCCCGACTTCTGAAGCCAGATGGACACGCACGGCTTGTGAAAATAGTGGTGGCAAGGCAACTCGGTTGCCACCTCCCCCTTCACATATTCACTACAACAGATGGGGCAACACATTTCCTGCCCCACTGCACTGTGATCCTCGGTGACCAGGATCTCGGGGAGAGTGTCGATGCTCTCCTTGCTGGCCGGCGGATTGGCCACCTCCACATCCACAGCAAGAGACTCCAAGTGCGCGAGGGCGGTTTCCATCGCTTGGGCCAAGCGTTCTTCAAGTGCCATGTAGGTGAGAAACTGAGGATCCACGTAGGAGATGGCTTCGGCCACCCCCAAGCCGTCTGCGAATCCATCAAAGAGGCTCCAATCCACTTCGAGGTCTTCGCTCACGCTGGAGTCGTCTTCAAGGTTGTTGTTTCCATCCAGCATGAACACCCCGGGCTGCAGGAACTCCTGACCCGATTCATTATCCCCCTCACTGCTACTCTCATTTTCATTGTACTGGAGCCAAGGAACTTCGCCTCCTCTTGGGGACACCTGCTCCTCCTCCCGAAGACATGCTCCTTGGATTTCTTCAAGTTGGCCACTGCCACCGCCGCTGCCACTGCCGCCACCGCCACCACCACCGCCGCCGCTGCCACTGCCGCCACCGCTGCCGCCACCACCACCACCACTGCCACCACCACTACCACCACTGGCCCCGGCGCTAGAGCTGGCCCCAGCGCTGGTGTTCCCCCTGACCTGCTCAGCCTCGTGCTCTTCCTTCCCCAGCAGAGTTTCCCAGCTTTCCCCGCTGGATGACAGATTTTGCTCCCGTCCACGATACTTGCGACGCAGAGCAGCAGTCCACTCTTTGTCACTGTCGGAGTCTTCATCGCAGTACTTGTAGTAGTCGTCGCTGTACGTCCAGAAGTCGGGGTCGGCCATGGTTCGTCGGCGTCTTGGCACCTTCTCTGGCTTCACTTGGTCCTTCCTGGCCTCCCTCTTGTCTTCGGGGTACTTCGGCTCAGAGTAGCCGCTTGAACTCTCGCCTCTGGCTCTTCTTGCCAGGCCGTCCGAGCGGCCTTCAGCCGTGTTGGCCGTATCCCTCCACCTGGAAGTACTATGTGGCATATCATCATCATCATCAGTATCAAAAAATATTTTTGGTTTCACGCAGTTGGGGCTGGCCAGATTTCTGATTTTGGGCCTCACCACCGGCTCCTCTGCACTCTTTGGGGGGTCTTTCCCCCCACCACAAATACTCACAGGAGCCCTGCTGGGACGTGCAGGTAAACTCTGCTCCCGTCTCTGCCTCTCCAGGCTGTCGCCGGTGGTTGCCACCTTGCCTTCAGCAGATGTCTGAGAGGCCATGCTACTTTGCTGCAGGAACTCGGCTCTGCTAGCAGAGCGTCTGGCCGCAGGGGCTGGATCTAACTTGTCAAGCTCCTCTCTCACATCACGCTTAAAGCTAGAGAACTGTGGGGGCACCCCAGCCAAGGACCTGGCCCCTTTCTCTGGGTCATACGGCTTATCATCTTTAAACTTGCCAGTTTTCCCTCTCACTGGCGCTCGCTCAACAGGCCCAGCCCCCTCCTCCTCACTATCATCTGCCCCGAAAGAGTCAACATGTCCATAAGCCATTCCTCTTCTGCTACCCGAGGCCCTGTACTCTCTTGGTGGGTACCTGGAGTAGTCCTCATTATCAACATTCAGGCTGGCTCCAGAGCTCTCACTGTCTTCCCAACTACGACGAGTGATGGAAAATGGCGACCGGCTCCTCTTGGTGGTTTGACTGGGGGCTGATCTGTGCATTGGGACTTCCGAGGTCGTCTTTCTCTGGCTGGAAATCCTTTCCTGCTGGCTCGTGGATGGCCTGAAACTGACATAAGCATGCCTTCTTCCATACCTCCTGCCTGTATTGGACTGATACCCTCCTGCTGGCTTGGGCCACACAGGCTTGCTAGATTCCTGACCCATGGCTCTGCCTTAGCAGGGTTTCCAATACGGCTGGGCCTCAAGTGGAAAGGCTCCTGCTCCCTGCACAAGCTTTGGAGATGGGAGCGCCAACTCAGTTCGGAATAAGAGAGCAGGGAGATCTATTTCCACTTCAGCAGGCAGGTAACAGAAAGAATAAGGGGCCTTTACAATTAGTTTCACTTTCTTCTAAGGCCTGAAGTAGCATTCCAGTGACTGTCAGGTGTAGACCTGGAACACATTTTTAATGTTGGCAAAATGATTACAAAACTGGGTTGATAGGAAAGCCAGACTTACGGGAGAATCTGACAGAAGATTGGAGGCAGGGGCGGTGACTGGACCCTGGTAAGGTGGGTGAAGCACTGTGGAATTATGCCAACGTGGAAGAGGAAAGACTATTGCGGTTATTTTATGGGGTGTCTGTGTCTTTTCTGAGCCCTGCAGACAGACAGGAGAAATGCAAATTGGAATAGGGTGGAAAATATAGATCACCACATGTTCGTGAGTGCCTACGTGTCTGTCAGGAGGAGAGGGGCAGGTGGAAGGTGGGGGGGCGGAACCAGCCATCATGCTGTGAAGAGAGGCCTGTGTTTGTAGGGGGAGGGGACAGGTGTATTGGGGAGAGGCATTAGCATCAGACAGGATGAGACCTGTTCTGGATGTGGGCAGGAGAACGACAGGTGCAGGTGGGGTGACTTCAGAGGAGAGGGGTGTGTGCAAGCATGACAGAAAGAGAGTGTGCGTGCGTGGTCGTATGTGCAGCCGCTGCAACTCGGCGCAAGGGCGCCTGTGTACGTGTCTGTGGCGGGCGAGAAAAGGTTTGGTGGCACCGGCCAGGGGCGGCCTATGGTCTGCATGTGCGTGTTCAGTGAAATGGGAGGCAACAATAGAGACATGTCAGTGCAAGCAAATGCATCCACGAGAGGGACAGCACGGGAGAGGGATGTGTGGGTGGCCACTGGGTGGAATGGGGCCAGCAGTCAGGGAAATATGTGTGTTTGTGAAGGGGGCTATAGCAGGGAGGAGCGGTTGTTGTCCCTGAGTGAGGATTTCTGTGAGTGTGAGTGTGAATGTGAGTGCATGCACGGCCGGGAACAGTAGAGGAGGGCTGTCTGTGCACAGATGCAGCAGGCAGGGAGCAGGGCTGGGAGCATTTGTGAGGGCTGTGTGAATGAGAGCGTGAGGGTGCATATGTACGTATGTGGCATGTGAAAGAGGGGCCAGCAATCAAAGGATATCCTGATGTGTGTATGTGGCAGGCAAGAACTAAGGCAGCCCCCAAAGGGGTGTCTGTGTGTATTGTGTGTGTGTGTGCACTCACCAGAGCATACAGAGGCCGAAGAAGGAGGGGGCTGCTTCTGGAGGTGTGTATGGGGCAGGCCATGAAAAGCAGGGAAAGGCACTGACGGTGTGACAGTGTGCAAGAGGGTATGTATGTGTGTATCCATGTGTGCAAGGGGAAGGGGATGTTCCAGAACCTTGGAGGGGGGGTGCAGGGAGGGGGCTGCAATGGAAGGTTTCTGTGTGTGTGTGTGTGTGTACATATGTACACCTGCGGGCACGTGCGCGCATGCGTGTGTGCGTGCCATGCATGCATGCGTGTATGTGTAGGTCCCTGCCCACACACGCGAGACACGGGGAGGGGGAGGGGGCCACAATGTCATAATGAGGGACAGGGAAACGTTATGGGCTCAAACGGCAAATCCAAACAGATGGCCAGGGAAGGGGAAAAAAAGAAAAGGCGTGCGAGGGTCTAGTTTCTCCCTGGGAATAATTTGTTTTTCCGACAATTATTTTCCTGGGAACAATAATATATTTACCTAAAAATCTTAACAATTTATTATTCAGCAAAACAACTGCAAAATGGGGGAAGAAAGGCCATTGAGTGCTCCGCAAAGGGACCAAGAAGGGAGGAAGGAGAGGGCCCCGACCACCACTCCCCTCTCAAACAGGGATTAAAGCCCTTCGAGTGGGGGCCACGCCACACGGAAGGGGCTGGGGGACGGAGGAGGGAGCCCCCAGACAGGTCGTGGGACACAGGCCTCACTCTGCAGTCAGGTCTTGCGTCCGCCCCACCCCTTCCCGAGGGGCGAGCCTGAAAAATCTGTTCGCTAGAGGACCCCGAATCCTCGTCCCCATGCCAGGCCCCCTGTCCCACCGCCCCGTCTGGAGGAATTGAGGAAGGAAACAGCCTTCACTCACCCAGTCCGGACACCCGCACGCTTTCGAGAGACGCAGAGCTCTTGGACCTCCGACCGCCACGACCGACCGACCGCCAGAGCCGCTGCTCCTGGTCTCCAGCTCCTCCCCCGGCAGACAGCAACAGGGCGGGCGGCGACTGCGGCGGAGGAAGTGATTGTGGCGTCGGTGGGGCCCGCCCCCTTGATGTGGCGGGGGCGGCAGCTGCTCTCGACAAATCAGGGTGGGCCCCAAAGCATTATTTCATTTTAAATGATGAAATCGTCAAGGATACTGAAAAGGACAGCAAAAAATGTAACCAACAGCCAGCTTTAACAAATGTTAAACATTTCGCCAAACTCCCTTCTGTTCTCTCTCTCTTTTTTTTTTGAAGATGAAATCTAAAAATTCTTTCTGATTAATTCCAATATTAAAGTAATTATAATAATATATCATACTCTATGTTATATGTTATGGCTCTTACTAGAAGTATGGAAAATGTGAAACTATATCTAGGGTTGTAATTTTTTTTAACCTGATAATTGAAGCAATTGAACTGTTTACAGTAGAATTTCTTGCTGTTAATGACAAAATCAAGCTTCTCCATCCAAAAGAAATCAGTCATAAAGCGCAATACCTGATCAGGATCCGGTAATCGCATTGCAGCTTAAAAATATTATAACTATACCTTTTGGATTTGTATAATTTTACTGAACTCCTGGTTTTTTTTAATTGCACTTTACAACGTATTTTTAGTATTTACATCGAATGTAAAGACTTCCCATGTTCACAACAATAGCAAAGTTTTGTTCTTGGAATTAAAATGCATAATAGAAGAACAAGAAATATTAGGGGTCACAACATAATAGAAATAGGTTATATGTGTAACTGTCAAACCATTAAAGAAATAATATGTAGAACAAAGAGAAAAATCGGTCTATCATAGGGCAGAAATGGAGTGGGAAGCAACAAGAAAGGGTATTTTTTTTAAAAGGGCAGGAATAAATCCAAATATATCAGTATGTAGTATGGATTAACACCTATAAAAAGCAGACTCTCATTTTAAGTATTTTGTTTTTTCGAAATCTGGTTATACACTGTTTATATGAGTTTCACGTAAAGCACATATAGAAATGGAAAATATGCCACTTAAATACTGGAAGGAACGAAGGAAGGAGAGAGGGAGGGGAAGGAAGGAATTTTAAAAAGAAGAAAAGAAAAGAGAAGGTAAGAGACATGTAGCAAGTTAATATCAAAAAAAATCCAAGGACTCAAAGTAAAAAACATTAAAGAGAACAAAACAGTTTGTTTCATTCACAGAGAAAGAAGATGCAGTCAGTAAAGTTTCTATGCCAAGCAGTGTGATTTCAAAGTATATGAGGCTAATATGTTAAAATATAAAGAGAGATCAGAAAGTTTTCAATTATAGTGGGAGACTTAACCACACTTATTATGGAATAAATGAACCAAATAGACTATAAAATAAATAAGGATACAGAGAGACTGAATAACACAGTTAATAAACCTAATCTATATATATTTTTTGTACTCAAGAAAGGATGCATTTTTCATCAAAAAATTAAAATATTTCAAATACACAAGAAAGTAGAGCATAAAATGCACATTTGCATGTACCTGTCATACAGATTGAGCAAATTTATTTTCTTCAGATTCTCAGATCTGAACTGATAACCTTTATCATTATGTATTGCCCGGATTTATCCCTGATAATGTTTCTTGTTCTGAAATCTGCTTTGTCTGGAATTAACAGTTATTCCAGCTTTCTTTTTATTAATGTTAGTGTGTATACCTTCCTCTATCCACTTACTTTTCATCTCTCTGTGTCTTTATATTTAGAATGGGTTTCTTGTAAACAATATATACTTGGGTCTCTTTTTTTAAAATCCATTCTGATTGTCCCTTGCTTTTTAAACTGGTGTAGTTAGACCATTCACAATTAAAGTGACTATTGGTGTAGTTGGATTAATATTTGCCAAATTATAAGCATTCCTATTCATTGCCTTTGTTCCTTGTTTCTTTTTTTGTCTTCCATTTTTTTCTGCCTTCTCTAATTTTAACTGGGCATTTTATAAAATTCCATTTTCTCTTCTCTTTTATAATTTCAACTATATTGCTAATTTTTACATTTTTTAGTGGTTGTCCTTAAGTTTGTAATGTACTTTTATAACTAACTGGGCATTTTATAAAATTCCATTTTCTCTTCTCTTTTATAATTTCAATTATATTGCTTATTTTTAGATTTTTTAGTGGTTGTCCTTGAGTTTGTAATGTACGTTTGTAACTAATCCAAGCCCATTTTCAAGTGACACAATACTACTTCATGGGTAGTGTGGGTACCTTGTAACAGAGTATTTCCAATTCTTCCCTCCTGCCCCTTATAACTTTGCTTTCATTCATTTCACTTATCCGTAAACCATTACCATCCATTACATTGCTGCTATTATTTTTTTGAACTTACTGTTATTTGTTAGATCAGTTAAGAAGAAGAAAAATGCAAGCTTTTATCTTATTTATACTTTCATTTATTCTTACTCAAATCTCCTATTGTTTTTAAATGTAGATACAAGTTGCTGACCTATATCATTTTTTTTCTTTCTGAATAATTTCTTTTAACGTTTCTTCAAGGCAGATCTCAGGAGAGACATCCTAACACTTTTACCATATTTTACTTATTAAAAATGAATTAGTAGGTCTAGCCCACACTCATGGAGAGGGGATTACACAAGGGCAGAAATTCTAGGAAGTGGGGCTCATTTGGGCCAGGACATGGATAGGAGCACCTCAGCTTCAACAGGTATTGCCAATCCATTTTCCAAAGTGGTTGTACCAATTTATTTATTTCTAGGAATTCTTTCTATATCCCAGAGACCAGATGTCGGTTATATTTGTACAGTTGCAAATATCTTCTCCTAATTGGTGTTTTCTTTAATATGAAATTTATGAATTTATATGAATTTATAAAAGTACTTAAAATAAACAAGAGAAATTTCTTTAAAATCCTGGAGACAAGACCTCTATAAATTTGACAAAACATGCAGGAGCAAAAAAAGAAAAGACTTAATTACATCTTCTGATAGGCAAAACTTACAGAGATAGATAAACAATTCTAAGTAAACTAAAGCACAAATGAAAACCTGGGGACAATATGCGCTGCTATATATATAAATATATATGCATGCCTATAGAATGTTACAGCCTTTTCTTCTGCGTACTTGTCTCTCTCCTCTAACTGTATCACTGCTCCCCATAACCTACTTCAGTAACTAGTATCCATTATTTCATGTTTTTCTTTATATGTGAATAATCATATGCAGGTAGATGTATGCTATGTGTATATATGTACATGTGTGCTGTGTGCACGGGTTTTTGCTTGTCCTTTTTCGTTAAAATAGGATTATCTATATATTTTTGCCCTTCTTGCTGTTCTTACTAAGTAATACACCCTGAAATCAACTGGTAGGGCTTGAATTACTAATCTTCAGTGGCTGCCTAGTATTTACGTTGTGGATTTGCCATAATCTGTCCAGCCATCAGCTGATTGATAGATGATTATTATTCTATTTTTTTTTTTTTTTTTTTTTTTTTTTTTTTTTTGACACTGTGAACACTGCTGTGCTACATGTCTTTTTACTTATAGGTCCTAAGGTGTCAGGGCCTTCATTTCCATGGAATAATGTCCCAAAACTAGAACTGCCACATCGAATGATGTGTAGCCTTTTAATTTTAGTAGATGATGCCAGATTGCTTTTCCCCCCAAGGCTGGGGCCCTTCCCATTTCCACAGTCAATGCATGGCCCTGCACCATGGCTAGCCTGACTGATCCTGGAGCACAGACTCCTGACCCGTGCTGGGTTAACTAGACTCTTCTCCTAGGGATCTGAAAGCCAGAAGGAGACACACAGACACTGGGAGGACTGGAGCTGAGTCATGTTCGAATCAACCAATTCCGAAGACCACCCCAGGATCTTTGAAATACAGTCTTCTCTTCTGCCCATGTTAGCCAGAGTTGAACTCTGTTGTTGACGACTGAAAGAAACTTACAAACCCTGGTCAGGCTGAGCCCTGAACCTGGTCACAAACTCAGCCTTGATCCGAGCTGCAGAGTTAGCTCTGATCCATGCCACAGACTCAGTCATCACCAGAGTTGGAGATGGAGGGCCACTGCTGGCCCCAGACTCAACTGACCCCTGCTTGGCATCTTTCCGGCCATGCTCTGGGCTGAAAGAGGGGGCAGGGGAGCCAGTGGATACATTTCAGCCACATGCATCAGAGCCTCAAATTTAAGTACTCTTTGTAGCAATTAATGCTGATGACTTTGGAGACAGAGAGGAATTCCTTGTGAAGAATAATTGTAAGGTTGCAGCCAGTGATGGTTGGGGACGACTGTGTGGTAGGGAATAATGGATCCAAAGGGAACTCTGATTGGAATGGGCATCAGGGGTTTGGCTGTGGAGACAGACAATGAGGGCAATCAACTCTGACCCTGGCTCAAGGTAAAGGGGACAGAGCAGGGACGTGGGGTGGGGGACCAGATGTCTGAAGCTGGATGGGGCTAGGCTAAGTCTCATGTTAGAGCCTGGATGGGTCCCAATGACACAGAGATGCTAGGCCCCAGGATCGCCTAAGAGTAGCTACCATCAGAAGAGGTTCAAGCAACCTGCAGTTCAGAAGCTTCCTCCTTTGTCTCTCCTGTCTGGTAGTGCCTGGCCGGGCAGGATGGACCCCCATGCCGTTTGGCCCTCTACTTGCTGTCCTGACTTCCCACAGGCTACAAAGCCACCTGCCCCCTTCTCCATCCCTCCAATGTCTCCTGCCCTTCATCCTTTCCCCTGGCTTAACTTCACACTGTGTGCCTCCTGCTGAGTGTCAGGGATTAAGACTGTCTACTGTGGGATACAGCTCTCTTTTCTTCTCTCCAGAGCCAAGAAGCTCTCGCCAAGACCTTGTGCCAGCCTCTCCCCAAGGATCTCTGGCAAAAACCAGGTAGAGATTGCTGGGAGTGGGGCCGGAGGGGCAAGCCCAGAGCGTGGGGGAGGAGACCGACATTTGTCAAACCCCTATCATCTGCCAGGCTCTTTACATACGCTCGTTCATTTAATCTTCATAGCTAGCTGGCAAGGTAGCAATTCGTACATTCCGATGGGAAAGCCGAGGCTCAGAGACTGTAAGGAATTTGTCCAAGGCTACTCAGCTAGAGGTGGTAGAGCTGGAATTTGAGGCCAGGACCATCAGCTCCAAAGCAGGCTACTTCCAGGCCTGAGGCAGGAAGAGTGTGGTGGCCTCAGTTCTTCACTGAAAAGGAGGCAATGCCCCAAGTGGGGCATTTCCTGATGGAGGCCTAGAGCAGCTCACTTTATCCATGCCTGAACGGCTGGCCCCGAGTGGCAGGGAGCGAGTAGCGGACTAGCAGGCATGTGACACCAGCTAAGCCGGAGAGGCAGAGAACAGGTTCCCCTTGTTCTTCCCCCTGCAGCCTCTGCTCAGGAAGTGCTGGGCCACCCTCTCTCCACAGAATTTCCCTTTGACCCTTGGTGCGTCTGTGTTTCCATCAACAGAGAGAGAAGGGAGCCAGCTGATGATACTGGGAGGTTGTGGGGCAGGGCAGGGGGTAGGGATAGGCAGAGTCACAAGGCCAGAACATAGCACAGCAATCCTTCAGGTGGGACCCTGGGTGGATCCCCATCCCCCACCCAGGCCTCACTGTTCTCATCTCGGCAATGGAGAGATGGTATTAGATGGTGGCTGAAAGCCAGAGACTGAGAGTATGGTGGGGCCTGCCCAGGCAGGAAAATGGTGTGGCCATGTCATCAGGGAGAGCTTTGCTCATGGAACATGACTGGGGGGACTGGCGAGGGCAGAAGTCATGGTAAGCCTGTATGTGTGGCTGGCACAGGAGTAGTTTCTCTGGGCCCAGCCTGGGATCTAAGCCCTGCCCCTGGCTACCGCATTCACAGCAGAAGAGTGGAGGATAAGCAAATGAGGAGCTGAGGTTATGGAAAATGTGCCTTTTAAAAAGAAGAACACTTGGGGAAGTGCAAGAAGGCAAGAAAGGACTGGAAACCCTGCTGGTTACGCTGAGAGGGAGAGACAAGGGCATCTCCCCAAAAAGACAAAAGCAAAAACAAAAACCACCTCACCTTCAGACTTCGGCTGAGGCCTGAAGCCCTGGGTGGCCTCTCAGACCGGGCTCTGGTTCCAGACCTGACAACTTTGCTGGTCAGGGGACCCTGAACAAGTCTTTCTTCCTCTCTGGGCCTCAGCGCTCCCACTCACAAAATAAGCTGGGGCCTAAACATCTCACTGAGATGGCCCTTTTGTACTCCAGAAACTTCTACCAGTTTCAAGCCCCTTGATCTTGACCCCACCTCAGGTACTGACAGGTGAGTTGATCAGCTATGGGAGTCAGGGTAACACTGGCACTTTGGGCGGGGGCTGTCCTCCTAGGATCCAGTTCGAACTCACCACAGCCCAGAGGCTCAGATTCATTGGCGCCCTGCTTCCCCCATTCCCACCTCTTCTGTGCCCTCCCACCCCAGTTTCCACAGACCTCCTCTCCTTGCCTGGAACATACCAGACTCCCTGTTGCTTCAGCACCATCGCCCATGCTGTTCACTGTACTTGGAATGCAGCGTCCCCACCTCCTTGCTGACTAATTCCTCCTGATCTTTGTTGAAATGTCACTTTGTCCAGGAAGTCTTTCTTCCCAGCCCCCCTGGCGTACTCCTACTCTGAACCACTCTGGCAGCATTATCATGGTCCTCATCACAAGAGTAATTACTTGAGCTGCAATTTTTTTTTTAAATCAGCCTCTCCTCTCAAATTACTATTATAACCTCTGTGAGGGCAGGGCCCTTGTCCATCGTGTACACAGCTCTACCTCTGGTGGCCGGTAGCCTGGGAAACGCTCACCCAAGAGTTATGTTTTGAAAAAAATTCCTAGCACCGACCACGTAGCCTCAATCAGCTAGGGGCCATGCGCAAACACGCAGGGTCTCATTTGACCTTTGTATCATCATGCTTGCCTTTCTCCTTTCTTCGGAGAGGCAGTGAGGTGACAGGTTGCGTTGTGCCAGAAGATTTTGTCCCGAACTAGATGCCCGGGCAGTGTGGACCTGGGCCTGGCAAGCAGGTCTGCCCGCCTCATGCCTCTAATTTCTCCTGCCACCACTCTTCAGAGAGGAGCAGCAGCTGTGGCCTCTCCTCGTGTTCCCATAGCAACCAGTGCTTACCTCCCGCTCACACTGTTTCCTAATTGCCTGATTACGCATCTTCTCCCCCGCCAGCTCCAGAGCTCCTTAAGATCAGGGTCCATGGCGCATTGCGTGCTTCAGGCTCAGTGAGCATTAGTGAAATGAACAAAAATGAATGCATGACCATCCATACACATGGGTTTTTAAAAGCTTTCATCCCAAACAAGGCACCTGGCAGCCTGTGGTGGCTGTGGGCAGCGGGACAAGAGAACTGGATGCTCCTCAGCTCACCTCTGCTCAGTGGTGTGGGTGGCTGCCCCTCCTTCTCCTCTCTCCCCTGCAGCCTGGGGAAGCTCTTTAGAAAATGGGCCAGGCAGCCTTCGTGGTGGCTGGTGGCAGGAGGGGGATTCTGGAGACGGTGTGACCCCCTCCCTAACGGTCCTCTGTGCACATGCACATGTGCTCCCTCACCACCTCCTTGCGAGGGGGGCCATCTTAAATGGCCAGCCTGTGCTTTGGGAATTACCAGAAGCAACTGAGTTTTGTGTTCACTTCCAGTGCTTGGTTTACGGTCTCCAGAGTCAGTCCCTTCCCCTCTCAGTTCCCACTGTAACCATCTTAATCCAGTTCACCTGCATCTCCCACCTGAGGTGCCCCACTTGCCACTCCCACCCCCCACTCCTGTCTGTATCCCTGCCTTCTCCCACTCCATCTTCCCCGGCGCAGGCAGAACGAGAGCCCCAAACAGAAATCTGCTCATGTTATTCCCACAAGTCCCACAAAGGAGGCAGCCACTGACATCGTTTTCATGGCAGGACGAGAGCCTGTTCATGAGCTTAGTCCTTCCATGTTGGTTGCCTTCAATGCTTGGCTCTGTATCAGGCACTGAGTTTACCATGGTGGGACCAATATGAATTTTTACTCTAGTGGAAGGGACAGAAAGAAAAAAATAAACACCCTAGGGTGGGTTGCACTTTGCACGGGGAGCTATGAGAATGTTCAGAGAACCAGGGAACGCTTTGCAGAGAAAGGGACATCTGGGCCGGACTTTCTCTCAGAAACTTTCGGTCACGAGCAACAGAAGCTATCTCTGAGTAACTGATGAGAGAAAGGAATTTGTGGAACTGGGAGGGTGGGCTACAAGGAGCTCACACGATCAAGGAAAAGGCTACAGAACCAGGTTTCGGTATAGACAGAAGCAAAGGCAGTGGTGGGAAGGAGCAGGGGAGGGGTAGGAAGTAGGGAGGGTTAGAGGAAGGCATTGCCGCTGAAATGGAAGGCAGCCACGCTCACCATTATACCACCAACCTGACAGTTGCCGCTGAAATGGATGAAAATGACCCCGATATTCCTAGCAGCAATGTCCACGATAGCCAAACTGTGGAAGGAGCCGAGATGCCCTTCAACAGACGAATGGGTAAAGAAGATACCGTTCATATATACAATGGAACATTACTCAGCCATCAGAAAGGATGAATACCCAACATTTGCATCGACATGGAAGGAACTAGAGGAGATTATGCTGAGAGAAATAAGTCAAGCAGAGAAAGACAATTATATGGTTTCACTTACTTGAGGAATGTAAGGAATAGCACGAAAGACATTAGGAGAAGAAAGGGGAAAATGAAGGGAGAGACATCGGAGGGGAAGGTGAACCATGAGAGGCTCTGACAAACAAACTGAGGGTTTCAGAGGGGAACGTGGTGGGGGGATGGGTGAGCCTGGTGATGGGTATTAAGGAGGGCACAGATAGCATGGAGCGCTGGATGTTATATGCAAACAATGAATCTTGGAACACTACATCAAAAACTAATGACGTACTGTATGCTAACTAACATAACATAATAAAATAAAATAAAATAAAGCTAAAAAATGATCTCTTCTATTCTTACACTACCTGCTCCAGATCCAAAGTCTAAAGAGAGTGTCCAGTGACCAAACTTCATCCTATGCCTGCTCCCTGGCGAGACCGGACTGGGGAGAAGAAGGCTATGTCCGTTTGGCTCCCATGGTAGCAGGCAGACACACAGATTTAGTGTTTCACCAACCTTACCCCAGTGAGGCAGGCAAGTCACTGCAAAGAAGCAGGAGTCTAAGAAAAGGAGAGGATGAATGCTGCGGAGCTACAAACCAATGCATGTCGGCTCATGGGGAAAAAAGAGGAGGAAAGTGTGGCCAGAGAGAACCACGGGCAAAGAGCCAAAGCCTGCTGTGCTGGAGGCAGGTGGGCAGCGTCATGTGGCTGGCTGGAGTACAAGGCGGGGGGAGGCGAAGCCCCCAGGAGATGTGACAGGAGCAGGGCAACAGCCTGCCCTGTGGAGTGGGCCCGAGGGAGTCGGTCTCCGGAGGTGGGAAGGGAGGCTGACTGGATGGTGTTTCAGGGCCTTCACTCTGGGGGTGTCAAGAACGGATCTGAGATGGCACAATTGCACATGGGAGGACCAGCAAAGAACTCTTCAGGGCAAGAGATGGGAAGGCCTGAATTCCAGCATTGATCATGGATGGAGAGGGAAGGACAGGTTCAAGAGCAGTTCAGGATGTTGGATCTACAGAAGTGTGAGGGGCGAGGGAGGGAAGAAGACGTTGGGAGAGACTTTACACTTCCCTCATGGGCTTCAGGATGCCAAGCCCACTCTCATCAGCCATTCATTCAATATGTAATGCAGCCCAGTCTTCTTTGTATGTGCCAGGCTCTGTGTTAGGAGAAAGAGAGACAGAGACAGAGAGAAATACATACACAGACCTTTCACGGGCCCTCTCATCCTCTGCTGTGGAGCACAGACTGATACAATTGCTGTGGAGAACACTCTGGAAAGAGATTTCATCGTTTTATTTATTTATTTATTAAGAATCCTTTTATTTTAATAATTTTTTATAAATATATAATGTATTATTAGCCCCAGGGGTACAGGTCTGTGAATCGCCAGGTTTACACACTTCACAGCACTCACCATAGCACATACCCTCCCCAATGTCCATAACTCCACCACCCTCTCCTTACCCCCTCCCCCCAGAAACCCTCAGTTTGTTTTGTGAGATTAAGAGTCTCTTACGGTTTGTCTCCCTCCCTATCCCATCTTGTTTCATTTATTCTTTTCCTACCCCCCAAACCCCCCATATTGTATCTCCACTTCCTCAAATCAGGGAGATCATATGATAGTTGTCTTTCTCCGATTGACTTATTTCGATAAGCATAATACCCTCTAGTTCCATCCACGTTGTCACAAATGGTAGGATTTCATTTCTTTTGATGGTTGCATAGTATTCCATTGTATATATACACCACATCTTCTTTATCCATTCATCTGTTGATGGACATCTAGGTTCTTTCCATAGTTTGGCTATTGTGGACATTGCTGCTATAAATATTCAGGTGCGTGTAACCCTATGTATCACTATGTTTGTATCTTTAGGGTAAATACCCAGCAGTGCAATTGCTGGGTCATAGGGTAGCTCTATTTTCAACATTTTGAGGAACCCCCATGCTGTTTCCAGAGTGGTTGCTCCAGCTTGCATTCCCACCAACAGTGGAGGAGGGTTCCCCTTTCTCCACATCCTTGCCAGCATCTGTCATTTCCTGACTTGTTAATTTTAGCCATTCTGACTGGTGTGAGGTGGTATCTCATTGTGGTTTTGATTTGTATTTCCCTGATGCCGAGTGATGCTGAGCACTTTTTCATGTGTCTGTTGGCCATCTGGATGTCTTCTTTGCAGAAATGTCTGTTCATGTCTTCTGCCCATTTCTTGATTGGATTATTTGTTCTTTGGGTGTTGAGTTTGCTAAGCTCTTTATAGATTGCAGATACTAGCCCTTTATCTGACATGTCATTTTCAAATATCTTCTCCCATTCTGTCAGTTGTCTGTTGGTTTTGTTGACTGTTTCCTTTGCTGTGCAAAAGCTTTTGATCTTGATGAAGTCCCAATAGTTCATTTTTGCCCTTGCTTCCCTTGCCTTTGGCGAGGCTTCATCGTTTTAAATACACATAGCTTGGCTTCTGGGAATTTACACTAAAGAAACCATTTAACCAGTGTGTATTGATAGGCATATGTATGAGGATGTTACAACATCATTTATAAAAGTGGAAAACTGGAAATGACTTCAATACTCACTAATGAATACTTGGGTAAATAAACAATGGTGCATCCTTACTGGGGCCTCCTCTGCAACCAGAAGGAAGGAACAAGGAAGCCCACCCCTGTCAGCTATGACAGCCTTGCTTCTGGGCCTCATAGGCCCAACAGAGGTCAAGGGAAAACCTTAACTCTCAGTGATGTCCGGAGTGTCTTTCATCTGTGACACTGGATTGGACATGTTAATTCCTGAGAGCAATCGGTGGAGGATTATTTTAATTTTCTGAAAATGGCTGAAAAAGTTATGGCTCTTCCTGAGCTCTCACCCAAGAAGCGTAGAAGAAATAGCTCACAGAGAGACTGGACAGGGGAAAAACAAGTTGTTTTCCACTTGTGGTGTTCAACCTGTTCACTAAAAGTTACAGTAACAAGGGTTATCTCTGGGGAATTGGGATGGGAGGGAGGAGGCCTGGCTTTTGTTTTATACTTTAAACACTGTGGCATTGTTGGAATGTTTTCCAGTGACACACACATCGCAGAAGTAGAAAGCCCGTAGCAGCAATGAAGATAATCGCTTTTGAGGAGGGACTGGGAGACTATGAGAAAGTGCTGGGCCCTGGGAGCTTCTGAGGCTGGGGGTTCTGCAATTTGGGACCCTAGGCCTCTATATTGTCAGGTCTGTCCTGCTTACTGAAGGACATTCAGCAACATCCCTGGCCTCTACCCACTGGGCACCAGAGGTGAACCCCCACCCCAAGCTGTAACATCCAGAACGTCTCCAGACATCGCACAATCACCCCCTGGGTGGGAAACACCCAGCTGGAGGGAATTTCAGAATACACAGGTTTCTTCAGGGTCTCTGGGCCTCCGTTGCTTCCTTCATCCCACCTCCTCAATGGCTTTCTGCCAGGACCTCTCTATGGCCCAGGAATCAGGAGATTTAGGGTCTGCTGGATTTGGGTCCTGGCGTTTTTCTAGCCTTGTGACCACGAGCCTTCCTGAGCCTACTGTGTTCAACCCTTAAATGGATTTAATAACATGGTGCACACGACCATTGTGAAGGCCAGGTATGAAGTTACAAGCACAAGTGTGTGGTATGACAGGCCCTCAGTCAATGTCAGGACCCACTGATCAATGGAGACAGGGAGATACAGCTCCCTAGCCACAACCTCCATGGAGCCCACCACACACATCTGTGTAGGGCTGGAGCTCCCAGACTCCAGGGGTTCCCCCAAGAGATTTTGGAACCAAGGCCGAAGCCAAATGAGCTCTCGAGTCTTCCCTCCCTGGCCACTCGTCTCCTCTTATAATAGAGGCGCTGCTTTTCATTGGGAGCAAACTTCCATGGGTACTTTGGGTCCCCCGTCATTCTGCCTCTCCTGGAGAATTGACCCTCTCAAGTGAGTGAAACCTTCCCTCTTATGGACAACCAGGCAATTTCTCACTATTGTCAACAATACCTAAACATCTTTTAATCCATCCACTTGTTTCCATCTCCTTTGTCTCCATTCTGGGACAAGTTACCACCATCTTTTACTGGACTCCACCTAACAGCTTCCTCAGTGCTTGGCCAAATCATCTCTTGCCCTTCCTTCATACAATAAGCCGGAGTGGCCTTTCCAAGACAACACTGACCATGTTGTACTCCTGTTTAAAGCCCTTCCATGGCTTTCCTGTGCTTGTAGGGCAAAGACAAAACCCCTCATGATGGCCTGTGAAGCCTTATCTAGTCTCCGCCCACCCTCCATCCTCACCCTGACTCACTCTTCCTTTCCCCTTCTTCACTCTGCTCCCACTGGCCACCTTCAGGTTCCTTCATATATGTGGTGCCCTCTGCGTGAGACACTCCCCCTTCCTCTGTTTACCTCTTCCATTTCCATTTGTCCTTCAGATCGCAGCTTGCCGGCCTCCTCAGAGAAGTCTGCCCTGCCCTCCCGGCAGGTCAGAGCCCAGTATAGTGGGTTCTCATTAGGACCTTGTGCTTCTCCTTTATAACCCTTACCCCAGTTGCGGTTTCACATTTCTTTGCCAAATACTCAGATTCACGTATGGCTCCTATTGCCCATGCCTCCCCTGTCCCCAGATCCATGAGGGTAGGGGCCTTGTTTTTGCTTCTCATGAAGTCCCTGCATCTAGAAAATTGTTGACAGAATTGATGTAAGAATAAGGCAAAAGGGGGGCTGTTGCCTGGGTGGCTCAGTTAGCTGGGTGTCTGCCTTCAGCTCAGGTCATGATCCCAGGGTCCTGGGATCAAGCCCAGCATCGGGCTCCCTGCTCAGCAGGAAATCTGCTTCTCCCTCTCCCATTCCCCCTGCTCATACTCTGTCTCTCTGTCAAATAAATGAATAAGATCTTTAATAATAATAATGATAATAATAATAATAATAATAATAATAATAAAAGAATGAGGCATATGGGGGCCCATGCTGAGGACCGGGCATATAATAGGTGCTTGATAAACATTGCTTTACTACTGCTTGCATTTACCATCTCCTCTTGGCTCTGGAGCCCAAGACAGGCAGCCTTCCATATGTACTACTCAATGGTGCCTCTCCCTAACAAGGAGACCTCTCTTCTTTGCCTGGACCTCCCTTTCATTCACTGGACTAATTTGAAGGTTGGTCATTCCTTCCTCCTGGAAATCTCCTCCTGTCTTGGTTCAATGCCCAGGCCTCCCACCCCTGACTGCTTCCTCCCTCGGCCCTCCTCTGAGGTGTTGGGGTGCCCCCGGTTCCATCCCAAGCCCCTTTGCTTCTCACTCTGTACACTCTTTTTCCAGCCGTCTCATCTATGCTCACAGGTTCTGCCGCAAGCTGCGGGTTTCCTGCCCAGTCTTTGGAACTTGCCTCCAGGGTGCTGATGGTCCCTCTGCCCTGGGAATATAGACGGAGCCGGAGAGCAGAGACCCTATCTGTGTTTGCTTACTGTGCTCCACAGCCCCCAAAGCAGTGTGTGGCCCCTAGCAGTCACCTAATAAATATTGTCAACAGCACCCACGGGGGGACACCAAACTGTCGTGGAGATGGCTGCCTTCTCCAGATGGGGTCTCTTTCCTGGCAGAGCACTGGGGCAGAGAGAGGCTGGGAGCTAGGTGCCAGGTTCTGGCCTTTTCTATTCTGGGCCCCAGCAGATGACCACACTCTGAGAATAAGAGAGAGGACAGATTTCCAGGCAGGACCTGCACCCAGGAGCCGGTGATACCTGAATCAGCCAATTGTCCTGTGGGGTTGTTTTATCCCATTTGCAAACCACAGGTAATTCACCAGAAAATGTGCCTTTTTCATGTCCAGCCACAGCACCTTGAAGGGGAGCATGCCTCTGGTCATGACCTGTGGCAATGTCATCGGACTATAGGAGGGCATCAGCTGGGGCCCCACGAGCCAGGATGGGGAGCCCTCCTACCACTTGGAGTAGGGGGGCCCAAGCCGCACTGCCCCCAAGCCCAGGGCCTTCCTGGCAAAGGCAAGGGCTTGGGGAGCCCAGATTGAGGGGCAGAGGAATCCTGCTTTTAATTCTGAGTGCTTGTGACATAGCCTCCTATGTGTGAAGGCCGGGGCCCTGCTCCATGGATCATGAGAAGCTGCAAAGAAACACAGAATGTTCTAAGTCAGAGCTGAGGAGTCCCTTGGAGACCACCAGTTGCACCTACCTCGTGGTTCTGACAGAAAAAACAGAGGCTCGGATTAAGGAAGAGACTCTCCTGTAGTTATTAAGTAGCAGACCAGGGTATCTGGCTTATCTCTTGGCCAACTGCCTTGGACCTGCTCAGCCCTACAGAGTTGACAGTCTCTTCCTGCTTACATTCTTGGGCAGAGAGGTAGACCACAATTTTTAAAGAGGAAAAAAAAAAAATAACTAAAATACGTAGCATGAAAGGTGGCGCTGTGTGTTACAGAGGCAAAGAAGGCAGAGAAGGAGGATCGGGAGTGCTGGGGGTTTGCAATTTCAGAGGGAGTGGCAGGGAAGGCCTTCTTGAGAAGGGGTCATTTGAGGCAAACCTAAAGGGGGGTGTTCTCCACAAAGCATTATGGGAACACCCAGGAGTGGGCCTCAACCCCCAATCGGCCATGGTGGGCCGGCTCCCTGGGAGGCTGCCATATGGATTTTGGCCCTGTTGCAGGGCCCAGCCTAGGCGTATCTTTCAAACCCAAAACTGGTCACAAAACCAAAGGCCTGTGACACGCTGGACCAGGTAATAATAATAGTAATAATAATAACAATGATAGCAGTAGCATTAAATTTAACCTGTGTCGAGCCCTACCATGTGCAAGGCACCGTTTCAAGGATGCTCTCTTGTGATCTCATGTCATCCACATGGTGATCCTTTGAGGTAGGTGCTGTTCATATCCCCATTTCACGGCTGAGAAAATGGAGGCATAGAGCCATTACGACACTTGCCCAAGATCAAAAAGTAACAGAATCAGGCTAGGATCCTAGGTGTTTGAGTGGTCTATGCTGGAGCAGTTGTCTGGAAACAGAGGGCAGATTACATGATCCCTTGGGTCTCTGCTGGGGCCATAGGGCTGGACATCTCAGAGAGAGATGAAAAGGCATGTCTGACCCGACAGCTAACCTGGGTGTAGGACTGTATTTGCGGCCTCTCCAGGAAAGGTAGACATCATCTCCACTGGAACATGAGCTCTCTTTGGCCCCCTATTCTATTACCAGGGCCTGGCCTATAGTCGGGGATGAATAAATATTGGAACAAATGAGCAAATAAAAGAATGAACAAAGATTCCCCTCTCACTTATAAAAGGCCAGCCCAGCCACAGAAACTGTCATCATTCCGAAGAGCTGGGCAATCTGGACTTCTGCCTCCTTGAGAAGGCTAGCGAGGAAAGGCTCAGATGAACAAGGAGCGAGGGAGGCACTGCTGGGGCTGGGGGCTGGGGCAGAGCCTGGAGCTAAAGACCTGGGAAGGGGTAGAGAGAGGCCCCCTCTGTGAGCACAGTGCTGAGTGTGCCTGACATGCCCCCACCTCATTTCATCCTGCTCGTGGAGGGAGGGAGTGCTGTTATCCCTACTAGGATAGACGGGGAAACTGAGGCAGAGAGAAGTTAAACAGCTGGCCCTGGGTGGCCCCAGCATTGTGGAGCAGAGCTGGGTTTGAACTTGGAAACTTACAGGAACCGTCAGGGTGGACCACCTTCTTGGTGTGCTCCCTTGGCCCCTTTGCGGTCTCCCTGACCCCAACTTCCCAAGCTCCTTTGCTCTGCAGCTCCACCTGGACCCTGCCGGGCCCTGTCTCTTCAGTCTCCCTGGAGAGTAGAGGCTCCAATACAGAAGCTCTTCCCTCCCAGTACCCACCCCAGAATTCGCGGCAGGGCCAGGCCCCATATGAAAGAACAGGCCAGGAGTGAGGTGAACATTTCACATTTTCTAGCTATCACGGCCCTTGCTTGAAGGAGAAAATAATTTTTGTCAGTCAAGGGCACGTCATCTGAACGTCAACGCTGGGATTCGAAGCTGGGCGCCTGTGACTCCCGAGTATGTGAGACACCACCTTCACCTCACAGGGTGACTCCTCTTTTGTCCTCCTCTGGTTAGAATGGGGGTAGGGGCGGGGAGATGGTGGTGGTCTTCTACAGGGCTGGCTTACCCAATCCCCTGCCCCAAAGCCAGGCTTGATGTTCTGGGTGGCTCCCTCTGAGGCCACAGCTTTGGCGAGGAAGTTTGCTCCCAGTCCCCTCTCTCTGCGGTGGCAGTAGCCAGGAAGGGAACATGGCATTTCCACCTTGACAGAGGGAGGAGCTGTTTCGCACGGTCCCGACAAGGAGTGGGAAGGGACTGGCAGGTCAGCAGGAATGCCGAGGAAGCGCGGCCTGGATCTATCAAAGCTGGCTCTGTGGTCACCACGAGAGGTGGCCTGCTTGAGAAGCTGAGCCGCCCCACCAGGCGTGGCTCTGCCATGTGCCCACAGCTGTGTGGACTGGTGGGTAGGCCTCTTCCTCGGGACCCAGCAGGTCTCTTCCTCTGCCGTGGCCTGTCCCGTCCCTGGAGGTTTTATTTTTTATGGCAATGACCATATTTTCTATTTTAAAGATTTCCAACTTCTTTTTTCTTCCTATCTCTCTTCCTGCTTTTGTACAATCCTATCTTGTCCTTTTAAGGACGATCATGCCTTCAGTTATCTCTGCGAACATCCTAGACACGCTTATTTTCAAAATCTGTCAGCCTGCTCTCTAAAACTTCATCTGGAGTAAATTTATGTGCTGATTGTAGATTTTGTTGGCTCTCTTTGAGCATTAGATTTCGTTATGTGTTTTGGAATATGGGGTTGCAGGCTGATTTGGAGAGGGACAGTTGGTGCCGTCTTGTTTGTGTTTACGTTTTAGTATCTGTCTCTCTCTCTCTCCCTCCCTCAGTGCTACCCCCTCCTTCACTGTCTAGTGGTTTTGTGGTCACCTCCACTGGTCCACCAGGCCCCCCATTCCAGAATCAGGTCTAAGAATGGCAGCTCAGAGCTCTGCCCCAGGGCATGTCAGGGTTCTCCTGATCCAACCTGGAGTCCTCATGACTCAGTTCACTTCTGGTCATGGGGCTCCATTCGGCCCCTGCTAGCCTCCCACAGGCCCTGTAGGCAGAACTGCCAGCAGCTGCTGGTACTTCCAGCTCTTACTGGGAGATCCTTCTTCTGGCCGCCACTGTAAGCCTGGCTGGTAGCCTCCCAGCCCATGGTAGGGTGATTGCTGTACTCCAGGAGCTGAGTTCTGCCCCCCACTCCAGATCCATTCTCTGACCTGGGGGCTGGTGGGCTACAGCGGTGCTCACGGCTGCACACTTTTGTGCACGTTGGGTACCTCAGCTTTTGAGCCAGACTGCCTTGGGGTGGGAGGGGTCTTCTCTTTCGACACTGTATTTATTGATCATTGGGTACTCCAGGTTTGGTATAGAGGGATCTGTGACCGCCTTAACCAGAAGCGTACTCTAATTCCCTTGTGTGTCCTCTACATGCTAGAACCATCAATTGTCTAACTGATCCCCTAGAATTGGACTATTAGGTTGTTTCCCATTTTTTGGCTAGATATAAGAAGGTAATCAACATCCTTCAAGTACTTGTCTAATTCTTAATGCTAAGTTGCCGGAGCAAAGGGTGCAGCCACGTTCCAGTCGGATACATGTTTCTTTTCAAGTGTATCACCCCAGCTGTCATCCCCACTGCCACCCTCAATGCACCATCACCAGCATGTGGCTTATGAGACAGAATGAAAGAGGCCCTGAGAATAAAGAAGACTCTGCTTCTGTAAACTCTAACATGGTGTACACAGGTGAGGCATTCATTCTCAGATGGCTTCTTCCACGTCCCCGGGGCTTCTGGAATCCCAGCTCCTTCCCAGGAGTTCTTTCCATTAATTTGCATGACAGGCCCATAGGCTAGGGAGGAAGGCGAGGCTCAGAGAGCTCAGACTGCCACCACCTGTGCTGTCACTGATAGGAAGAAGTCCACATATTGCCTAAGAGAAGCACAGACACTCCGGGGGGCGGCGGGGGGGTGGGCACTTCAGGCCTTCTCTGATCCAGGCTTTTAGGGCTGTGTTAGATGTCTGGGTTGGGCACTCCCACGCAGCCTTCACCCTGTGGGATGACAAGCACTAAATTTGCCAGTCAGACTCAGCCACTCTATTTAAGAAGCCATGGGCTCAGGGCACCTGTGTGGCTTAGTCGGGTAAGAGCCTGCCTTTGGCTCAGGTCATGGTCCCAGCCAGGGTCCTGGGATGGAGTCTCGCATCTGGTTCCCTGCTCAGCGGGGAGGCTACTTTTCCCTCAGCCTGTCCACCTACTCATGTTCTCTCTCTCTCTCTGAAATAAATAAATAAAATCTTTAAAAAGAGAAGAACCCATGCCCTCACCACACTTCCTCCTCTTCCTTCTCCTCCAGTCTGTAACTGGAGGCTGCTGTGCACAGGGGATAGCCCATGAGCTCCAGATTCAGGTAGGCCTGGATTCAAACACCGGCTCTGCCACTTTGCTGCTGTTTGAGCTTGGGCAAGTAACTTCACCTCTCTGGGCCTCAGTTTCCATGCCTGTAGAGTGGGAGGAATAATACCTCACCTGGAGAGGCATTGTGAAGATGAAAGGAAGTCCTGTGTGTCTGGCACATAAAAGAGATTCAAATAAAGTGTGTTTCTCAAAGAAAAAAAGAGGCAGACCAAGAAACAGACTCTTAACTACAGGGCCTAAATTGATGGTTGCCAGAGGGGAGGTGGCGGGGGATGGGTGACATAGTTGATGGGGATGAAGGACGGCACATGTGGTGAGCGCTGGGTGACGTATGGAAGTGTTGAATCAGTGTATTGTACACCTGAAACGAATAGTACATGGTATGTTAACTACCTGGAATTAAAATAAGCGAACAAACAAGGTCTGGTTCTGACAACAAGGGTGAAAGGCCCCTTCGCCATGCCTGCCCAGGCAGTCATCTGTGGCTCATGCAGTCCTTCCTCTCTATCCAGTGTTCTTTATTTTTCCCCCTAAAGAACTTACTCATTTATTGGTCAGCGAGAGAAAGAGAAAGAGAGTGAGCACGTGCAGGAGCAGGGGGAGTGGCAGGCAGAGGAAGAAGCAGGCTCCATGCACAGAGCAGGGAGCCCAACACCGGACTCACTCCCAGGAGCCCAGGATCATGACCTGAGCCGAAGGCAGATGGTCAACAGACTGAGCTGCCCAGGGGTCCCTACACCCAGTGTTCTTCCCAGCGTAAGAGTGTTTCACATCCCTCTGCCCACCCCCGTGTTTCCTCCTGCCAAAAAGGAGGAAAGGACCCACGGAGCCTGGAACGCAGGCCGCTGCATACCTGCCTCCATCCCCTGCTTGTCTCTGTCGCGAACTTTGGCAGAGCTGGCCTGGCTGAGCTGCCCAACACAAGTGTGGGCAGCCCACCTGGGACCTTGGACCCCACTGCCAATGTGAGCCGGACGCTCTGCGACCTGCTGCATGCTGGGAGCCTGGCCAGGCTGCCATCACGGGGGATTACTGGGCTGCTGCTGGGGCCTGCAGACTGCCCATGGCCCCAGAGCTGTAGCCTGCCAATAGGCCTCCCCTGCGCTCTCCTAGGGGGCCGCTAGTGGCCTATTGGAAGGTCGCAGGCAGCAAGAGAAGGTCCTTTCTCCACTGGAAGAGCCTGTGTTTGCATCACCTGGGAAGTTAGTGCTTGGGCCTGCCTTGGGTGGGAATCCCTGAGTGTGCCCAGAGCTGTTCAAAGCCAGAAACTCATCTACCCCCTCTGTCCTGGACAGAGTGGCAAAGGGGGCCGTCCCCCAACCACTCCACAGATGGAAATCTGGGAAGGTCCATCTCAAGGCCCACGGTGGGAGAGAAGGAAAGGGAAGCCCATACCAAGTGAAGATTTTCCTTTGCTCAGCTCCAGAAAGATGCTTGATTGCAGGCTCAGTGTGAGGGAGTGGGTTGACTGTTAGCAGAGGTGATATGGGGAAACTTGGTGGCCCAGATGACCATGGCTGTCACAGCTGGACACCAGGATCTCAAGTCAGGCAGAAAGACTCTGTCCTGGAAACCTATTAAGACTGGAACTTGAGGTCCAGGCCCTCCCAGCCTGGGTCACTGACACACTACTAAGGATCTCGGGCCGATCGTCTTCAGGTCTCTGTCCACTCGTGACAAGCCGGGGCTCTTTGAGGTCTGCCAGGCCTGCGGCTCGGCTCATCCTTTCACGTGCAGCCTGCATGATCTCACCCACCCCTCAGGCTACAAGCATCACCTGTGTGTTGATAATAATATTAAGAGCTAGGAGTCCTCGAGTGTTTCCTCCATGCCAGGCACTGCTCTAAGCATCGCACGCATGTGAGTTCATCTTCACAACCACCCAACAAGGTTGGCGCTCTTGTTAGCCCATCACACAGACAAAGAAACTGAGGCCCGGAGAGGTTTGGGGACTGGCCTCAGGTTGTCCAGCTAGTAAGAGGTGACGCCTCCCAAACCACCCTCTTTTTAGCTGGTTCCTATCCTTCTCTCCTTTCCTCCTACTGTTCATGGCATACCTTTACTGGAATGTCCCACAGGCTTCTGAAAATCACCAGCCAAAAGGGCACCAGCATTTCCCTTGCACCCACACCCAACCTCAAAATCTCCTCCTTGTCAGCTTCCTCCCACAGTCTCACCTCCTGTGCTGGCTCTTTCATCCGCTAGAACCCTCAGCTTACCTCGCCTTCCTTTCCTTTACCCCCCATAATACCTAGAGTCCTACGCATTTTAGTTCCTTAAATCCCCCTCCTCTTTGGAGAGAAGGGCATTCCTCGGCATTCCTCCCTTCTTTACCTTTAATTCTGGCCTTTGTATGTCATGCTTCAGGTCCCATCTCCTCCGCGACCATGGCCCTTGCTCTCTCGAAATCCTTCCACGACTCCCCATAACCAAATTCCTTCTCTGACTGTTCAAGAGCCCCCACAGTCAGAGCTCAAACTATCTGTGGAGCTTTGTTCTTTGCTCTCCCATTCATGCCCTGCAGCCAATCTGGCCTCTTTGCTATCCTTCCATTGGAACTCTCTATGCCTCAACCCCATCTTTGGTGCACCTGAATCTCACCCCACACACTCCCCCACACCC
Organism: Enhydra lutris kenyoni; assembly: GCF_002288905.1. Taxonomy (NCBI): domain Eukaryota; kingdom Metazoa; phylum Chordata; class Mammalia; order Carnivora; family Mustelidae; genus Enhydra; species Enhydra lutris. The sequence goes on along the minus strand of NW_019154165.1, from coordinate 3,172,110 downwards.
TCGGAGTATTCCCCTCTTTCCCACTCATCCATCCCAAACCTCCATCCTTAAAACTCCCTTCCAAACGCCACCTCTTCTGTGAAACCCTCCAGGCCTCTCCTGTTGGATGTGCTCCTGTCTATTTTTGGACTACAGCAGTGTGATGTGGGGGTCAGGAGAGACCGTGGGAATCGGAGAAGACACTGGGCCTGACTCCTGACTCTGGGTGGTTGGACCTCTGGGAAAGCCCTCTAACTGCTCTGGGCCTCAATTTTCTCACTTAGAAAAAGCAGCCCAGACCCCCTCTCTTCTGGATTGTGAGGGCTGAAAAAGAGACGATGGGCACAAGGTGGACAGGCCACAGGAGAGCCCCTCTCCTTTTCCCAGTGGCACTCCACGTCCACAGGCTTCTGGTCCACCTCCAATCACTGAGGATTGTTCAACTACCAATGACCCCCAGGAGGCTCTCTGACTCTTAATTTTCCTCCTGGCCCAGCACCCAGTGGCCCTAAGGAACCCATGAGGGAGGGAAACCTTGGCAGGAATGGCTTTGTCGGCCAGCCTCAACTGGGGGCTTGAGGTACAGGTTTTCCCCAGTCTTAGCAAGCATGGCCTGAGTTGTTGCGTTGCATAGGTGATGGTGGTGGTCCCCAGCTCTAGTGGGTGCCAGCGGCCTCTGGCAGTAATAATATACACTGGCTCGGGCGGCCAAGCACAAACCTCCATCTTTTGTTGGCTAGAGCAGTCTTGTGGCATGGTCTTTTTTCCCACGAAAGGCTGTTTTGCTGAGCATCATTGGATTTGGGGAGCGAGATAGGAGCTCGGACCCAAGAACCCTGTTCTAAGAGGAGGCCTGTACTCCTTGTTCCTAAATGTATACACCATCGGGCTTCTTGGCTTTGCTCCTAGGCCACATGTCCAAGGACAGGTGGGGCATTTTTCAGTCTGAACGCACAATCTGTACTCTTCTGTGTTCTTCTCTCCCAGCCTAATCAAAGTTCCCTCCAGAACATTACTTCCCTGTTCCTTTAACACTGGCTTCAGGGCCATGCTGAACAGATACAGTGCTGAGTCCAGCAAACTAAGCCCAAGAGGCCTGAGACCAAGCAGCCCTTACACGTGCACGGCCCATGGAGTAGCAGTGCCAGGACCATCCCCTTCCATCATAGCTGGGGAAACTAAGGTCCAGAGAGGGCCAGGGACTAACTCAAAGAGCATGCGGCAAGACAGTGGCAAAGCCCAGGTCTCTAGACTCCCAGTCCAGGGTCCTGTCCTTTCTTCCCCACCCTTGACCTTCTCTGAAGAAGTGGTGATAAAGGGGGGAAGAAGCTGGGGGTGAGGTAACTGCTGCAGGAGGCAGGGACTTGAGGGGAAGAATGTGGGATTGCAAAGTCACTGGGAAGCCAAGCCCCTAGCACTGAGTGGCAGCCCACCCTGGAGACATGAGCTGAGCTATCAAGCTGCTTCCATTGCTGAGGATTAGCACAAACATCCCCCAGCTGGGGGCCTCCCTGCCGGCCAGCTGTGCAGGCTTTGGGTGGCGAGCCCCAGATGCAGGAAGCCCCAGGCTGGAGGCTGGACTTTCTCTCTGGTGACGTGGTGTGCTCTTTCGGCATCCAGAGGGCATGGGCCAGCCTCTGGCTCATCTCTGCTGTCAGGCTCAGTGAAGGACAGTCAACACTCCTGGCTGATCAAAGGCACTCCCACCCTCTAGACTCAGGAGTTCCGGGGGCGAAGGGGAGTGGTGCCATCCTGCCATGCTTTGAAGTCCCGGTGCATTCTGGGAAGGGACTTGCTTTGGAGTGGGACCCCTGCAACACAGACCTAACGAAAATTCCTGCCATATGTTGTGACAGAGGCAGGAGAGCCGAGTCCTAACACCTCTGGCCAGTCCTTTCACCTCTTGGGGCCTTGGGCCCCCCGCCCCCATCTGGGCCAGTTGGACCCCACAGAGTAAGGGCCAGGCCAGCTCTGCCATCCTGTGTCTCAGATTTTTCTCTTCCTTCTCTCTGAAGTCAGGTGGGCAGGGAGGCCCGGGGTAGGCTCATGGTCAGAGGTGGATACAGGCTGAGGACAGGGTCAGTAGGACAGCTGGGAGTGGAGGTAATGTATTCATTTATTAAATCAACTTATGCATCATGAAACACCTACTGTGTGCTTTAGCCCGAGGCCTCGGAACTAGGGCACCCTAGTTCTACTACCCACTACCCACTACCCACTACCCAAGGGACCTTGATTTGGAATTGGCCCAAGCCCACATGGTGCCCTGAGTCTGTTCTAGAACGAGGATGGGTATCGTGGTTCTTTACTTTCAGCCAGCAGGGCCGTACCCAGCTAAGTTAAACCCAAAAAAAGGATCTACTGGAAGACCTTGGGAAGTCTCAGAGCCTGGTTGGGGAAGGCAGATAACCAACCTCAGGGAAAGGGAAGATATCCAGCAAGGCAGGGAAGAATGTCACAGAGTGAAGGGCACTGCTCCTCCTTTCCCTCCCCCCGACCCAGGTCAGATGACAAGTGAAGTTGGGAATAATTTCTTAAATGTCCCTGCTTTTTCTTTCTTTTTTTTTCAAAGATTTTATTCATTTATTAGAGAGAAAGAGGGAACACAAGCAAGTGGAGTGGGAGAGGGAGAATTAGGCTTCCCACTGAGCAGGGAGTCTGACACGGGGCTCGATCCCAGGACCCTGGGATCATGACCCGAGCTGAAGGTAGACACCTAATGACTGAGCCACCCAGGTGCCCCAGTGTCCCTGCTTCTTTATGTGGGGAGCAACTGGTTGGCTACTGGGGAGCTGGGAGAGGGAGTTCTTCAAGCTTCTGGACATCTGTCCATTCCTGCCCCTTCTCCAACTACTGAAGCCTAGTCCCAAGGTGCCTCTGTTTTATAATTGACCAAGCCCTTGGGGCTTCTCCTAACACCACAGGCATTCCAGGACTTTCTGGACCTGTCATGGTCTCCAAACAACTTGTTCTTTTCCCTTCTGTGAGTGTCCTTCAGTTTAGAGGGGCTGACATAGCCCTCCCCATCAGTCAGCCTGATCACCTCACCCCTGGCCCCAGGCTAGTTCAAAGCCCTGTGGACTAGCGTGTGGAATCACCTCTGAGCAAACAGTGAAACTGGGGTACCAAAAGCCTCTGCCATCTTCTGAGGGGGGCACCTGCTGGAAGAACAGTTTGGCCCAGACCTGTGACTGCCTCCATGAGACTCAGAGGGGAATGGGGTTAGCTCCAGGTCCTAGGGCCTGAGAGGGCCTGGTGCCAGCCTGGCTCGGAGCTGGGCTGTGTGGGGGGCTGGGACAGGCTGGATGTGGGAACCATGCATGAGAACAACTGTGCCAAGCGCATCTTGTAGCTATTTGGTGGGCCCTGCTATCAGATGCGAAGGTGATCTCACATCCTCCACGTGGCCCACTGAGATGGCAATGTCCTGCCAAGGTGGGGGCCGTGGGAGAAAAGCAAAACTGGCCTCACAACATTAGGGACACTATGTGACTTGTTTAAGGTTCTGTAGATGATAATGAGCAGAGCTGGAACTCCCAGGCCCTCAGTCAGGCGACAAAGTGCTCTAGCGAGGACCACACAGTACCGCCTCCTCCGGAGAGCTTTCGGGACCCCCTCCTGCCCCGGGGCCTTCTTCCCCAGGCCTTAACTGGCTCACTTAGAACCACTATGTGTCAGAGCCTGAGACTTCCAAGATTAGCAGTCCAGCCCTCATACACGCACACCCACATGCAGAGTGCAGATGGGAAATCAAGGCTTGACAAGGGAAAGGAGAATGCCCAACGTTGGCATGGGACTCAGTGGGTTCAGAAGTCAGATCTCCGAACTTCTCCAGCAGCCTTTGCTCTGCGTCCAGGCCTAGGTGCCTTCTTGTCCTTCTCACCTGGTGACTCCGTCACAGCTTGACATCACAGCTTGTTACTACCTTGAGTTTTGCATGCAGGGCCAGGCCTCTGGCTAGAGAAGCCTCGACCCTCTGCCTGAGCCCAGAGCATGCCAGGATCTTCCTGGTGGAAGAGCCACTCCACTTCTGGCCTACTTCTTTCCCTTCTGATAAAAATCCGTGGAAAGAGGTAGGCCCAGGCAAAGCAGCCCAGGATGCTAATGGAAGAGACATCTCCTACCCCTTCCATCAAAGCTTTGGAATCCAGAACTGCAAAGGCCCCAGGGAAGAAGTAAAAGGAAGCCGAGTTGCTAAGTGGCCTGCCCCCAGCCCCCACTGCAGATGCCTGGCTGGCGGGAAAGGAGGGAGGCCAGCAGAGGAATGATAATAACCATCCCTCGAATCTGGACAGCCTTTCCACACACCACTAACTGGTTTCCCACCCCTCTGCTTGTGTCAGCCACGCAAAACGGTAATTTTCCCTGTTAGCCAGATGGAGGCTGAGAGAGGATAAGAAACCTGCCTGAGGTGGCCTAGCAGGTCAGTGGGCGTTAGGTACTATTCCACATCCCAGAATTCCGCATCTCATACCAATCCCCTTAGCCTTCTGTCTTGCCTATGAGCCCAGGCCCAGGGTTCTTGAATCACCGCCCCAGCCAGGGGGCACAGGGTGTGGGCATCCAGGCTGGGAGGGACCGTAAGAGAACAGGGCTGGGGATGGGGGAAGGTGATGAGGGCCAACATGACACAGAAGAGCCAATCTATCCCTTTCCCAGGTTTCCTTCATTGCTCTCATCTGAAGAGCTTTCTTTAGCATTTCTTCTAGAACAGATCTGCTGGCTGCAAATTCTCTTAGTTTTCCTTCATCTGGGAGTATGTTCACTTCTGCTTCATTCCCAAAGGACATTTTCACTGGATATTGAGTTCTGGGTTGACTGGTCTTCTCTTCTGGGATTTGAGAAATATTGTGGCACTTCCTTCAGCCTCCATGGCTTCAGGTGAGAACTCTACTGTCACTCAGGCTCAGTTGTCTTCTGACCCTAAGGGCCTACTCAAAAAGATTAGACTCTAAGTGGGGGAGGAGACTCCAAGTCTGGGACTGGGAATTGACTGACCCACAGCCCTATCACTTCTAAGCTGAAGGATACTGGGTGAGCCTCTCCACCACTCTGAGCCTCAGCGTTGACACTGTTGCCACGAGAGCATGGGATGCGAGTCACACTAAGGGCCTCTCTTGTGGCCCTGCCATTCTCTGGGTTTCCGAGAATTACTAGGCTCCCTAGGACAGTGAACTTCTGGTAAAGAGGAGAGAGAGAGACATTACAGAGATATCCCTTAGCTCTGCCTGCCCGTGGAGGAGGTGGGTGAGCCCTGCACATTTGGCTCCCCTCACTCCCCTCACTAGCCTGGCCCATGGAGGCAGGGAGGGGTCTTAGGACAGTTCTGGCTTACCACACTGATCAACTAGGAGAAGCGCCTTACTCTCTCTCACCCAGGCCACTGCAGAGTCCCTTCTACTGGAGGGCATGGGGCAACCTCCAGGCCACCCCATGTCTCTCTCCACCCTCACCCCATATAATCTACTCTGGCAGCCAGGCTTCCCCAGGGGCGCCCATGCTCCTTCATGCCTCCATTTTGTTTCCTCGGCCTGGGAAACCCTTTCTCCCTTGTCTACTTGGCAAGGCCTTGCAGAAGCTGTACTAGTTCTTCACCACTCTCTGCCTCAGTTTTTCTTCTCTGTAAGGTAGAGATAATAATAATTATACCCACCACATAAAGTTGTTGTGAGGATTATACAAGCTACTTCCTGCAAAGGCTTTCAACAGTGTCTGGCCCATAGGGATGAACTCATCATTATAATTTTCATTGACACTATTATAGTGTGGTGGTTAGGCACGCACACCCTGGAACCAGACCACCTGTGTTCAGATTCCTGCTCCAACACTGGCTGTGTTACCCCAGTCAAGTCTCTTAACCTCTAGGTCCTTCCATTGCCTCAGCTCTGAAAGGGGGATGACAATAGGTCCCACTTCATAGGATTGCTAACAGGACCAAATGAACAGGTGTGAACACTTGGCACAGAGCCTCACACACAATAAGCACTCAATAAATGTTAGCTATTATTTTGATGATCATCATCCTCATTTCAGCTTCCTTCCTCCTAAGAAGGAGAGGAAGCAAGCGTTCCTAGGAGGAGGTCCTTACTGGAACTGATGCTAGGGAGGGAAACCCATGGACCCAGGCCATTCTTGGGCCACATAAGGAACTTGGTTGTGGCGAGGAGATGCTCTTTTGAGGCCTGTTCTCTATGCCTGAATCACCCTCTGCCTCAACCCAGCTTCCATGTCCCACCTTTGCAAAGCCTCCCACAGCTTCTGCAGGCAACCTGAATTCTAGGGATCCTCCAGGGCACCCCCTGACCTACCATCTGAAGTTCCAGCAGCATGTTCTTCTGGGTCTGCCTGGGGCAGAGTGATTTCTGAACTAGAGCCCTAGATTCTACTCCTGGCTCTGCTCCCCGCCTTGCTTTGTGAACTTGGGTCAGGCCCTTTTCCTCTCTGGGCCTCATTTTTCATCTGAAACATGACAAGTGTGGTCCAGATGGCCTTTAAGGCATCTCTCAGATGGGTGAGTCCTAATAGTACTCCCTGTGGTCATTCGGGGCTGAGCTAGCCCAGTGCCCAACATCATGTGTGTGGTGAGTGGAATCAGACCGAACTGAAGTGGACACAGGCAAATGCCCTAACCTCTTATGCCACCAGTCTGCCCTGTGGCTGACTCCTTAGCCATCTCTGGCTCCCCTGCTCCCCAGTCTCTATAACTTACAGGTTAAGGACAGAGCCTGGCTTCTGCCTGGAGGCTGGAGCCCTGGGGCCCCAGCAGGAATGTTGCTAGGTTTATTCTTGTCCTCTAAATTGAAAGGCCGGAGGGTCTAATTTAGCTCTCCCTGCCTGGAGCAGGAGCCCAGGCTGGGGTGGCCTGCCTTGGCTGCCAAACACGAGCCCCATACCAGACCACAGCCCAATCTCAGGCAGGGCTGCATAGCAACACCCCAGACAACAAAGGCCCCTTAACCCTCCTTCTCTAGCAGGATGTGAGGCCCAGAACAGGGCGTGGGGTGACTGTCAGAACACTAGGAAGGCACAGACCATTCCCGTGCCCACAGTGGGCACCCTTCCTTCCTCTTAGAATCTTGGCAGGGCCCCAGAGGCTGCCCCCTCTGAGCTAGGCTAGACTGAGGAGACATGTGGCCAGGAGAGACTAAGGCCTAGGACCTGACCGGTCGCTGGGCTTTGAGGAAAGGGCCAGCTGTGTTCCATCTTCACTGAGGGAAGGAAACTGGCAGGGAAAACAAGAAGATCTGTGGGTTCCAAAGACTAGCCTCTGTCCTAGGCAGCCTACAGAGACAGCAGGACTTCTGGCAGGCCCCTTCAAGCCACCCTCTGTACTGCTCTCAGAGATATCTTGCCAGCAGACGTGATCAGATTCTCTCTTTAATTAAAACATGTCAGTGGCTCCCTAACCACCCACAGGGGAAGACCCAGCCCTATGTTCAAGGAGCTACGGTCCTTCACAATGTGGCCCCAGCCTACCTTTCCACACAATTCCCACCTCTCCCCACCCCACCCACCCTGCAATATGGCTGCTCTGGCTCCCAGGTTTCTCCAGACGGTCCCATGTTCTTTCATGCTTCTGGTTTGTTCCCTCTGCTGGGGAAGTCCTTTCTCTCCTGTCAACCTGGCCAACTTTTTCTTATCCCTGCAGTCCCAAGCCAAACGTTCCTTATTCTAATATAAAGTTAACTGTTCCCTCTTCGGTACTTCCACAGCATCTCCATCAGACCTTTATTCATCCAACCAGCCTTTATTGAGCACCTAATATATGCCAATCACTGTTCTAGGCACTGGAGGCGACAGTGGTAAAAAATGATGTGATAGACTCTGCCTTTGTGGACGTTACACGTGGGGGATGCAGAAAACAAATAAGCAAACAAACAAAGGCAAAAGAGAATCTCAGATAACGAGATGCACAGGATGTGCTGGTCAATGTTTAATAACCAGCTGTGGAGGAAGGGAGCTCTGAACTGCAGCACCTGCTGATTTCCTTGGTATAACTCCATCCATTGTGGCAGATTCCAAGCTACCAACCTGAAGTCACTGAACACTGAGATGGCAGGTGCCAGTGAGAGACAGCTCCAGCACACTACTGATAGAAGCCCCAAAATAGAAGACAATGAATTAACAGAAGAAAAAGAAGTAACTGGGGTACAGGGTGTGGGGGGTGTTAATAGATCATATTACGTGTGGAGGGTAGGAGTCAGGGAAGGCTTCTCTGAAGAGGTGATATTTAGGGGGTCATCTGAATGACAAGGAGCCCGCCATGCAAAGATCTGGGAGAATCTGTTGGCGTCCTGGGTTTCTAAAAATACTATTCCTATTGATCCTAAGTGTTAGAGCTCCATACATTTTTACCTAAGTATCAACCTATGTGACCAGGACCTAGATGGAGATACAGCACAGTTCCAGGGCTTGATTTTTCAGGTGTCTTCCCACCGGGCAGGGCCAGGATGTGTAGAGAGGAAGAGAGAGGCATGAGGTCACTGAGCCATGCCACTGCCCATGTAAAGGCAGGGCCCCAGGAGATTCTGCATGTGGTCTCTGCCCCCTTCCTACACTTTTCTTAGGAGGGAGGCAGGCCAGCAATCATTTTTGCCACTTTCCAGTTGTAGGAACGAAAGATCAGAAAGAGTAACCGAGGTCTTATCACCTGGCCAGTAGTGGAGGAGAGATTCAAACCTGGGTGTCTTTGACCCAAAGCCAGTAGGTTGAAGGCATCTAGTCAGTGTTCAGGCCTGGGAGGAGGCCTCAAGGAGGCAGAATAGCTGGGTAAGCAGGTTGGGACTCTGGTCTGTAGGAGGGCCTTGGGCCTGAGGCCATGGGCTTCAGAAGGGCCCACCTGGGGAGCCCTGCCAACATGTCCCCACGTAGGACGGCTCACCTAGACCTCACATCCTCCTTCTTCTCCCTGTACCTCCTAGAGGACAGTGGGTGGCAGAGAAGGAGCACCTAATGGGAAACACGTGTCCTCAATATTCCAGCTGCTGTTTCCTGTCTGCCTACTTCCCTGCTCTGCCCCTCGAGTCCCCACCAGCTTGTGGCCATGGATGGCCTTGTCCTTTGTGCTGCTACCTCTGACTCTCCCCCACCTCCACTTTGGCCCCCTAGGCCTTGAAGGCCCATCTTTCCACATGCTACCTTTTCCTCTTTCCTTGATCCGTGGGAGCCCTCCCCCGCCCAACCAGCAGGCAGAGGGAGAAGTGGGGAGCCCTATGCAGGGATACAAGTCACTAGAATATGGAGCTCTCAGTCCCGATTCTGCTGAAGATTCCTGCATGTCACTGTGCCAGTCCCTTCTCATTTCCGGCTCCTTTCCCATATCTGTACAATGGCCTTCACTCTGATGGGCTTGTCAGCTCCGGGTGTCTCACCAGGCAATGATGGCTGGCACCTGCACAGGTCCACTTCCCTGATGGAGAGAAGCAGAAGCAACCCCAGCTCAGGGTTGAGAGCAGAGCCCTGGAGGGAGAAGGAGGTTGAAGGGATTCTGTTGAGGACAGACATCTTCTGGGCATAAGAGGGGACCAGGATCTCTTCACCATGGGCCTCTTGTCCTTGTTCACTTAACATTCATTCAATAAATCATTGTGGAACAGGAGCTCTAGACCAGATGATGGGGCTAGTTGCTGGGGATACAGCAGTGGGTAAGGCAGATGTGGACCCTGCTCCCAGAAAAGTGACAACAGGCCCCTGGGTCCTCCATTAGGGCTTAAAACCCCATTCACAACATTCACCCCTCACCCCTGAAGAGACCTAGAGAAACTTGGTGCCCAATTACCCAAGGCTGCATGGAGAGCGAAACCTAAGACAGGGCTCAAACCCGGATCTCCTGACTACCACCACTGGCCCCACTCTCGAAAGTTCTTCTCAGTAGAACCCTAGTCTCACTGGGTCTTCTACAAGTCCCTTAATCGCTCTGAAGAGCCCAGAGATTTGCAAAGGAAGCCGTAAATGGACCACACAACCAGCTGGAAAGCTGTGTGGGCCAGGAGATCCTCCCGGCTGGCCATTCACAGAACTGTCAGCCCCCCTTCTCTGCGCCCCCAAAGCACGATGTTTGCCCTCGTTGGCCCATCGTGGGCCACATGAGCTCCCAAGGCAAGAGACGTGGGTTTGCTTTGCGGTTCCATCACTCACTAACTGTAACTCGGGCCAACGACTTGACCTTCGTGGGCCTTGCGTGCTTGCTAATAAGGTGAGGAATCTTGTAGTACTGACTTCATGCAGTCTCTGTGAGGCACCCCAAATAGAGTCTGGTGCTCAATAGGTGTCCAGTGTGTGAAGTCAACGCACGCCCAGGAAGTGAACTGCAACCACAACTGTTGCCATTTTGACTTAAGGACGTACAACACTATTTCCCGCGTGGGCTGCCAGGAGCGGATGCTCCTTACATGTCATCTGAAGGCGGGGTGCCTCAGCCCAAACTTTCTCTGGCACATACTCTTATTAAAATGCAGATTCTGGGGCTGCGGGGAGGGGGTAACAGGGTGAAGGGTATTGAAGAGGGCACGTGCTGCGATAAGCCCTGGGGTTTATAAGCAACCAATGAATCATCGGACACTACATCAAAAACTAACGGTGTGCTATACAGTGGTTTACTGAACATGATAAAAAAGTAAAAAATAAATAAAATGAGGATTTTAACCCAACAGGTCTGAGGTGGGGCTGGAGACTGCATTTCTTTCTCTCTTTCTTTCCTTCTTTCTTTCTTTTTCTTTCTTTCTTTCTTTCTTTCTTTCTTTCTTTCTTTCAAGATTTTATTTGTCAAAGAGAGAGAGAACACAAGTAGGAAGAAAGGCAGGCAGAGGGAGAAGCAAGCTCCCCCCTGAGCAAGGAACCCAATGTGGGACTTGAACCCAGGACCCCGGGATCATGACCTGAGCTGAAGGTGAACGCTTAATCAACTGAGCCACCCAGGCAGTCCTGAAACTATGTATTTCTAATGAGCTCTCAGGTAGGGCTAACACTGCCGGGGCAGGAACCATGGCTTTGAGGAGCCCAGGCCAGTGTTATGTACCAGGAAGGGCTACCACCTCTTGAAAAGCCAGTGTCCAGTCCTGTGCTAAGTGTGCCCCATACAGGACCTCACCAAACCCTTGCCATAGCCCTGGAGGATATGTATCATCATCTCCATTTTACAGATAAGAAAGCAGAGGCTCCAAGAAATCAAGTGACCTTCCAAAGGTTACATGGTTTAGAAGCGGCAGAAATGGGATTTTGAACTCAGGCCAGTCTGCCTTCCAGCCCCTTGTTGTTGTTGTTGTTTTTCCTTCTGGAAAATAGCCTCCCTGTGGCCTGGCACTAGAGGATGTATGTCCCATTGAAAGAGACCTGTGGCACAGCTCTCAAAATGACAGCGAAAACCACTCCCAGCACATGGCCCTTAAGAGGGCCCAAAGCCTTGGCCTGGCTGCCAGAGGCCCGATAACCAGGCAGGGCAGGGACTAGAAGCCTAGTTGAAAATGGCAAGGACCGAGAGAGCCGTGAGAGTGACTGTGAGGGCAGGCTAGAAATGGAGGAAGGCCCACTGACTTCCCCGGCCTGGCTGCCCGAGGGACGGTCCCACGCCCCAGGAGCTATTCCTCACCCCTGTCAGCCCAGGACTCCATCAAGGTCACAGGACCCAGGGCCACTGACTGCCACTGGCCCAAAGCTCAGGGATCTGAGGTCTAAGCCAGAGGGGCTCCATTGGTGTGCTTAGGCTAAAGCATCAAACCATCAAAGAGATGACATATTCCCACGGGTTCTTATAAGGTGAGCTGAGGCAGAGAGAACCTGGTGTTTCTGGTGGCTACTCAGTCCCAGCCATGCCAGGAGACAGCCTCACACCTTCTGGTTCCCTGATTACCCCCATTCTTGTCCCCAGCTAAGCCCACAGAAATCTTTTTTTTTTCCCCCACAGTGCATAATACAAGGAACATGTACTACCTTCTTGGGTTTTCCCTGGGACCGTAGACCAGTAGGGTGTCTGAAAGATGGGTTCCTGAGGTCTGAGAATCTGCTAGAACTGCAGGCAAGACTGTGTGGATGTGTTTTCTGGAGTGGCTCTCTGTAGCTTTTGCCGTCCGTTTATTCATTTAGCAAATCTTGATGGAATGCCTTCTCTGTCTGTGCAGGGCAGTGAGGTGGATGCGAGAGGTACAGTGATGAGTGAGGGAGAGATCCCTGTCTCCAGGGAGCTTCCAATCCAGGGGACAATCAGTGAATGAGTAAGCAAACCAAAAATGTATCCATATAAGGACAAATGGTGATGCCGGGATCCGGACTCTGTCTAATCCAGTGACATTCGCTCCATAAACCAGCACTGCTAACATTTTTGAAGGGATGCCTGAGGGAGGCCCAGGCCGGGGTGGGAGGAGGGCAGGACTCGTCCAAAGAGATACAGAGAAGCAGCGGCAGAACCCCAAACAGACCCCCCGGGCTTTAGGGCTCTCAGTGCAGGGTGCTGACCACTGCATGCGTGTAACAGTAAGTGGGCATAGAGCCAAAGGAACTGCAGAAGAAGACCACCACTTGGGGCCTGGAATCTTTGGGCCCATCACATTTTCTTCTGGTGTTCAACAAAGCCACTCCCACCTCTCTCTATATTCTCAGTTCATCCATTTCCAATGCAGATTGCCTATCGGAGACCCTCACCCTATATCCCCTCACCCCACAGGCAGCTGGTCTCCTTCTAGCCTGCTGGGTGGGCTCTGGACTTTCCTGGGCCTCACTCCCTGAGAAGGTCCAGCTGGCGGGCCCTGCTGGGGGTTTGAGGGAGGATGGGGCCCATCTGGAAGTGGCTCAGAGGGAGCCAGAGGGCCCAGCAGGGAGGAAGAGCCCCTTGGGAACAGGAGACCTGAGTTGGAAGAACTCTCCAAAGGGTACACAGAAGAAAGAAAAAGCCAGGTGTCTGGGTTGGCATCATGAGAGCCTTCTGAAGACTGAGAGAATATTTAGGCATCACTTGCACTCTCCCCACCTCCATCCAGGATATACTTCAACTGTTTTTGAATCTATGTGAATCTTCCCAGTTTCCAAAGGCTCTAGGCGACAATCGACCCCTCTCCCTACCCCCTACTCCTTGGCACCAGCCAAGGTCTGGGATGAGGGGAGGAGTAGACCGTGGTTGAAGAAGTCTGTTCTCTGCTTCGAAGGCCCTCAGTCTCATGGGAGAGACAAAGCCTAAATAATTTGCTCTAATCCTCCACGATCAGTGCCTTAAGTCTTCAGAGGAGGGAGAGAGTAAATTTGCAGGGGGAGGAAGCATGAAGACAGGAGAGGTTCTACAGGCTGAAGGCCCCCTCAGGCCTCCAGGGGCTGGTCTGGTCTGCTCAACTTCCCATGTGATGTCCACCATCCTTCTACCATATTTCATCTGAATGCTTGGCTAGCTTCTGCTTTCCTACTTTCAATGGTACGGAGCTCAAGAGAGAGAGAGAGAGGGATCATCTCGGGGTAGCCCTAACCCTAAGAAAGTTCTTTCCTGAATCAGGCTGAACTCATTTCCTTGTGGCTTCTGCCCATGGGTCAGAGTGCTTCCTCCTGGGACTGCCTAGACTGTTCCTTCTCCTTCCACTTGAAAATAGCCCCCGAGAGGTCTAAAGCGTCACCATCACTACAACTTCTGAGGCTTCTCCAAGCCAAACAGCTCCTTCAACTGTTCCTCACGGGACCAGGGCTCTTCCGCAGTCTGCTTTTGCCTCCCTGGCCGTACTCCAGTGTGTCTGTGACACCCTTAATATGTGGGGCCCAAAGCTGACACCATATCCCAGGGAAGTCTATCACTTCCTTTTTCTAGAAACTTCCATGCTCTCTGTGGATGCAGTCAAAGCTTCCTTGACTTTGTTTGGAAGCAGATCTCCTCACACTGCTTCCTGCCCTCTCACCAACTTCCCTTTAGCTAGCTGTGTCTGGAGGCTGGGTTTTGGGATCCAAGAAGGAAACCAGCCATTTTCCCTGGTCATACTTATTTTGTCAGCTTCAGCCCCTCCTTCTTGTCTGTTAAGAATGTTTTGATCAGCGAGCAGCTATGTCTGCAACATGCACCACCAGGCACTTATCTTCACAAACTCATCCCAAAAGACCTTGCTAGATGCCAGAAGATGAGAAGTTAGCTCCCCCGTGCCGTGCTGCCCAGTGGCCCTGGGAGTCTGAGGGCATGCACCAAATATGTCCAGGTGGCCGCAAGGGCAGAAGGGGCAAGATACCAGTCCCTTGGCCTAGCTAGCCAGCAGCCAGCTGACCTTTCTGGAGGCTTATTGGAGGCTCAGAAAGAGAAAAAATTGTTCAGAGAGCATGTGGAGACATTGCGCACAGCCTCTGCCCTCTGGGAGCCTCTAGTCTCATAAGGAGAAAATCAGAGGCCTCCTAAGGTAATGGACCTAGCTGAGCAAGGTCTCAAAGATATCAGGCCCTAATCCCTCATACTGGTTAAGTGTCATCTTATTATTTGGAGAAGGGGTCTTTGCAGATATCATTAACGTAAGGATTTTGAAATGAGAAGATTATCGTAGATCATCTGGGTGGGTCCTAAATCCAATCCCCTTACCTAAGGGAGGCACCCTTATAAGAAGAAGGAGGAGGGGGTTTGACCCACTGAGAAGAGGAAAAGGCCAGGAGATCCCAAGGGCAGAGATTGGCCAAGGAATGGCAGCAGCTGTCAGAAGCTGGAAGAGATCAGAAATGCGCCCCCCCACCCCAGAGTCTCCAGAGGGAACATGGCCCTGCCCATACCTTGATTTTGGCCCAGCGATACCCAGTTTGGAAGTCTGGTCTCCAGATCTGTGCGAGAATACATTTGTGTTGCTTGGAGCCGCAGTGTTTGCAGGGAATTGGTTACAGCCACCATGGGAAAGGGATATAGGCAATGAGGGAGACCAGCAGGTCTGTGAGGGGTCCAAGGTGAGCCCAGGGAGGGCTGGGAAGCTGGTGGCTGCAAATCTAAGGCAAGGCTTCTTGGACGAGGTAAGCCTGGAACCTGGGCCTCAAGAGAGGTGGTAGGAGGCGACAGGCAGAACAGGGAGACAGGGCTCTCAGGACTTTGGGCCTGGTATGACCCGAGGACCCTGCCAACGTGGACGGGAAGGGGATTAGTGTGTGTGTGTGTGTGTGTGTGTGTGTGTGTGTGTGTGTGTGTGCACCCCAGGCAGAGGGCCCTTTCCCAGGGTGGAAAAAGCCTAGATGTGGGGTTAGACAGACCTGGTTCTGGGCCCAGCCCCACGGCAGTGTATCAGTGCCTGCCACCTCCTTGAACCGCAGTGTCCCAGTCACTAAAATGGTAAGGCTGATAATGGCATTGTTTCCAAGGACACTTTTCCCCCCTCATTTTCCAGCTTCCTTCTTTGCTTCAATTCCTCTTTTCTACCAGACGTTTCACGGTCCAGGATGGGGGTACTGCTTTTTACACAGAGGGATACCTGGAGCAGGGTGAGAATGCTTAGACCCTCCTGTGAAGGTGTGGTGCAGGTTTCACAATAGGCTGCTCCAATTCTGTGCTTAATGAACGCCTGTGCCCTCCTGCTCTTGCCTCCAGGAGCCCTGTGGGGTGGTGGGTGGGCAAGTGCCCCAGCTCCCCCAGAGGGCCCAGTTTTCCTCCACAGCCCCTGTCTCCTGACCCATGCGAGCGCTGCTCAGAGGAAGGTGCAGAGGACAGGCCCGCTTGGCTATTTATAACGCGGGATGTGATAAATACTGCAAAGAGATATTTCCTGATAGACCAAATTCGACAGAGATTACATAAGCAATTAGATCTTCTGAGCTCCCTGCTATCTTCTTGCACCGAGGCCGCCAAAAACGTGTGTGAACAAGTCTTTCTTTATAGTCAGACATTTATACTTTACAAGGACATAATTGAAATGTTTCAGGAGGGCAAGCCAGCCCTCCCTCCCTACTCTACAACCCACCAGCTCCCTCTGGCCACCATGTGTGCCAGGGACCTCAGGGCCCTCTCCTTCCCACCCAGCTGTGTGATCCCGGGCAGGTCTCTCTCTCTCTGCCCTTTGCTTTCCCCTTCTATACAATGGGGACGAGAACACTTGGCCCAGAGGCTGGCCTGCGAATTGCTTGAGAAATGGTCTGAAAGCTCTCAGCCTGGCCTACGGTGGGCACTCAAGGCATTTTGAATCTCAGAGTCCCTTTCCTCCCTCTGGACCAGGATGGGTGAGGAGTTTGGCTCCCGGTTCCTCTGGCCCACCCTCCCTTACTCCCAACTGTCTCCCACACCACTAGCCTCTCCCCAAGTGTTAATGCTTGCTTTCTAATTTATTAGGCTGTTAATGAGCCTGAAGAGTGGTAATTGTCTTTTGCTAAGGGTGAAAGCTATCCGCTCTCAAGGTTCATGCCTCTCCCTTCTTCCTGGCACAAGTGCCAAGACCCAGTGATCCCTAGTGCTGGCCCGTCCCACCACAACAGAATCTTTTGCCTGTAAAAATGTCCGGTATCAACCTCCGCCCCCAAAGCCTTAGAGTTCAAAGTCCCTGGAGCCCAGCCCTCACTACTCTGGCTATCATGACCTGGCATACATGGGTCCAGCAGGCCTGTCTGCCCACTTTGTTCAGGGGAAGGGAACGGAATGGAATGCATGGCTAACAGAGCCTGAGGTGGCTGGGGAACAGAGAGGCAGCCTGGCCCCAGTTGGCACCGCTCTCCCTGCTCTGCTTGTTTCCTTTCCACACCCTGAAGCTCCTTCTACACCTGGCCTCTTGCCTTGCAGTTCTCACCTCCAGCCCTTTTACCCATACCATTCCCTCATCATGTGCTCCTTCCCCATGGAAGAGCTGCCCAGCCATCCTTCGAGTTCCTTTCCCAACTATTTCCCACTTTCTGAAGGAAACCCTCACCAAGTCCTATACTCCCAAGGACTATGTGTCTCCCCCTCCTGGGACCGGAGCCAGATGTGAGTCTGGGCTTTCTCCCATCCACTGTGGCCAGCCTGGAGCCTCTCCCAGAGGGGATGCTCTGGAAGCATCTCTCCCAGTGCAGTGGAATTGAAGAGTAGAGAAATGGTGGCCCATCCAGAATATGGTGAGGGCAGTGGCATCTCTTCCCCAAAGACCAAGCAGAGACTGACAAGGGAAGGGGGGGCTCCTCTCAGTGGAGGAAACAGAAGTAGCAGTGAGCATGGAGTGAGATATAGTCAGAGGACACCTGGAAAAGGAACAGCCATTGGGCCACTCTTAGCGTACTGAGCAAGGACCTCAAGAGTGTTATCAGAGGGTCCCTGGGAATACTTCTGCTGCATAGATGGCAAGCGGTGTGTTCTACTGTGAGGCATAGAAAACATGTGGAAGCTGAAAACCACCACACAACCAGGTGTGATCTTGGCTGACTCACTTGCTCTCTCTGAGCCTATTTCTTCCTCTGTCTGTACAGCAGGGATAGGAATCGTTGTCTCATGGAACTGTTGCAAGAAATAAATGATATAGGTGAGAGCCCCTGTGTACAAGTACTTGGCATTCCTTATGCACCCAACGAAACTTCCATGTCCTTTTCCCACCGGCGCCACTCCCCCTGCCACCAAGGAACTCACGGCCTGTTGTGGGGATCCAGCAGAATCCAAATAATAATAAGTGTTGATGGCCTGAGAATCAAATTCATGAGTTTGTAAAGAGACATCTTCGGAGAAGGACAGAGCACAAAGGAGCAAGGTGAAAGGACTGCAACCTAGCCGGCCATAGGTTAGATGTTAGGAAGATTGCTAAGATGATGAGAACTTACTACCAAGAGACCTTTACAGAGGAAGCACCCTCTAGAGACTTGCCCCCCGAGCCGAGACCTGTAGGGCATGAAGGAATCAGCCATGAGAAGAACTGGGAGAAGAGTGTTCCAGACAGGAAATCACAAATGCAAAGGCCCTGAGGCAGAAGCCAGCTTGTAGGGTCGTGGCACAGAAGGAATGACGGTAATTGGAACAAAGTGAATAAAAGGAAAATGATCCCAGACCAAGTCAGAGGAGTCAGCAGGGGCCGGACTCTAGAGAGCCTCGTAGGCTGTGGTAAAGACTTCACATTTTACTCTGAGTGACACGAGAAGTCCTGGGAGGGTTTTAAGCAGGGAAGTGACATGACGGACTTAAGACTATAACAGATCACTCAGCTTTTGTGGGAATAACAGTTGGCAGGGAACAAAAATAGAAGCAGGGAGACCTTGAGGAGGCTCCTACAGTGACCCAGACAAGAGGTGATAGTGGTCTAGAGGAAGTGGTGGCAGGGGAGGTGTGGAGAAGTGGTCAGATCTGGGATTTCTTTGAAGATGGAGATGGCAGGACTTGCTGAGGAACTGGAATAAGAAAGAACGGTTACTTGGCATTTATTAATCCATGAAGCCACCATATCACTGCCCATCCTGTGAGGTCAAGCTGATTTCCCTCCATTGGACTAATGACAAAACTGAGGCTCAGAGAGGCAAGTGGCTTGGCTAAATTCACACAGTAAGGAAGCAACAGACTAGAAGAGCCAGATCTGTGTGATTCCAAAATGCAGGGGTTGTCCCTAACACCGTAACCCAGGCCCAGGCTAGGTCAGCCCTTTGGATCCCAGTTTCTCAGAGATGGGTTCTCTAAAGAGAAGTCTCCTGCTACTGCTATGCTCTAAACCTGACCTTGAGCCCTACTCTGCCCCCCTCATTCTCCTCCCTCACTCCTGAGACCAGATGCTTCTGGGGGAAGCAGCCTTGGTGTGTTCATCTGTAAAATACAGAACAGCCCATTGTCTCTGTGGTGACAGGAAGACTAAATGAGACGTGAGATGAGGACTCCAATGCTCCCTGCCCAGCGCCTGGCATGCTCCCTCCCTTCTTCCCTCCTTTTTTTTTTAAGATTTTGTTTATTTATTTATTTGACAGAGAGAGAGAGAGACAGAACATGAGCAGGGGGAGCAGAAGGCAGAGGGAGAAGCCGACTCACCAATCAGGGAGACCGAAACAGGGCTCGATCCCAGGACCCTGGGATAATGACCTGAACGGAAGGGAGATGCTTAACAACTGAACCACCCAGGTGCCCCTCCCTTCTTCCCTCTTAGCTGCTGGGTCTACGTGGGACCAAGATACCCTGCAGGCTCCCTTTTCAACCCCAGGCCTCCCACCCCCCACTCAGAGGCCCACACCCCTAGCCAAGGCCCAGTTGGGTTCTCTCTCCTGCTCTTTACCGTTCATTCCTCCGGGGCCCAGGCAGAGGGGATGAGTCCTATCATGCACAAGGGATACAGAAGAAAGGGGCAAAGCTCATGTCCTCTGGCATGATGCTTTTTATCTTACCAAAAACAAACATCACTGACATCCACTCTGGGGCCGGGGAAGGGGGAAGCCCTGTGAGCCCCTCTGTGGAGACAGGGAGTAGGCCACCCACCTCCATCTCCCCCTCCACACCCGAAGTGTCCAAGTCTCCTCCCACAAAGGTTCAGGAATGATCCACCTAGACGGGACCACGGGACGCTCTGGCTTGCTCTAGCATACCACTCTTCCCCTGTGCCTGAAGAAACCGAGACTCAGGAGGGGCTTGGCCAAGGGCACACAAGGAGACTCAAGGATGTCTCCATTTGAACCTCTCACGAGCCCCACTGGGCCATGTTCCCCGTCCCCAGGACACAAGGTCCCATCGTGGGTCGCCCCCAAGGAGGGGCTCATTCCTCAAGCTGGGTGGTCCCAGGGCCCAGAAATGCACGCCTGCTGCCAATCTTTTGATCTGGCCACCCACCTCCTTCCCCGGGGACGGATCCCTCCCCAGGATACCAACACACCCATCCTACACTCTCCTAGCAGCCCCATGGTTGACCCCAGTGCAGGCCCCCTCCCACTGCCACCAGGAAGAGCAGGAGGGCATGCAGAGGCCATGAGGAAACTCGTGCTGAGCCGGCCTTTAGGGACCTCACATTGGTGAGCAAGGAAGGGGCCGTGGCCTCTGGAGGCGAGGGAGCCAGTGCGGGATTATGGGCTCCTCGCTTGGAAATGATTGGTCGTGACAAGCTCACTGTAGGAACAAAGCCATGTGAAATTGACCTCATCACCAGTGATCAGATCAGATTGTTTAGTGTGAGGGGAATGTGAGGGGGATGTTCAGCTAGGCAATGACCTAGTTAGGGCCTTAAAGAGGCAGAGCAGCTGCCCCACTCTGGGGAGGAGGAGGCAAGAGGCCTCCTGGGGGAGGCCCCCTGCTGAGCTGCAGGTGGAGGAAGGCCTGTTCCCAGGCAGGGTCTGGCTTGGCCAGGACCAGCTCCTCTGACCCTCTGGCATCCCCAGAGGAGGGCCCAGCCTCAGGGGACCCAGGGACAGCAACAGAGGGGGCTGGGGTAGTAGCTGTGGGCACAGTTTTCGCTGTCCTAGGAGAACAACAAGATAGATGAAGTGGGGAAACCCTAAGGCTGGGAGCTGGCAGATGCTAGGAGACTGGGGCTGAATTTATTTAACTATTTGTTTGTTTGTTTACCATGGCTCAGGCCTTATTCTGAGTACTTTACATATATTAACTCGATCCTCAAAACAGCCCTATGACGTGGGTACTATGAGGGTACCCATCACCATACAGATGGACAAACTGAGGCTCAACGAGGTGACAGGATTGGCCCAAGGGTACAAAATGGTTCTGAGGCCACCTGGTCTCGGAACCTGTGCTGTTAACTGCTACAGTCTTCGGTGTCTCCTTTGATGAAGGGGTTGACCAAATGTGGTGTGCCAAATAAAGACACAAATAGAAGGAGTTGGTCTGTGCGTCCGGAGCCTTTCTTTCCCATCAGGCCCTAGGAGCACAGAGAGGGGGCCAGGGCTGGGGCATGGAAGAAGAAGCCTGTCACGAGCTTTAGAACAGGTGCCCGCTTTCTCCTTGGATCCCGTTTCCTGACACTTGCGTGAGGAACCGGGGAGGGGGGCCAGGAGGGGGGAGTCGGCTAGGGACATGTGGTCAGCCCGGGCAGAGCAGGCCCCTTTCTGCCAAGCACTGCCTTAGGGAATATGACTCCTGCTGCCTGAGGGGTACAGGGGGATGCCAGAAGGAGCAGGGAAGGGCTTCTGGTGGGGCACATGGTATTAACCCTTTCGTTGTTGATATGTGTGCAGGGAGCTTAGCCTAGGGCCAGGCACAGAGGACAAAAGTCCCCATGAATGCACAGAAAATAGCAAAATCCACTAAGTGTATGCCAGAGCCCAAGCCACAGCATGAAGGGTCCTGGTTGGCTACTGGGAAGAGTTCCGGGGAGGCCAGCAACCTCCCCACAGGGGCCCGAAGCCTAGAAGAGACCTCCTGTCCCTCAGAAGGACTGGGAAGTGCCTGAGGCCAGCGCCCAAGGGGACTGTCTTATAGGGGGCTGCAGGGGTGCCGGGCATTGACAGAAGCTGAAGTAGGTGGGCAACTGGTCTGTTAGGCCAGGCCATTGCCTAGTTTCATGCAGGCCGAGAAGTCCAGGCTAGCAGGACCTTGAGATCTCACCTTGCTCCCTGGCGGGTTGTAGCTGAGAGGAACTCTTGCCGCTCCCTGGTCCCAGCATTGAGAACCTAACTGAATGTTCTGTGCCTCCCTTTCTGCAGAGCAACCCGTTCTTAATGGGCCCCCAGGGCAGGCCTTCCTGTCCGCTGGTTCCCTTCTGCCCAGTTCCGTGGGCAGCTGGGATTTCTTGTCAAGGCTTTATGCCTCAGGAAGGGATGGGCCTGCTTGCCTAGGGCTCTATCCCATTCTCCAGCTTTTTTCCTGTCTTCCCTCTTTCCTCAAGGGCAAGTTCCTATTTCTGCACCCCCCTCACCTCACCTCAGACTGGATTTTTTAGATTGACCCGGTGGGCCTTCACTTGTGACTAGTGGCCCCTCCCTGGGATATTCCTGACATGCCTACCAACTCTCTCCCCGGTATGGTTTCCAGTATGGTTTCCGTGGGGGTGCCCTCTCTCGGCATGTGGCACAACTACTCCGGGCTGGAGGGCCACTAACTCTTTCATGAGAGCCGACACTGAGAGGATGCAGGCCAAAAGGAATCTTGCTTCTTTGCGGAGGCCTCTGAAGAACCGTCAAAGGGCCAAGGGACCCCGAGGACCACAGGTAGGACCCGTGTGTTGGAAGCCACAGGGACAGAGTGTTCAGTCCACTTCAGAGAAGGACTTCCTGTCAGGTTGAGCTTTCCTTCAAGGCAGTAGCTGTCTTAGGGTATAGTGAGACCCCTCTCCCCAGAGGCGAGCAAGTAGAGGTTGGATCGACAACCATGAGAGATTCTGTACAGAGCTAGTGAAAGAGTGGGACTACTCTTTCCTGTGTCACTCTCTGTGTTTATTTTTTTTAAGATTTTATTTATTTGTCAGAAACACAGAGAGAGCATAAGCAGGGGGAGTAGCAGAGGGAGAGGGAGAAGCAACTCCCCAATGAGCACGGAGCCCGATACAGGACTCGATCCCAGGACCCCAGGATCATGACCTGAGCCGAAGGCAGACACTTCACCGCCTGAGACACCCAGACGCCCCTCTGTGTTTGTTTGTTTGTTTGTTTGTTTATTGTGGCAATGACTACAGACCCCCAGGGATGTTTGCCCTGCACTCAGTTCACCTCCCCGGAGTATCTGTGCAAGTCCTTGAAGTTAAAGACGGAAACAATGAAGCTAAGAGTAAATCTAAGACACAGCTAGAGGGGGAAAGGGAACAAGAAAGAGATCGGTAGAAAGGCCAGAGAAGGGAGGAAAATGAGAGAAAGGGAGAGATGGGTAAATAGAAAACGAGAAACAGAAAAGGACAGAAAAACAAAGAGAACAGGAGAGGCAGAGGCAAGAGAAAGGGGGGGAAACAGACACTAGAGGCAGGGAGAAGGTGGGAAACAGCGATCTGCTCCCCAGCTCTGCTCCTGTGTCTCTCCCAGCAGCTCAGAGGTTTCTGCAGAAGTCTCCTTGCCTAGCTAAGCCTGTGATCCTACCTGTTTCTTCAAAGGCAAGGGAATGATCCCCAAGGGCAACTATGCCGTCTGCATTGGTCAGGGCCTTAAAAAACGCCTGTGGTCAGAGGGCCCCCAGATGGCACCTGACCCAGGCCACCAGACCTCTTCTGTGCTGCACCTTTCGGGCAGAAAGCTTCCAGTGGGACCCCCGTGGTTCCAGGACCCCGGGAACCCAGGAGAAGACTCTGGGGTGATGGGTGTCTGCCTTTGCACCTCTGCCCACGTGGCTTCTGCTTAGTTCTGAGGAGAACGTCAGAGTCAGCAGAGGTTTTTCACGTAAGACCCAGGCTTCTCAAGGCCAAGCAAGGTCCCCATGCGCGGAGGTGCGCGAGAGAGGCTGGCTGAATGCCCAGTGGTGGTGGAGAGAGGGTCAAGCCTCGGTGGCTGTGAGTCTGGTGAGCTTCAAAGCCCAAGAGAGAGTGGCTAATTCTGTGATTCCCATGTCCTCAGCAGGTGACACATCTTTCGAGCCCAAAGGAGAGAATCCTGCTGTGTTACTTTAAATAGCCAACCTTTCTAACAAGGCTTTAATTCACACTATCGCATAGGAATGTTTCCCATGCTTCTATCTTAAGAATTTCTATGTAGCTATGGAGTAACGTCTATAGCTATGTAACTATGCACCTATAATAGCTGTGCATTTATGTATGTCTGTCTGTTTAGCTATGCATCTCCATATCTTTGTATCTAAATGGCAATACACGTACGTGTGCATGTCTCTCATTGCTATCTATCTATGTAGCTCTGTATCTACCCATATCTCTCTCTCCCTTTACAAGAGCAGCTGGCAAAGACCCTGAGGGATCTCAAGCCTCCTGCTTCACCAAGCAGGCCCTCTCCATGGCCACTGCCTGCCTTCATGCCATTTGTGCGAGGCTGGCCCTTTTGCTCCTCCTTCCCGCCAGATGGTGACCATTCCAGGCCTGGGCCAAGGGGTTCTTGCGGAGAAGAGACTGGCCAAAGTCTGGAAAGCCACCCTCCCAAGCTGGAAGCAGTTGCTTTGACTGCATCTGCTGGGAACTGAGGCAGACAGGAGAGCAGGGAGAGGGTTGTGGGCAAGCGTGTGTAGGGGGGTGGAAGCTCAGGGAATTCGGGAATGTGAGAGCAACTGAGCAGTGGAGAATTTTCATTATGGGAGGAATGGCATTCCCTTGCTGTGTGATCTAAGACGAAGTCCTGCACCTCCAGGGCTGTCAGTGTGCCCAACCTACATCATGAGCATTTGTAAGGGTGCTTCCAGAACCGGTGCCCTTAACTGATGCCCCTTTCGGTAGTGGATCCTTATCTCTAGATCATCCCAGGTGTGCCAGCCCAATATATCCACAGGGATTTAGTGGGACATAATGCGGTGATTACGAGCACAGCCTCTTGGGGCCAGCGGGTGAATGCGAGTCCTGGCTGGTCCACTGGGCGAGTGACTTGAGGTCACTTTTAAGGTCTGGGTTCTTGTTGCACCTGTAGGAAGAAGAGATAGAAGGTACCACTCGAGGCCATAAAGTGCTTGTGGTATGTGCTGCTCTTATCTCCCATGTATGATATTGCTTGATGGTGTAGGTCACAAAATGAATGCCGAATGTCAAAATTGCCCAAGGAGGAGCTCTACAGAAATAAAATATTCTATATACCGCAATGCTTTCTTCTCACTAGCGTGAGAATCATG
Organism: Enhydra lutris kenyoni; assembly: GCF_002288905.1. Lineage (NCBI taxonomy): Eukaryota > Metazoa > Chordata > Mammalia > Carnivora > Mustelidae > Enhydra > Enhydra lutris. Next base: position 3,147,593 of record NW_019154165.1, on the reverse strand, counting down.
TTGCCTAGTGTGGTTGCTTACCACCCTTTGCACTGTGACTCTGAGAGCTTGCTTAGCATCCTTTCTCTGGCTCTTGGACTCTGACTCTACCAGGGAAGCCTGAGTTTGAGGCTGGCCCCCTGAGCTGACCAGGAGGCCAACCTGAACCTGGCCCCATCCCTCAGCATACAACCCCTCCTGGAGAAGCCCTATCACTCCAGGGGTCCTCTCTCAAAGTAGAGCTGAAGGCCCAAAGAGAGCCGCATTGCCCCAGACCCTGAGGGCCAGCATAGTCTAGGGGCCTCACACAGAGCCCAAGCTCTGCTTGCCTATAGGCCTCCCTCTGCTCTGGTCCTCCTCAGCCTAGAACCCCGGGGGTTCAAGGTGCAGCCCACCTCCTCTCCCTCACCACAGCCAGCCTCAGTGGGGGAGGCACCAACCTGCCCACCACGGAGCAAGGACGCCAAGCCCTGGGCTCACCGTTGGCTCTCAGTCACTTATTGGACGGATAATCACACGAACCCGCCATTACTGAGCACTCGGTCTGCACTTTCTTAACCGATTTATGATGAACAAGCGAGGGAATCGTTTCTTCCTTTCCCCTCCATCGTCTCCCAAGGCACCTGCTGTTCCCTTCCTGAATTCTGGGCTTGTTCGGAATTCCCAGCCTAGTGAGAACGGCTCCCAGTCCCCAGCTCCCCCACCCTTTTTCTCTGGGAATGCAGCTCCGCGGGTCTGCACCCCCATGCCCCATGCTCGAGTCTCCCAAAGCCCCCAGCCCCGCCCCCATTCCCGCTCAGGCAGGACCCCTCCCGGGAGCCCCGCCCCCGTCAGCGGCCGACCCACAGGTAATCCCCTCCCCCTTCCTGCTCCCGCAGCTCCAGCCCCTTCCAATTAGCGCAGTCTCGGATCCCCCTCTGCTGGGAATGGGGGCCCCCCTTCGGCTCCCTCCCCCACTCGGGTCCCACGTGGGGAGCCCCGCTCCCAGGCCTGGCCGCCCCATTCACAGCGCCCTCCGCCATTGTCCGCGGCCTGTCACTCACGCATGACATTAGCATTTCTAAAGCCCACTTCTAGCTGCGGCTTCGGTTTCAGCTAAAAAGGGGCTTACTTTGAAACCCAAGTTTTGGGAGAGGGTGCTTCCTAGGCTTCTAAAATAGCTTACTTTTAGGCCCTTAATTCTCCAGGCCTCAGTCTGTTTGCCTATGAAATGGGAGAACTGTTTTCCCTTGTTTTCAGGCTTGGAGCGCCCGGAATGTCTCAGTTTCAAGAGTGTTCCAGAAATGGGGCGGCCTCCCAGGACCTCAATGCAACTGTCTGTTCCTTCCCCCTGACTTTCTTGGGTCCTGCCAGTCTGGACCCTCCATTCCCCACCTACGTGCCAGGCGAGATATGTAATTTTGTCAAAACTGGTTTTCCCTGCCCTAACCCAAGCGGCCTTTGTTAAGGCCCTGGCAGGATGGGGCATGAATGGGGGTGACTTCTTTGCCCTGGCATCTGAAACTTGCCTAAGTAACTTGGGTGGAGAGACAGCACCACCCAGTGGCTCCCTCGGCTCTATGCCAATCTTCCCTGGGGTAGGTGGGTCCTCATGTACCTGAATTCTAGGCCCCCCAGTAAAGAGGCTCACTGGAGAAACCCTTTTTAACATGTGGACTTTCATTTGCATTGGTTTAGCTGCCTCAAGTCCAAGGCTAAATAAAGAGCTGGCGGTTAGAGTCCCATTGGCCCAGCTCTACCTCGGCCCCACCCCCACAATTCTGTTGGACTGATAATGACTCCTGCTCTGGGTTCTGTTGTCCATAGCCAGGGCTTTCCCCTTCCTAGGCTTCACTTTTCTTTATCAGAAAACGGCAGACTATTCCTCCCCCCCACCCCACAATCCTGCGTTACCCTCTGCTTTTCCTGGCTGGCTGGAGAAATTTGTGTGATGGGGAGGTGTGGGTCCAAGGACCAGTCCTCCAAGGCAGTCAGCTACCTGGACCCCAAGAACAGGCTCTGGTCCCATCCATACTTCACAGCCCCAATCCCTAGCCTTAAGACCCTGCCGAAAAACCCATCTGACCAACCCCTCTGAATGTTGGAAAATGGGACCCGCCCCTCCCCAAAGCCTACTTTCTTTGGTTCCTGCTCCCTGCTTCTCCCCTTCTCCTGCTATCTGCACTCTCCCCCTGCTTGTTCGCCCTGTGCTACATTTGTGCCTGCATTTCTCTTCCAGCCTGGTAGGGAGCAAACTGAGGCAAGGGTAATCCCTGTCTCCAGTCAAAGGCCCACCCACCCCACTCCCCCCATCCCCGGGTCCCTTCTGAACCTGCCCTCGCTGAGGGAACCAACAATCAGGCCCAGAGAGCTGGGGTGCTCAAGTTCCATCCTTCCTCCTAGTCTCTACCCACGGGCCCTCCCTCCATGTAGGAGAGGAGACTGAATGGACTTGGGAATGAGAAGAGGCAGATTAGGTCCAGAGTGTCTTGTGACTGGAGTCGGCTTGGACCTCCAGAAAAACTGGACTGATAGAGAGAGCAGAGGAGGGGCGAAGACTTGGTCAGGGAAGGAGCAAAGGGTATTAAACTTCAGTATATAGTATGACCTTGAAGCAGGATCCAGCCCAGACATTTTTTTGCGGTCAGGAGGAAGCGAAGAGAACTGAGAGCAGTCCCAGCACCATAGATCAGCAGCACAAAGGGCAGGGCCCCGCTGGTCTGGTCCTTTCTAGTTCTGCTCTGAGGAATTACAGAGGACTGTGGCAGCACTGGGTGTGAGTGTGGGGTGATGTATTCAAGGGGTGTCCCCCCCAATCCTGGTTCAGCTCTACTTGGTCTTTTATTTTTATTACAGTTCCAGATGAGATTTTTGTCCAAAGTATTCTGCTACCAAAAAAGGAAGCTGAAAAAGCCCTGATTTAATCTATCCCTACAATATAGAAAGGGGGAAACTGAGGCCCGGAAAGGTAAGTTAGGGTAGCCCTAGTGCCTGAAATAGAACCCAACACCCACAAAGTTCTCAATGAACATTTGTACAAAGAGCGACTGAACGCCATGAAATTCTCAAAGAATTTCAAAGCATGAACAAATCCACCTTAATCTGATACATGACAGTGCTACAGGACCTGACACCTTTTTAAACTCTCGAAGAAAGTTGCCGCACAAGACACAACAGAGAAAGTTGGGAGCTGACTCGAATGTCGGGAATCACCTGACATTACACTGAATTCTCACCTCGGAAGCAGAAGCAGAGGTAATGCAGAAAACTGGCTGATTGTCCTTATCTGCTGCCTGAGCTAGTATGTATGCATATACTTGTGTAAAGTCTGGTTAGTTTCCATTATGGGTCTAATATTAGTTTGCTAACATCTGACACTAAGAAGTAAACAAGGGAAAGCCTCCTCTTACTTTGAGATTGAAATGTGAAAGATCCAGTTGTATACACCTCAAGAGGGTGGTCTGGTCCAGCTGGGCTCCTCATCAACCCTGACACAGCACTTGGGTACTCTAGGGTCTCTCTCAGCCCACCGTGGACTGTCATGCTCCACAGAGCAAAGCCTGTGGTTACACAGTGACCTGGATTCTTCAATATTCTCTGTGATTATCTCCAGACAAGGTCTAACCCCAGACCACTTTCTCTCTCTCTACAGGCATTGATGGGCTATCAGGAAAGTAATCTAATGTTAGGAGCTGCTTGGGTAGGACATAATGATCAAGAGAAGCCATCTACCAAAAATGAGATTGTGTGTCCCAAAGACAATAGAAATAATTGGGGGGCTAAGCCCGGGTTGGAATTATCCACACCACTGCTTTGCCCCATCCTCCAAGGGTACATCCCTGTGCACCCAGGTAAGTAGGTAAGTAGGTTTCTACTTACCTAGGAAAGTAGAAAGAGCTTTCTGCTACTGACTCTCATTGAATGTGGCTTGGGGTGCATTTCCTCTCTGAGCCCCTGTCTCTCCATCTGTACAAGGAGGGTTAGGAATGAGTCATATATCAAAAAAGTTAAAGGGCAGCCTCAGCATGGGAGAGAATACTTACTCATTGTATGCCTGATAAGACTCTATCCAGACCACATAAAGAACTCTTACAATTCAGGAATAAAAAGACAAATGACTCCATTAAGATGGACAAGCGAAACTGGGAGAAGTAAACTTTCCCATTTTTTTGTAGATGGCTTCCCTTCATCTTTCTGTCCTACTCTAGCAGTTCCTAATATTAGACATTCCTCCAAGGAAGATAAACCCATTGCTATTAGCACATGAAGAGATGCTCAACATCACAGTCATTAAAAAATACAAACCAAAACCACAGAGATATCGGGATGCCTGGGTAGCTCAGTCAGTTAAGAGTTTTCCTTCGCCTCAGGTCATGATCCCCGAGTCCCTCATGAGGCTCCCTGCTCAGTGGGGAGCCTGCTTCTCCCTCTGCCTGCCGCTCCCCCTGCTTGTGCACGCGTGCTCACTCTCTCTCTCTCTTTCTCTGACAAATAAATGAATAAAATATTTAAACTTAAAAAAAAAAACCACAGACATGTCACTTTGTACCCACTAAGATGGATAAAATAAAATTTAAAAAACTTGCAAAATAACAAGTCCTGGTGAGGGTGTGGGGAAATCGGAATGCTCGTTCATTGCTGGTGGGAATGCCAAGCAGTGCAGCCTCCACAGAAGACATTTTGCCGGTTCCTCCAAAAGTCACACATAGACTCGCCATCTGACCAAGCAATTCCAGTCCTCGGTATGTATTCAAGACAAAGGAAACCACATGTCCACACAGAACCTTGTACATCAAGCCTCATTGTCTTTGTACATCAAGTGGGAGCAGCCCAGAAGCTCATCCTTTGGTGAACAAGTAGACACAACACTGTCTATCCAGACAAGGGAATAATACTATCTGGCAATAGTAAGAAATGAAGCATGGTTAGATGCTACAATGTAGATGAACTTGAGAACATTCCACTAAGTGAAAGAAGCCAGGTACAAAAAGACACAGGTTCTATGCCTTCATTTCTATGAAGGGTCCACAAGAAGCGAATCCATAAAGACAGAAAATGGATTTGTGGTCAAAGGGGCCCACGGGTAAGGGGAGATGGGGAGTGACTGATAATGGGTATGGCATTTTGGGGGGGTGATGACAGTGCTCTGGAATTAGACGATGGTAATGGTCACATATACTAAAAACCCACAGAATTGTACATTTTTGAAAGAATGAATCTTCTGGTGTATGAATTACATCTTGATGGTGGGGGTTTTTTTGTTTCTGTTTTCACGAATGAACTATATGGTGGTAGTTTACAGATTTGGCTACGTCAGTACTACTCCAGGTCTACCCCACCTCCTGGTGCTTCTGGGCCTGAGGAAAAAAATGTTTTTTAACGTGCCCCTGGGGTGGTTCAGACACAGCCAGATTTGGAAACCACCGGACCAGCTCCAACACTCCAGGGTCCTGCTTGTGTCTCTAATGAGAGTTACCTGTAAACAGTTGCACACAGCCCCTCTCTCTGTGGGAGTTGGCCCCTCTTGGGTTCTGTATGCCCTGGAACAGCCAGACCTCACACCCCAAGAGGGACCTGTGGCATTAGCCACAGAAACAGACCCTTCTTGTGCTCCTGGGTCCACAGGGGGTTTTCCGACCTCTGAGGCTGGTCTGCTGCTGTTGGTCTTCCCAGGTGTTGGGGGAGGAGGGGCTCCCTCTGCAGAGCCTGAGATCCAGTGCTCTTTGCTCTGGGGGCACCAACGCCAGGCCTGCCCAGCAGGCCATGTGGTAGAGGAGCTCAAACCCCACTGGGGGATCTGGCAGGGAGGGGGCCATGTGGACGACCCTCAGGTGCCTGGGAACCACATGCCTGGGGCGGTTTGGCTCTGGTGCCTGGACCAGACTCTGAGCAGGGAGCTCTTACAGAGGCAATCCAGGCCTAGCCTTCAGATTGAAGCAGGTGAGTTGTTCTGGCTGCCTTCGGTGTGAGTGGGGATGTGAGTGTGTGCACAGGCCTAGCAAGGCCCGGGGCTCAGCTGTAAGCTGAGAGGCTAGGCCCTGCCCCCCGTTGTTCCTGGCCTGCCTTACCCCCTACAATGCCCAGCTCACATTCTTCCCTCCCAGTAGCTTCAACGATAATAACATCCCTTCCCCACACACATAGTCCGATTAAAGGCCAAAGCAAAATGCTTTGTGATAGTCTACTTAATTTCCTCCTCACCACAACTTTTTAAGGTAGGAAGTGCTCTTCTCACTTCACACAAGGAAGGCGAAGCTCAGTTACTTACTCGACTATTTACTGAACATTTACTATGTGCTAAGCACTCTGTTAAGTGCTGGATGTATACATGTGAATGAAGTCCAGCCCTATCTGGAGGGAGATGACACTCTGTCTCCAAGGAGGGGAAAGAGATTTCTAGAAAGAGGTCCGGCTGGGATGGCAAGCCAGGTCCACTTGGGTCCACAAGTCCTCCTCCCTCAGGCTGCCCAAACCTCGACCACACATGCAGATTCCCTCCACACAGAAGCCTTCCCGGGGCTGCCCTGTGATTGGGTCTTTCCAGGACTATGAGAAGGAAGAGTGCAAGGCTTTCTAAATGTCAGTGGTTCATTGGTCAGCATCACAACTCTTGCCATAGTTTCATCTCACCTGTTTCATTATTTGCTGTTTCTCTTTAAATGGATGTGCTTCTTAACACGTGAACTTTTATATTTACCTTCTTGTCACAGTAAGCACTGATTTCTGTGACATCACATGTGGCATGCCAGTTGCATTTTTTCCCTAATAAACCTTAACAGGAATATATCGCTATTGACATGTAAATCTTTGGTTAGGTGCCACTTAACATACTCTCACTACCAGCAATATGAGCAGCATACTTAGGAAAAACACTGCAAAAGTAAGAACATGTGGGTCCTTTAGACACCTGGAGGTGAACTTGCACGGAGGCCACCCTTGCTGAGAATTTGCCTGGGTCATCTTGCTTTAGGCCAGTCCCTGAGAGACTCAGGGCTCAAAAGTGAATTCAACTGAAGGTCTGTCTGTTATTCCCGAGGGGCCACGAAGAAGAGACGAGGAAGCGCAGTTGGCAAGATGGTGCAAGTTCCTACCTGATGCCTGGTGACTCCTTCCCATGACCTCCATTCCCCCACCTATCTCCGGCCAAGTCATTCCCCTCAAGAGAGGCTTGAGGCGAAGAGCGAAGGACCTGGGTATTGGTGCTGACTGAAAAGAGCAGAATCCAGCCAGCAAACCTCTACATGTCCCAGAAATCCTGGGCAGGGCTTTGTTCTCTCAAGGTTCAGGTCAAGTTTATCCATAGCTACTAAGGGCAGAGTTCCTGGATCACAGTGACTGCATGGCCCTGGGCAAGTGACTTCATGCCTCAGCTTCCCCATGGGGAAATGAGAGGACCTTCTTCACAGAGTGGTTACAATGATTATGTGAGACATAATGTAAAAATGGAGTTTGATAAAGGTCTATCCAAATATTATTTTATTATTATGCCTATTCAACAAATTCAAAATAAATACTCATTGGCCACTTTGGGGCCCAAAGCATGATTCCAGGCACTTAGGTGTGGGGGAGAGGGAGCAAGGGGCCTGGAGGGGTGTGCAGAGATTAGTACAATACATCCTGAACAGTCTAGGAGCTGAAGCAGACAGATAATTCCGGTTAAACCGTATGATTTTGCCAATATTTGATTGGCAAACTACAATACAACTTCAGGCATCAGGCAAAGTAAAGTGAGTACAAAATGGCAATGAAGAAGGGAATGATTTTCTTCCACTGGAAAGATGAGGGAAGGTTTCACTTAAGAAGTGACCTTTGAGGGGACCCTCGTACACTATTGGTGGGAATGCAAACTGGTGCAGCCACTCTGCATGTCATCCTTGCGCAGGGGCCATGCTAATCTTCTCTGTGTCGTTCCAATTTTAGTATATGTGCTGCCGAAGCGAGCACTGGTGCAGCCACTCTGGAAAACAACATGGAGGTTCCTCAAAAAGTTGAAAATAGAACTACCCTATGACCCAGCAATTGCACTACTGGGTGTTTACCCTAAAGATACAAATGTGATCTGAAAGGGCACGCGGACCCAAATGTTTATAGCAGCAATGTCCACAATAGCCAAACTATGGAAACAACCTAGATGTCCATCAACAGATGAATGGATAAAGAAGATGTGATATATATACACACACACGTGTGTGTGTGTGTGTGTGTGTGTGTAATGGAATACTATGCAGCCATCGAAAAACAAAATCTTGCCATTTGTGATGATGTGGATGGAACTAGAGAGTATTATGCTGAGCAAAATAAGTCAATCAGAGAAAGACAATTATCATATGATCTCTTGATATGAGGAATTTGAGAGGCAGGCCGGGAGGTCATGTGGGGAAGGGAGGGAAAAAATGAAACAAGATAGGATCAGGAGGGAGACAAACCATAAGAGACTCTTAATCTCACAAAACAAACTGAGGGTTACTGAAGGGAGGGGGGAGGGATAGTGTGGCTGGGTTATGGACACTGGGGAGGGTATGTGCTATGGTGAGTGTGTGAATTGTGTAAGACTGATGATTCACAGACCTGGGCCCCTGAAGCAAATAATATATGTTAATAAAATAAAATGAAACAATAAAGTTTTAAAAAAAGGAGGTGACCTTTGAGCCTTGAAGGATGGGCTGGATGGCAGTCACCTGCAAACCAGGAAGAAGGGCCTTGTGGGTGATGGTGGGGAGAATGTCAGCAAAGGCGTGGGAGTAGGCTCAGGTAGAGCCTGTGGGGGGAACGACCGTGGCTGGTGTGCCTAGGCAACTGTACTGCCCAGGAGCCTATAAGCTTGGTGGGCTGCTATGGAGGGTCTTAGATGCTGTCCTTGCCTTCCTGAGGGAGTTGGCAGCTACCCAGCAACAAATAGGAGATGATCATTCCTCTCTGCTCAGTGGGGCCAGTGGCACAAAGTGGAGCAACAGACTTCCTACTTTGCCATTAAAGGCTGAAATGACCACAGAAGAAATTATAATTAGCCAACCCCCCCAAAAAAACAAAAAAAAAACCCAAAAACCAAAAACCAAAAACCAAAACCAAAACAAAACAAAACAGGGGCGCCTGGGTGGCTCAGTGGGTTAAAGCCTCTGCCTTCGGTTCAGGTCATGATCCCAGGGTCCTGGGATCGAGCCCCGCATCGGGCTCTCTGCTCAGTGGGGAGCCTGCTTCCACCTCTCTCTCTCTGCCTGCCTCTCTGCCTACTTGTGATCTCTCTCTGTCAAATGGATAAATGAAAAATCTTTAAAAAAAAAACAAACAAACAAAACAACAACAACAACAACAAAAACAAATACACAAAAAAAACAACCAATCCAAAAAACCTTTCTGGGTGTGAGTTGTGAGAACCTGTTCTAGACTGGCCAAGGAGGCTGAGGAATCTTTTCCCCTGGAGACCTTGAAAAACAGGAGAGATTCTCATCTGTCTGGTTCCAGAAGAATCTGCCCAGAGGCAGGGGGCTGGACTAGATGACCCATTTGGGTTCTTTCCAGTCTGCAACCTTGATGATCTCATTGTTCCGTCTTCCTCTGGGTGAGCTGCCTCGCCCCAGCTCATACTCACTGGGGTCTTTCCTGTCATCAGAAATCTCCCAGGCCCCCAAAGCCACAGCTCTTCCAGTTAGTGACTCACAAATTTGTCAGCAAGATCATCCCAGTGTCTCGCCTCCATCCTCCTTGCTGTAAGCTTGAGTAAGGCTTGCTGCTGTAAGACTTTCTCTTTCTAACTTCCTATCCTAATATAGCCAAGACCTTTCCCATTCAACCTTCCTCCCAGCCTTGCTGCCACCTCTGAAGAGACAGTGAGAGCCTCCCAGATAAGATAGGTTTTAGAATTGAAGGGCCTAGGTTTGACTCTTGACTAGTTGTAGGATCGTGGGCAAGCCATTGAAGAGCAGGGATTAAGTAAACTAAAGTTTATGGAGCGCTTACTGTATGCTCACATACTAGTTGAATGAATCACAGGTTAAGTATTATCCCTATTTTGTGGGAGGGGAAACTGAGGCTCCAAGAGGTTACCTTTCTTGCTCACTGTCCACCAACTAGTAAGTAGCAAAGCCAAACTGGAGCTTGGACCTCACAGATTCCAAAGGCTCTGCCATTTCCAGCCCCTGGTGTTTCTCACTGCACAACCTCAGTCCCTGTCGTCTGTAAAATGGGTTTAATACTCCTCACCCCCACAGAGTTATCAGGAGGGTTAAGAACATACATACTGTGTATGGACGTGATGCATAAGTCAAAAAGCACTAGGCAGATGCAAAATAATCATAACACTCAAGCCCCAGTCAATTCTCTGGGCTTCTGCCAACACCTCTGAGAGGCTATTTCTGAGGCTAGTAGGCAGAGGTAACCTCTCGCTTCCTCTGTCACTGTCGGATCTGATGAAAGAGACCTCTCTTCCATCACAGATTTTACCGCACTGGGCTGTAGCTCTTTTGTTAGCATGTTTACCTCTCTAATTCAATTATAAACACCTCCATGGCGCTGTGCTTAATACAGAGTAGCTCTCAGCAAGTGTAGCTTGAATGAATGAATGAGGCAGAGAGGTCCCGCCATAGACCTGCTCCATTTCTGCTGGTGGTTCAGCTTCCAGCCTCCCTCCCCCAAGCCCAGCCTCCCAACGGGGCTGCCCACTGCTAGCCTTTCAATCTCACAGTCTCATGTCGACCTTGCCAGTGGACAGTCAGAGTCCTTAGCATCTGACCCAGCCCCACTCTCCTTGACACCTTCTTGCCTGCTCTCCTGCCCTCACACCGGCAGGGCACAAACCAAACCACACACCACAGTTTCCCAAACATGCCAGACACTTCCCTACTTCCTCGCCTCTGCTCACACCATTCCTTCTACCAGGAATGCCCCCCTCAATAAAGCCATCTTGTCGAAATGTATATTCTGCCTCCTTCATGAAGCTTTTCCTGACCAAACACTGTGTCCAAAATTAAGGCAATCTCATTTTCCCATGAACCACCATTGCACAGAGTAGATACTCTTTAAAGGACTCCTTAGTATGCTCTACCTTCTCATACAGTCATTTCCATCCCACTGCGTGACCTTGGACAAGCCCCTACCTCACCTCGGTCTCCAATCTGTACACCTGTGTCTAATGGCTCTTCCAAACCTGCCATCGTGTGACCTGGCTTCTTTGGGGCTCCAGGGGACAGTGAGAGCCCCAAAAGGGGCCTTCAACTCTTGACAGCATGTGCCCAGCTCCGAGGCCGGAAAATCCGCCACTCAGATATTGGAAGCTAATTGACTTGCTTAATAAAGGGATAAATAAACATCTACTTAACATGGTTACTGTCAGAGGCCTGAGCAACAGAACCTTTCCATCATTGGAGTTTTATTGCAGGAGAAGCTAATTAGCTCTAATTAGGGAACTCCCAGGTGCTTAAGGCAGAGGCCAATGGAGGAGAAGGGGGAGTGGAATACAGGTGGGGAAGGGGAGGGAAGGGTGCTCCATGCTCCCCTCTCAGTAACTTGCCTAATTGGTATGAAGGGGCTTGGGACTCCCCAGGAACCCCAAGCTTAGTGACACCCGAAGCCCCTCACCCACCTGGAATAATGGAAGGAAGCTTCTTGATATCAAGCGTGTTCTGCTAGTGATTTCATTTGATCCTCACAGCCACCCTTAGAGGCAGGAACTCTTCATTGACCCATTTCTTAGATGAGGAAACTGAGATGCACAGAAATTAAGCCCCTTGTCTGAGTTCACACAAGAGGGAAGAAGAGGAGCTGGGACCCAAGCTGAGGTCAAGGGCTGGGGCTGTTGTCTTTGGTCTCCACTACCCCACTGGGTGACAGGCTCAGGGGGTTCGTGCTGTTCAGGGAGGGATTTGGATAGGCAATGTCTTTCCTTTGCTGTGGTGTTGCTGAGGGGTACTCAGCCAAGAGGTTCTCCAGGGTGAGCCAAACTGGGCACAGCCAGGGCTGGCATGGTACCTGAGTGAGTTGGTTGTCTTTTGATTCAGGAACTCCTCCTCCTTTGATTCAGATGTGGCTCTAGGCTGCAAATGCTGGATGACTAAGGGCCCCCCCACCCTCAAGGAACTCACATTTCAGTGGAAATCTGTGAACATTTGAATAGCAAGTCATTTAAGTGTAAAAAGGTCAGTAAAGAGATGCATCTCTTCCATCATGTCATTTCTCTGCTTAGAAATTTTCCCCCGGGTTTTGAGGCCTTTAATCGGCCTCTTTCCATGAGATGACCTGGGGTACAGAAAAGAGCATGAACTGTGGAGCTGGGATTTGAACCCAGGTTCTGCCATTTATTGTGTGACCTTGGGCATTTCCCTCTGCCTCTCTCCGTGCTACCATGATTCTGGACCAAGCATTGCAGTCCTTATTTGGACCCATGAGCTCCTGGCTTCCTTGTCTGCTTTTCTGCTTCTCTAGAATCCACTCTTTGTGCTACAGCCAGCATGAGCTGGTTGAACAAGAGAGCTCATGTGATAAGGGTCCTTCAAAGTCCTTACCATGACCTGTGATGATTTCATGATCAGACTTCCGTTTACCTCTCTGGTCTCATCTCAGGCCGCCAAGCTCCACTATACCAGCCCTCTTAATGTTGCTCGAGAAAACTGACCTCATTTCTACCTTAAGGCCTTTGTACTTGCTATTCTCCCCCATCTCAGTGCTGCGACCCCAGCCATTTGCATTGCTGGTTCCTTCCCCTTCTTAAATGTCATCTTCTCAGAGACATGTTCCCCAACCATCCTATCTTAAATAGCAGTACCCTCTTTGTTCTCAATTTCAATACTCTTTGTTTCCTTTCAAACACCATGATTGGAATAATTTTTAATTTTTTTATTTTCAAAGATTTTATTTATTTCAGAGACAGAGAGCACAAGTGATGTGGGGGGAGAGGCAGAGGGACAAGCAGACTCTCCGTTGAGCAGGGAGCCCTGACACAACACATAGGACTCGATCCCAGGACCCTGGGATCATGACCTGAGCCGAAGGCAAACACTTAACTGACTGAGCCACCCAGGTGCCCCTATTTGTTATTCTTTTTAAAAAATGTGTATATTGTCTCCTCTCATTCAAATGTAGGCATCATCAGGGTAGTGAATTTGTTTTCATCACCACTATGCCTTGGTCAGTGTTTGGCACATAGTAGGTACTCAGTACAGAGTTGTTAGATGGATGGGTCATGATTAGAGCAATGGGTGAATGAACACTTCTTAAAGCTGTTTTGAAGATTAAATGAGCTAATGCATGTTAAATGTCTGGCATGGAACCCAGCAAAGAGCCCAACTCAATAGCTAATAGTTGAATTTTCATGTGACCTGCTGGCTGGTACCCATCCTAGCCAGCCCATCCTCCACCCAACCCCCTGCTCCCCACAAGGCCCAGCTCCTACTGCCCTGGAAACAAAGCCATTTCCACCCATGGGCAGCGGTGTGCTGGAGTTGAGAGCCAGTGGTGAAATACTCAAGAATTTAACAAGCAGATAGTTAAAGTCTTGGTAGCTTAAGAGTGGCCGTGGTGGGAGTATTTACACCACAGATACTGGCAAACGTTACACATCAGGACACCCCCCCCCCCACAAAGAGCCAGTTTACCAGTCCACTGCCACTAAACTTCACCCCTGCTGTCCCCCAATTCTATCAAAATGCTCTGCCCCATGATTGCAGGCAGGCCTGGGTCAACCCTGCCGGCCTGCAAGGTCCAGATCCAGCAATGCCTGCCCCCTCCCTCTAAGAAAGCACGCAGCCTCCCTGTTCTTGCTCCTGCAGACAGCCTCAGTGCCACAGGCTAGGGTACATATGACAGCATTTCTGTATATTGATTTTTGTCCTCTTTTTCTCCAAGTGAACATGAGAATCTTATCCTTGAAGCTTACATTGAAAATCATGAAAACAGGGACATAGTGATATATATTTTTTTCCTTCTAATCCCCCATGATGCCTAGCACAGGATTTGGGACTATGGGGGTACTCAGTAAAGATTCCCTGCAGCAAGCTGGTCGAGTGGTAGGAGTCTAGGGTGGAGAAACAGGAGCTCTGCATTTCAGCTCAGCTGAGCCACTGACTTGCAATGTGACCTGGGCCCCTCCCTTTCCCTTTCTAGGCCTCAGTTTACCCATCTAAAATGATACTGGTGATTTTTGAAGCTTCCTTCAAACTTCAAAACCCAAAGGGCTTGTTCATTGACTGATAACACAAATAAGTGTTTATTGTTTTATGCAAAAACTCTTAGGGACTCACAAAGAAACAATTCTTGGTACCCCATGCACCCCACCCACCACAACAGAAACTTGGAAGGGCCTTTAGGGGGGATGGAACCCAAGGCCTCTCTTCTGCAGATAATGATAGCTAGGATCTACCGATCACTTATTATGTGCCGAGTACTGTTCTGAACACTTCGCACTGATTCATTTAATCTTTGCCACAATGATGCCAAAGGGTAGACACTATTGTCAAGGCCCATTTTACAGATGAGGAAGCCAAGGTTCAGTGAAGTGAAGCAACTTGCCCAAGTCCCATAGCTGGGAAGTAATAGAGCCAGTGCTTGAATTAGGCAGCCTGATTCTGAAGCCCACACACCTAATCATTGTGCTCACTACCTTGTGCGGGCCCTCAGTGGAAGTGGCTGTCTCTCAGAGGCCCTGGGGCCACCAGACAGCTTGCCTTTCCACCCACAGGTCCCACTATAGCCTAAGCTCTACCAACAGGCAGAACGCCTTAGAGGGAATGTCACATCTTGCTTCCTCTCCTTCCCAGCTTTGTGACCTTTAGCATGTCCCTCTGCTTCTCTGAACCTCAGTTGTCCCATCTACTTCACACAGGGCTCTTGTGAGGGCTAGGAGAGGAAGAAAATTAGCATGTCAAATTGTCTCTGAGAGAGAAGCCAAGAGAGAGAAATTATCTCTCCCAACTTACAGAAGCAAAAACATAGAAAGGATAAAAACCTCCTTAAAGCCACGCAGTCGGGTGGGGCAGAAATGGGATTCAAATCCAAGGCTTTGTGTTCTTTTGATTTAAACTTAATAAATGGATATTGATACAGTAATATGAAAGTCAGATTTCCTAGCTTTAACCTGATGTCCTTTATCTGTTGCGGGATCCCATCCGGGACACCACCTTACATCTAGTCATCGTGTCTCCCTAAGTCCTCTTGGCTATGGCAGTTTCTCAGACTTTATTCACTTTTGAGGACCTTTGTGGTTTTGAGGAGTGCTGGTCCAGTATTTTCTAGAATGTTCCTCAATTGGGATTGGTCTGACATTTTTTCAAGGTTTGACAGGGGTTAGGCGTTTGGGAGAGGAAGCCCACAGAAGTGAAGTGGGCCATCTCATCATATCACACCAAGGATACACACCCTCAGCATGACTTATCCTTGTCGATGATGACCATGACCATCTAGCTGAAGTGTGTTTGTCAGGTCTCTCCACTGGAAAGTTACTCCTCGTTTTGCTCCTCTCCGTGCTGTACTCAGTGGAAGGAAGCCGCTGTAAATAGCCCACACTTGCAGGATGGGGAATGGGGACATACATGCCACTCCATTGTCAGAAGACAATCAACATTAACTATTCGCAATTCTTTGTGGGACATTTTCCTCTTTCTTCTCCCTTTATTCAACACTTATTGATATGACTATAGACTCATGAGTATTTGTTTTATACTTTAGGTCATATTCCCAATACTACGTTATTCTGTCACTCCAGCTGTTCCAGCCTTGGCCTTTGGGAGCCCTTTCCATTGGTCCCTGTGTCCCTTTGACACACCCCCATCATCGTGGGTCTCATTTCCTCAAGCCCTTCCTCCCTTTCTGTCACTTCAGGATGCTCCAGGATCATCTTGTCTATTTCCCAGTCCTGGCCTGGAATCAAGCGCTTCTGCAAGGAACTCTGGTTGCTTCTGGGCCCTCTCACCTGACAGAATAAAATGAAATGTGTATAGTAACTCGGGTATAGACAACCGATCTGTAAGTGCTTCTCTGTGTAACTATTTGTATCTATACTACGCTAAACATAAGTTCCCACTGATAGTTCTCATTCTAATGCATTAGCACCTGGATCACTCCAGCCTTCCTGCTTGCTTATCTGTACACTCCCATTCCAACGGTGAGCATCTTGGTTCCCATCACCCACCATCTGACTTCATGCTCTTTTCACAGCCCTCCTCCTCCATTCCTGCCAGATTTCCAGGGCCTACCTAGCAGCTGCAATGAGGAAGAGCTGTGTTCATCTTTCCCAGGCTCTGGGTGGCCTTAGGTGGGGGTGGTGATTTCATAGCTGGGGTAACTCTCACCATCCGGGCCCTCTCCGGCTTGGTTTCTACAAGCATCCCTGAGGATAGCCTCTCCCAGTCCTTCAAATGGCCCAGGAGAGTTTGCCCTAGCACCTGTCTGTCGACAACTGAGCCTTTTTTTTTATTTGTTTGTCAGAGAGAGAGAGAGGGAGAGAGAAAGGGAGGAGAGAGAGAGAGCACAAGCAGGGGGAGGGGCAGAGTGAAAGGGAGAGGCAGGCTCCCTGCTGAGCAAGGAGCCTGATTCGGAACTTGATCCCAGGACCTTAGATCATGACCTGAGCCAAAAGCAGATGCTTTACTGACTGAAACACCCAGGCATCCCTATTTTTTTTTTTAATTTTTTTTTAAAGATTTATTTATCCATTTGAGAGTGTGGGGAGGAGCAGAGAGAATCTCAAGCAGACTCGGTGCTGAGCACTGAGCTGGACACAGGGCTCAATCCCAGGACCCTGAGATCGGGACCTGAGCTGAAACCAAGACTTGGATGTTTAACCCACCGTACCACCCAGGAGCCCCAACCGAGCTTAAAGACCTGTCGGAACTCAGTGCTGCTGCTACAGCAGCCACCCTCCTCCACTACCGGGTGTGCTAGTCTCACTGCTCCCAGCCCCTCACCCCTGCCCTTAGCCAGCCGTGGGGTCTCTGGCTCGGCTCTGCTCAGACCAGCAGCTCCTGGGCAGTGGGCTGGGCTGAGATGTGATGGAGGATGCAGAGAAAATTGGAATTCCAGGCATGGGCAATCTACAGCATGGAGGAGCTAAGGCTCCTTTGGCCAGGGTTCAAATTAGTTCGGCTTAGTGGCTGTCACCTTGGAACAGTATGCTCTACAAACCCACTCAAGCAGGGCCTCTGCCCCAGTCCCATGCCTCAGGGGTCCCTGTGCTTTGAAGGGCCTTCTTTCAAACATGCTCATGTCCCCTCCGATGCCGAGTGCAGTACGGACCAGGGCCAGCACTGCCTCCTGGGTGGAGGGCTCTGAGCCCAAATACAGACCCATGTAGGCCCCAGTCCTCTTTTCTTCTCTTTGGGACACTCTCTGACTAGTGACTCTATGCATGGAGTCAACCAGATGTCCCGAGGAGCTCCTGGACTTGCATCTATGGTGTCTTCTTGGGGCCCTGGGGCTGAGCACAGTTCCAGGAGGACAATCTGGAAGGCAGATCGCTCCTGCTGGCTGGCACAGTACTTTTTTTTTTGTAGGATCATGGGAAAGATTAGGTTGCCAGAATGGTGCTAACATGCTGATTTTGGGTGGCTCGAACTGTTTATATAGACAGGGGCCTCGTAAGTACACATATATATATATATATATATATATATATATATATATATCCTGTGTGTTTACATTTATATATATATATATGTATATATATATGGAGGGGTTGTCCAGGGCCTACGTACTGTAGAGGCAATACTTCCTTAAAACTTATGGAGTTAAAGAACACAGAATTTCCAAGCCTCAAGGGAGTTTTGAAGCCATGTAGCCCAAAGCATTCCTGGTGTATATGCATCATCCCCCACCCCACCCCCCCCTTGCCCCAAAATCTTCTCTGGGCCCCTCTGAGCTGCTGGGGATGGAGAGAGAAATAAGTTCCTGTCCTTGCCCTTCAGGGTCTCCCCGTCGAAAGGGGACAGAGGCACAGAAACTGTCATTTAGGGAATTTAATAAAAAGAATAGCAGTAATCATCATCATCATAATGACAATAATAATAATAGTAGCATAGAAACCATCACTTACTGAGCTCTTACTATGCACCAGCCTCTGTGAGACAGGCTTTGCACGCATTGTCCAACATGCTCTCGGTGAGTTCAGGGAGTGGGGAGCAATAGTATTCCTATTTTATGCAGGAGGCAGCTGAGGCTCCGAGTGTCCCTCAGCTCTGTCCAGCTCCATGGCCCAAGTTCTTTCCCACCCTCAGGCCTGAAGCCTGAAGAGATGGAGGCCAAGTGGGGTAAGGTGACTTGTCCAGAAAGAAAGGACTTGAGCCCATGGCCCTCTGCCCTCAGCCCTGCAGGGAAGCCTCAGCACTCTGCCAGAAAGAGAGTGGCATGTGTCCACACTCCTGGCTCCCTTCGCCTACCATGGTGTCATCTCCTGGCATGGCCCCAGCCCCAGACTGAGCCGGACAGGCCATGTGGCTAGCACATCTCCCTTTCAGCTCTGCCAAGCCTGCAGCTGGCCCACCCCTCACGTGCCCCCTCCGGCACCCAGCCCCCTCTCCTCGGCCAACAATGCAGCCCTCCTTCCGTTCAGCATTCCTGCCAGCTGGTGTGTGAACCCTGTGCAAGGAGGCTGGGTTGCCATGGCAGCCGTGGAGGGCTGGTATGGGAGGGGGAGGCGGTCACACTGGTGCAGGGCTCCTGACCTCCCTAGGAAGAGAGGCAGTGGCCCTGGGCCTAGTCAGTGCTCCAGCAGGTCACCCCAGAAGGCCTCCCCCCACCCTGCCCTGGCCCTCTGCCCACACCGGGTGTGCTTTAAGAGCTCTCACCACACGGAGAAAGAGATGAGCTATGGAGGAAAAATGCCCAGGCCCTTCAGAGCTCAAGCCCAATACAGCAGAACTAATTTGAAATGTCACTTAGGGCCGTCTCGCTCCCGGCCAGCGAAAAGCTGGTTTATTTACATAGTTGGCAGTGGCAGGAGGCCAAGAACCCCACCATGCCAGGGCATAGGGGATGGGTAGCTGGGGGCCCCAGCAGTGGCCCTGTGGCCTGGACCTTGCTCAGAATCACCATCTGGAAACCCCCATGGGCAGAAGGGCCAGCTCCAATAGACCCCACACATACCTCCCCCACTCCAGTCGGTGTTCCCCCTTCAGGGGGCCGCAGGGCAGCGCAGGAACTTCTAGTGGCTGCCTTTTGGCACCAGTCCTGCGCCAGGCGCTTGGCTGCACCCTTGACGCCATTGTCTCGTTGAGTCCTTGTCAAGCTCCGAGAGGAGTGGTGATTCTCCTCAGGTCACAAGTGAGGAAACTGAGGCTTCGAGAGACACGTGACTTTCCGGGGTGTTAGACAGCTGGCAAGTGGCCGCTGAGATTCAAATCTGGGACAGTCTCCCTCCTGAACCGATGCTTTGCCCCTGGGTCCATGCTCGGGATCTTGAGTCTCTGGCTTCCACCGACCCAGCCACTACCAAAGCTGTGGCCTGCGTGAGCCGCTGTGCCTGTCAACTGATTGTTGATGGCCTTTTACTTTTTATTGAGATTGATTGATTGATTTTTTTTGCGGATGGCCTTTCATAGAGGACCCTACTGGATTGCCCAGTGAGCCATTGGTCTGGAGGCTGAGAGGTCAAGGCGAGGTCAGGCCTCCCACAGGAGAACTGAGGCTCTCCCTGGCACTCACCTGTGTGCTTGATACGGGGGGACACCCTGGTGCCTGGCTGAGATGGGTTACATGGAGCAAACAGTCCTGTCTATACTTCACTCTGTTATATACCAAACATACACGAAACATCTAGATGTGCCTGGGACTATGCTGGGTGTTGGGAGTGTGAGTGTGGGAGAGACATAGTCCCCAACTTCCCAGAGCTCCCAGTCACTCTCAACAAGAATAGCATACCAAGTGCTAACGTTGAGTGGCCGACACCAGGCGCTGTTTTATTAAGCAGCTCTGGTGGATGGATTTTATAATCCCTTTAGCAATGCTATGAGGAGTGTGCTTATTATCATCCCCACTTCACAGATGAGGAAACAGAGCAATTGGGAGAGAAAGTGCCTTGTCCAAGGTCACACAACGAGCAAGTGACAGAGGCGGGGTCTGAACCCAGGTGGACTGTCTTCGGAACCCCTACTCCCAGTTCCGCATTATCTAGAATAAAAGCCAGAGGCCTGAGCATGGCAGCGAGAAGCATTGGGATCTGATGTAGAGCAGGCTCGCCAAGGGCACTCTGGTTGGCAACTCCAGGAGGATTTTCCAAGGAGGAGACCCTTCAAAGGGCACTTCTTGGAGCCCAGAGGCTCAGCCAGCTGGGGGCTAACACTCTGAGGGGACACACTGGAGAAGGGCCTGCTCTCTGTGCCAGGGCCCCAGGGAGAGAATATGGCTGGGATCAGGATGCTGGCGGGGCAGACCGAAATGGGGAAGAACGTGAAGAAGGCCCAGAACCCAAGGCTGGGGTGTGGTGGGCAGCCACCCAGCAGACTCTGGGCTGAGGGGGCAAACACGGGGTTGGGGGTGGGGGGAGTGGGAGCTGCTTGGAGACCCTGTTCTCTAAGTGGTCCTTCCCAGGACTCCAAGGTGAAGGGAGCAAACCTCTGGAGAGAAGGCTCAGAGTCAAATGGAGACTTGGGCTGGTGGGTGGATGAGGGGGCTGGACAATTCTTAGGCGTGAGGCCCCTTGGAGAGTTAGGAGACCCTCATCCATGCTCCACTCTCCTGTGTGCCCTTCTGGGATTTTCCAGAGTGGCCCAGAGAGGAAGAGAGACCTCAATGGAACTATGGACTAAGATGTCTCCTACCCCTGCCTCCAGCCCTAGCCCAGCACCCACCAGCCATGTGTTCTGTTAGCAGAAAGGAGCACACAGGACTCTCAAGTGCTACCAGCTCTGGAGAATTTTCTCTGGTAAGTGCTGGTTTCTTGACCTAGAAACACAAGGAGGAGTTGGAAGGGGAGTGGCTGCTGTGTGGGTAGGAGGCCCTGACTAAGATCCTCAGGCAGTTGGTTTCGAACGGACCCTGAGACTACCTTGAGGAAAGGGGGCCACTCAAGATGGCATGTTGGTGACAATGCTGCTGGCTTAGGGGGCCTCATTTGGGGAGGAGGGGAAGGGAAGCTCATTTCCTTCCTGAGTCCAACCGGAAGGGCAATGGGTTCAATTAGAGCAGAAGGACTGTGTCACCAAAGGTCACTGAGAACCAGGTGAGGCTCCATGGAACATCGGCGCTGATCCTAGGGTTCCTCTAACCTCCTCAGGTGACTCAGGATCCCAAGGACCCATGAGCACCCCTGGGACGAACCCCTTCGGTCCATGCCGCAGACCCAGCAGCGCTGCAGGGGACCTTTAGCAAGCAGGTGGTGGGCAGAAGGAGTAAGAACACCGAGCGGGAAAGGAGCGAGCAGGGAACACGGAGCAGCAGCGCCCTTCAGCATTCTCAGAAATGTCATCTAGGGGCCTCCAAGCCTGTGGGATGAATTCTTCGGGCCCCTGTCTCCTTTGATTCCACTACCCTACCCCCACGTCTCTCCTTACAGCCCTTCAGTGACTCTCCGTGCTCCCCAAGGCTCCCCACCTGCCATTGTGTCTTGCTACCTTCTTGCATGCTAAGTCTTCCGACTCAACATTCAGAGGAGCTTGCTTTGAAATGTGTGTTCCCATCCCTTGCCCATAATGCCCTAGGATCCCTGGAGTAGGTGGCCAGGAGCCAGCTGGGTCCCTGTGAGCCCTATATACTCAGGGTACACATGTTCTGATAGGGCTTCTCCACCTGGCCATAGGGCGGTCAACTCAGGCCACTGGAGAGGAGACAAAGGGCAGGGAAAGAGGGGGACAGCCTGGAGCCGCCCAAGCCCAGCAGACCTAGCAACACAGACCCTCAGGCTTCTGAGGCATGTGATGAAAAGCACAGGAGCGCAAAGCAGGCAGCAGGCCAGTGGGCTGGGGTTCACCTTCCCATAACGTCTTTTCCCTCAGCTTCCCGTAGAAGAAGTCTCATTGGCCCAGGTCCCAAGTTCCAGGTGAACGCTGGGCACTGGGGGTAATTGCCAGAGCCCTCCGGTTCTCCCCTTCTCTGAGGCTTCTGCTCAGAATCCCTGCCAGCTGCTCAGCTGGGACAGGTCCTCACTCTCCTTTCCTCAACCTCACCCAAGGTCAAGCACAGAAACACCAAGCCCCACCCATCTCAACTCCTACCACTCTCTCCTGTCTTTCCCACTCCGTGCATTTCGCTACCACTGTTCCTGGCATCAAAGCACCAACAACACTACCTATCTGCCACCGAAAGCTTTAGGGATGCCAGGTTCTCTGCTAAACATTTACTTTCGTTTGCCTCACTTAATCTTCCCACCAACAACCCCCTTGAAAGCCACACTGTTATTGGTTCCATTTCACAGATGGGAGAGACTGTAGCCCAGAGCAGTGAAGTCCCTCGGCCAAAGGATTATGCCTGCTAGAGGGCAGAACTGGGATTCCAATGCAGGCAGTCTGCTTCCAGAAAACACACACACACACACACACACACACACACACTCACTCACTCACTCACTCACTCACTCACTCACTGAGCTCCACTGCCCCTCCCCTGCCTTCCCTCTTGGCAGCTCTGCCTCTCTCTTGCTGACTGCCAGGGTGGTTTCTCCAAAGCCCAGCACCGAGTATATCTGTTTGACTCCTGGTCCAGTGCCCTAGTGTGACTTTCTCTGAAGCCTCCCCCCCACCACCCCTAGTCTCCCCTCACCGCCACTGCCCTAGTCCAGGCTGCTGACATCTCTTGCCTCCCGACTTCTCCATTCAACTGTCAGCTGCTTGAGAGGAGGGTCTGGTCTGCTCAATCACCAGCAAAGTGTCCAGATGAACCAGATAAATACTCACGGAGGCAACAGATGGAAGTAGGGACAGCCGGCCTCCAATCTTACCCCCGCCGATGCCTTCTCTAAGCCACCACCAGAGGGATCTTTCCAAGCGCAGTCCTGAGCATGTCACGCCTCTATTCCCGGCCTGTCCCCAGCAAATTCAACCCACAGATTCTACTTCTAGGAAATGTATCCTACTGCAGTGCATGCACGCACGAGGAATGACATATGCACTGATTATTGATCACAGCATTATTGGCAATCCCAAATGACTGGAAATAATCTAAATGTCCATCAGTGAGAGCTTCATTAACTCTTGGACAAGAAAACACTGGGTGCATGACAAACAATGAGGTGGCATTCTAGGTACTGGCGTGAAGCCGTCTCCAAGGTACGGTATTTGGTAGAACAGCAGCAACATGCAGAATAGTAGCTATAATGTGATAGATACCATTTATAGAAAGGAAAGGAGGGAAAGAATATACGGGTCTATTTGCTGTGCATGTTACCCTATCTGCCCCTCTACCTTTAAATTGTTACACTGTGTGAATACATTACCTATTGGCAAACTATAAACTTCAGTATTTGAAATATAATGATGCAAACCATAATTTTTATTAGAGCTGAGGAATAAAAGAGTACCCCATCAATTACATGCCCAACTTTGCTCATGCTGTTTCCTCGACCTAAATTACACTTCCCCAGCCTTCTGACTTCCCTGAATGTTTATATCTGCACTCTCCATTCCAGTGGTCATAAGCTGTATTCTGGCTTTCATTATTATCCATGCTTTCAGGCACCCTGGGCTGGCCCCGAGCCCTGAAGTGAATACCGGGATGGGCATAGGGGAGCTACCAACATAGCCCCCAGAGCCTCCCAGCTCCCAGCCTTGCCCCCCACTGGGGTCTGCTCCATTCAGGAACTCTCACCATACCTGATTCCATCTCAACCACCAGGGATCCTATGGCCACATCCTAAGGTCATCCTGTCCCACCCCTGCCACTTCCCCCTTTGACATGCTCCTCTACTCACAGGACTTGGGGCTATATGGGGGGCAGAAGCCTCAAGCAAGCCTCCTCTGAATGCCAGTGAAGTCTGGAGAGGTGTGACAGGCCTTCTTCTAGGAGACGTGTGTTTGCACCTGTGACCAGCGTGGAAGGGGGCCTCCAGAAAGCCCTTAGAAATGGAGGCTGGGTCCAGGGCTGAGTCAACCCCAGAGCAAGGACCATAGAGGCTGTGGTCAGAGGGTCATGCTGGTTATGAGGATCAATGTTCTTGAAGCCAACTCTCAGCTTAGATAAATGAGGACTCCCCTGGGGTTTTTTGAGTATCTGCAGGATCCCAGGAGCTGCTCTCAGTAACTTCCTATGGCTTGTCTTGGTGAATCCACACGAGGAGATAGGTATCACTATCCCAATTTATGGCCAAAGAAACTGAGGCTCAGAGAATTGAATTGCTCATGGTAGAGCCAGCAATCAAACCCAGGCTCCATTCACCTACCAACTCCCCAATTCACAATTCTTCATTCATTCATTCATTCATTCATTCATCACTTATTAGGTACTGGGGATACAAATATGAATTAATTCCTGTTATGGGCAAATGCTGAGGGAGAACTGAGGAGGGAAAAATGCAGTGACAGCTGGGAGGGTTTTGTGTCTGTGTGTGAAGCGTGTGGGGGACTCTGGAGAGCAGTGAGTGTCCCCCAGACAAGGCGTTCCATGAAGAATAAATACAATTTCACTGGGGTGAGGAAGGGAAACGGGGAAGACGCTTTCGGGGAGGAATAGCTCGTGAAGGCTGGGAAGGCCTGACACGATATGGATGTTTGGTGGATGGTGACAGACAGCGTGTCAGGGAGCACAAGGGACATGTGGTGAGCCTAAGGGGCCTGGACTGGATTGGCTGGGCCTGGGGAGCTGCTGAGAGTGTTCAGCAAGGTCAGACCCTGTGACGGTGGGCTGGAGGGCAGGAGTCCAGACAGAAGACTTCTGAACTAGGTCAGGGAAGAGGTGATCAACTACAGCTGTAGTCTGAGGGACAGTCATGAGAGGACAAATGTCCCAAGACTTCCAGGTAACAGGTTAGACAGGAAGGCTTCAGTGCAGGGTATGGATGGGGGTCAAGAATGATTCCCAGGGGGGTGCCTGGGTGGCTCAGTCGTTAAGTGTCTGCCTTTGGCTCCAGTGGTGATCCTAGAGTCCTGGGACTGAGCCTCGAGTCCGGGTCCTTGCTCAGCGGGGAGCCTGTTTCCCCCTCCCACTCCCCCTGCTTGTGTCCCTGCTCTCGCTCTTTCTCTCTGTGTGTCGAATAAATAAATAAAATATTTTTAAAAAATGATTCCCAGGCTCTGGCTTGGTCAGCTGGCTGGATGAGGTTGCCAGGCTATGAAACAGAAACAGAGGAACAACACCGGGCATGCTGAGTGGCAGTTCTAGAACGATTGCATCTAGAGCCCAGAGGTAAGGTGTTGGCCAGAGAGAGATGCAAGGGTCCTTAGCTGGTTTCCTCATTCTTGGTCTAGTGCTGTTCTTCCTGTTCCACCCAGCCCAGCCCAAATATCTTCTGTGGATGGAAGGTCCCAGTGATACAAACCATCCTGGATGGCAGAGAAGTGCCCCTCAACTTAATTTAGCTTCTAGCTGCAGTCTGGCAGGGAGGCAGTGAGGTTTCTGTAGGGTTTATACAAATGTAATAAGACTCAGAGTGGACAGACAGTGGACCGGACAGAAAGCTAAGACATCACTGTCTCCAGCTCAGTTTCAGGCAGGAGTCCCCCTTAACCCAGATTTTGATGAGCAATGCCCTCCCCCCCCCCCCCCGCCCCGCCACCCCATCAAACTCAGTCAAGGAAAGAGCTGGAAGAACGCTGGGTAGTGCTCTGAGAGGAACAAACGGGGTGTTATTTGCATATAATTTGCATAAGACAATCTGTTCTCTGGTAATTTTCAAGTAAAAATGTTATCATTGCTCCCTGGAGGGTCATTGCATGGTTTTTCTTTCCTTTGTTCTTCCACACACACAGACTGCCCAGGTCTGCCCTCTAGGAAGGCCTAATGGAGATGAAGGGTCAGAGAGGGCTGGGAGAGGAGGGCCTGCCTTGGCCACACTGTGTCCAGGCCTCCCTCCTCAGGGAATGGGGCAGATCTTAGCTTTCCTACCTCCCCTTAGGGCCTTTCATGGCATCCCCCCACCTACCTCCCACCCCCTTCCTGCCTTAAGCTACTGCTTGCCTTACCCTCACCCCTGACTGCTGCCCTGCTCTGGGGTCTCTCTTGGGGCCTGGCTGCTCAGTTGGGCCCAGGCAACTCACTACATAGCCCTGGCTCTGGGGACATTTTCTAATAGGCAGATAATTGCCTCTGTTAATTGCAATTTGATTTTAGCAATTTTTCTCTAAGAGCCTGGAGGCCTTGGGCCCAGATATGGAGAGAAGGTTCAGGAGTGGAGCCTGCAAGTGAGGGTACCCCCTGCAGAACTTCCAGCCTACTGGGCCTCCCCCAGGCTCTGTCCCTATCGGGTAGGGCATCAGCTCTTTGACAAGGACAGGCCACAGATGGCTCCAAACAGCAAAGCCTGGAGGCCTTCCTTCTGGAGCCAAGAGACTTGTGAAGTTCTGTCCCATGACCATCCCTTGTCCCTTAATCCCGTTCCTGGAACTACTACTACCATCGCCTCTTCCTCGACACCCTTCCCTGTTCTACAGGGACCCTCCAAGCCTAGCTGCCTGACAGACCTAGACCGAGTTCCCTCGCTTCTGTGTGTTTTAGTTCCTTGCTCTTCAAGTGGGGAAATAATAGCCTCTACATAGTGTTGTCATGAGGATCAAACATTAAATGTGCGCAAAGCACAGACCCAGTTCCCTAAAAAAGACAGCTGTATTCTGGCTTTCATCATCATCCCCGCTTTCAGGCACCAAGGGGCTGGCCCTGAGACGGGCAGCCTCAGACCACAGGGTCCCTGGGGGTCCAGATGGAACCAGGTGGTAAGAAGCCCTGGTGAGAGTCCCTGGATGGAGCAGGCCTCAGAATAGGGGTGGGGTTGGCGTGGAAGTGGTTTGGCTTGAAGTCTCCTGAGTGGGAGCTGGTCCTTTTGAGACCGGGAACTCTGGAACGGAGACTAGATGATGCTTATTGCCCCAAATACTCTCCTCCACCCCCGCCTACCCACCGGAACCAGCCAGTGCTCCTAAGCAGGACAACTTCTTGGAGGAAGAGGCCTGCAGGGAAGGGGGAGGTTTGTGGAGTTAGGCGAGGGTCTTGAAAAGGCACCTAGAGACAGGTGGACCTAGGTTAAATTCCTTCTCCCGCTTGGTGGCTGCGTGCCTGGGGTCCCCCTTGTGTCCACCTCTCCCAGCTGCAGTTTCCCCTCTGCGCTGGAGACACCGTTCCCCCTCCCTCCTGGGGTTGCTGTGGGGAGCAGCTAGAACTCATGGCAGCCTATAGGTAGGTGCTTAGTGAATAACCATTTCCTCCCCGCCCCTCCCCTTCCTTCACATGTAAGGGGCGCAATTATCTCCCTGTGTTTGTGCACGTCTCTCCCCACCCAATTCCTCAGTACGGAGGTGGAGGTGTCGGGCCACCGCCTTCCTTCCCACTGCACACACAGGCCTCTTCTGTTGCTGGCAAGGAGAGGGGAGGAGGAGGGAGAGGCAGGCGATGGTTTGGGGCCCAGGGGTAGTGTCTCGGCGCCTGCCCACCTCTTCTGGCCTGCTGCTCCAGGCTGCATGCTAATTAAGCCAGGAGGACCCACAGAACAGAATTGCAGGCCCCCGCCTGCCTTCCTTCCAGCCCCCAGTGGCCTAGTGTGGAAATCGGCCGCACAGACAGGCCCTTTGCTTTGGGCTTGGGGGTGGGGTAGAGCCCAGCTGAGCGGTGGCCCAGAAAGGAAACAGAGGAGGGGCTGGCAGGGGTCTAAGGGAGCCTGGCCTGTTAGCAGGACAGGAACTGGGAGATATGAGGAGAAGGCCACAATTTCTGCCTGGTCCCGGGCTGTGCTGGGCCTGGTCTGGCCTAGCCCTGCCTGTAAAAAGAGGTGTTGACAGAATGATGGGGTGGGAGGTACCCTGATAGGGGCACCGCAGGGCCAGCATGCTGGGAGGTGACTGCCTGGTACCTTATCCTGGGGCTTCTGGCTCTACTACCTAGTGTCGATTTGGATGACTCGGGCACGTTGCCCTCACTCTCCTAAGCCTTGCTCTCCTCTCCCAAATGGAGCTGATAACAAATACGTAGTGAAAGCCTGCGTGGGAATGAGGCACACTCAGTTCAGGAGAGCTTTCCTCTGGGAAGGGTGGGAGGAAGGGGCCTGGGACCCAAGAGGAGTACGTAAGTGCCCTGATCTCTGTCTGGGTTGTTTTTGTTTTTCGTTTTTTAAGATTTTCTTTATTTATTTGAGGTGGGTGAGGAGGTATAAGCCAGAGGAGGGGCAGAGAGAGATGGAGAAACAGACTCCCTACTGACCAGGGAACCCGATACGGGACTCTGTCCTGGGACTCTGGGATCATGACCTGAGCCAAAGGCAGTCACTCAACCAACTGAGCCACCCAGGCATCTCTCTGCCTGGGTTGTTTTATTCCTAAAGCAGGATGTAAAACAAATGTGGAACAATGCTATGATTTGACAAAGCTGGGTGACAGGTACACAGGCCTTTGTCACTTAGTCTTTCCTTGCATCTCGTCTGCATGTCCGAACTATTTCATAAGCCAACAAATGCCCCGAGACAGCGCTTTATGGGGATTCGGAATGTGCTGAACCTAAAGCGTCTCCTAAGGGAATGGAACTGACGTGCTCTGGGAAACTGTGTTAAGAGGACACTAAGCCCCAGTGCCGACGGAACCCCTGAGGTCAGAAGGGTATGCGATCCACTGAGGAGCAAAACACGTTCTCCAGATTCACATGGTCCTTCTGTGACATGGGTCCAAATAGACGTGTGGAACTGAGGAATAAAGTCAGAATTATAAGTGCCGCAGTCCCCCCTTCACCATGGTCTCACTTTCCACGGTTCTGGTTACCTGTGGTCCTCTGTGGTCTAGAAGCAGATGAGCCTCCTTCTGATGTATCATCAGAAGGTGAGGAGGAGCCTAATGCTATGTCACTGTGTTTACGTCATTCCCCTCACTTCGTCTCATCGTGCAGGCATGTTATCATCTCACGTCATCATAAGAAGAGTGAGTCCAGTACAAGTTGTTTTGAGAGGGAGAGAACGAGAAACTTCTTACAACTTTTATTACAGTATAGGTTATAATTGTTCTAGTTTATTCTTAGTTACTGTAGTCAATCTCCTACTCTGCCTAATTTATAGATTAAACTGGATGGTAGGTATGTACGTATAGGAAAAAAAAGAGAGTATATGTAGGATTTGGTACTCTGCACAGTTTCAGGTATCCATGGCTGGAGGGGGGGAGTCTTGGACCGTATTCCCCGAGGATAAGAAGGGACTACTGTAGAATGGGTGACTGGAGATGGGGATGGGCCCCCCCTCCAGGCCTGTTGCAGGGAGAGGGTATGGCATGCAGAAGGCTGCTTCCCACTCTGCCTCCACCACTGCCAATTGCTGGAGCGGGGGGCCAAACCTTATCCCAGTGATTATTTGGGTCACCGGTTCTCGACTCTGGTTGCACGTTAGAATCAACTGGAAAGCTTTGCCAAACTAGGAATATCCAGGCCCCACAACCAGAATTCCCAACGATCTGACTTCATTGGCCCAGCATGGGACCTGGACAGTCCTAGTTTGGAAAACTCCCCAGGTGATTCTTCCATGCAGCCAGGCCAGAGAACCCCCAGGCTTTGGCCAGCAAAGACTGTTTCCAGAGGCCCTCAGCTCTCCCTCTCACCTGATTTGAGAGAAGGCTCCAGAGCCAGGCACCACCTGTTGCCCTGCAGAGGACAAAAATCTGCCACCCAAGCCTTTAGAGCCCAGCCCCCAGCAATCCTGGCCCTCCTCCCCCAACCCAAGGAGGACTGTGGTTTTTAAGAGGGTTGAGAAGATGGAAAGCGATTATCTCCCTTCCATGAGGCGGGGTGAGGCTATACTCAGAAATCGTTCTGTCCTTTGGCAACTTCTCCATCCACATCTTCTGGGCCTCTGGGCCCAGTGGACACAACAGGCTCCTTCTCAAAACTCCTCCCTTGGCTTCCATGAAGCCCATTGTCTTGATTCTTTTCTGGCTACTCTTGCTATGCGCCCACCCCCCTCACTACACACACACTGCCTTCTCTGTTTCCTCCTCCTCTCTGTTCACTGACTCATCACAGCCCCTTGGCCCCCACAATGAGGTTCTGGCTTTGGCACACTGTTCCCATCTTATAACACACTCTACTCCCTTGGCTTCACAGTACCCCTATAAAAGAGGCTTTTTCAAATTTTTCTCTAGTTCTACCCTCTTTGCCAAGCTCCAGTCCCACACCCGCAACTATTTTGTGAACATCTTCATCTGGAATTCCCTCCAGCACCTTCAATCCAACACGTCTAAACTAAATTCAGCTCATCTCCCCTGTCCCCTCCACCACCCATCTCCAATTTCAGCTTGTGGCACCACTCTCAGGCCAACAAGCTTCGGTCATCCTGAATCCTTCCTGTCTTTGCTTTCCCCTTCCAGATCCCCCAGCCAATTGGTTAATTTCAGTCCACAGGCTGAATCACTAAATCACTGGCAATGTCTCCTGTTCTAGCGCTTGTTATTATCACCGTTTGGGATTGTACGCTTGCTAGTTACATATTCAGTTGTCTGTTAAATAATAAAATTAGAGAGGACAGGAAACACACCTTAGAGCATCCGTAGGCTCCCCTATCGACACCCTCAATGCTCTACCACAGAGCGCCTCAATGCCTAGTTCACATCCAGGAACACAGTTGATGCTTAGGAAAATGCTGGTTCTAATGGACTGGGTTAAACCAGCAAGCATGAATTGTGTATCGACTCTGCGCCAGGTCCCGGTGCCAAGACCCAGGAAAACCAACACCAGCCATGGCATCAGGTACCCTGGAGGCTGCTGCTTTCTAGCTGCCTGAGCACTGACCAATGACTTCACCTCCCTGATCTTGAAGTCAGCATCTATAAGATGTTAAGAATGCCTATCCCGTGGGGTTGCTTGGGGGCATGAGAAGTGAGGTGTGGGTATCTCTGTCTCAATTTAGGTAATCTTTCTTTGAGATTCAAATGAAAGGACTTAGGTGTCAGTTTTACCCATTGGTAAAAAAGTACATCCGTCCCAGAGGGACCCTGACAGATAGACCTCCTCTCCAGAACCATCGGGCTCTGAGTTTATGGCCCTGAAGAGGTTCATCTAGGGATTGCCTCACTGTGCCACTGCCCCACAGGTTCTATCTCCAGCCACCATGGTGTGTGTGGCCAACTTGACTGAAGGCTGGAGAAGATGGAGAGGTTAAGGTCATGGAATCACAAGCAACATTAAAATGAGTTTTAACCAACTGAGCCACTCAGGCGCCCTAAAATGAGTTTTAGACACTGTTTTTACGAAGTTCTTGGCTGGGCCCACTCTCCACTCCCCATCCTTTTACTACTCTCAGGCAACTAAAAAATATATATATATATTTTTAATATCTATTATATATATTATAATGTTTATATATATTATATGTTGTTATATTTTTAAGTATTTATTTTTACATTTAGATACTTATGGTAATATTTATTTTATTAATTTATTAATAAAATTTATTTATTTTTATAAAATAATTTATATTATAATATTTATAAAATGTTCATGAAATAGATTTGTGAAATAAATTCATAAAATAAATTTTATTAATTTATTAATAGATACATTTATTATTAATACTTATTTGTTGATTTTTAAATATTTATTTTTAAAATATTATGTTATATAAATATTATCTATTAATGTTGTGTATTACGTATCAATATAAAATATATATCACATTACATATGTATTATATATGTGATAGGTATATGATATATATAATCTATATATTCCTTCCTTCTCACTTCACTATACTGAGCAAATTGACTTTCTTCAGCTCCTGCTCCAATACGGCTATAAGACCGCCTCCAACACCCCCAGCTCATTAATGTGCTCTACTTCACACTGGACCACCTATTTTCTGTCTCACCCTTTCTCTTTGCGATACAGAGGACGGCGGCCGTATTGAAAGGTATTCCCTCTCTCACACCCTATGTAATCTTGCTTCAGTCCCTTGAATTCCAGAAGTGACCACAGTCCCTTGTTTCTTCCATCCTGCGTGCGTGTCAGAGAGACACATCTCCCACAGTGCCTGGCCTGTGAAAGGTGTGGATGCACGGTGGCTACACTCCCCCCAGCCTACCCCAGAAAGAGATGTGATCCCTGCCTGTAACCCTACTCAGGAGCTCAGGGTCCACAGGGGGAGAGGAAGAGCCAGACTTGAAAATCTGTGCAAGACCAGCAATCTGTACCAAGTACTGATGGAGCAGGAGG
Organism: Enhydra lutris kenyoni; assembly: GCF_002288905.1. NCBI lineage: Eukaryota > Metazoa > Chordata > Mammalia > Carnivora > Mustelidae > Enhydra > Enhydra lutris. The sequence goes on along the minus strand of NW_019154165.1, from coordinate 3,115,406 downwards.
CTGGCTGAAGACAAAGCAAAAGCTGGCACCTTGCACCCCCTCTCCACCCGCTCCCCTCAGTAATGTGTGTGACATTCCTCAGGCACCCCTGACTGCCATAAATGAGAAACAAATAGTTAACTTGCAGAGATCACATCCTGCAAGACAGAGTCTCCCTAGGTTTACAAATGTCCTAGAAATCTATAAACAAAGAAATTACCTTATCAATAGCACAATTTCCAGAGGCAAATAACTCAGTTCCTCAAGCCCTAAATAAAGTTAAATTTCTCCTAAACCCAAATCTCACTAACAAAGACGCTTGATGGCAGAAATGTGAATGGCTTGCCAAAAGACAACATTGATCAAGCCGCAAGGCCTCCGGTATCCTGGCACCTTGTAGGCCCTCTTTAGCATATGAAAGTTCGTTGAAACCTCCCTTCCCCTCACCTTCCCCCAACCGCAAGGTACATAACCTGCCATCCCTCACAACCCAGGGCAGCAGCTCTTCCTGCCCACGGGTCCTGTCCCCGTGCTTTAATAAACCACCATTTTGCACCAAAGATGTCTCAAGAATTCTTTCTTGGTCATCGGCTCCGGACCTCAGCCCACCGAACCTCACCTAGGTTCTAGAACTTCATCAGTACCATCTACAGGAGCAGAAAGAGGGTGGGGGAAGCCATCCAACCTGGGGCTGGTAGGAATCCAGCGGGCACGGAAAGTGACCTTTGAGCTGTGAGTCTAAGGCTGCCTGCGGGGAAGGGTGGGGGAGCATCAGGTGGTCCTCAGTGGCTGAGGGGGGGCGGGTTGTGAGGGAGGTGGGATAGGTTGGAGCCAGACTGTGACCAGCCTTGATGAAGGCCCGGTTAAAGAATCTGGACTTCTTCTTATAGGCAGTAACGAGCCATCAGAGGTTTTCTAAGTAGGGGAGTAACCTGATCAGAGCTGTGTTTAAGGAAGATTAATTAAAAATAATGTCTGGTGTGTTTAATTCACGGCTAGCCCTGGGCTCTGGAAGAGACAGGAGATGAAGCAAACAAGGCCCCGGATGAACAGGCAATTCACAAAATAATGGGCAATAAACATATGAAAAGATGTTCGACCCCCAACTAGAACGCAAAGAAATGCAAATTACAGCAACAATGAGATAACATATTTGGCCCATCAAATTAGCAGGGATTAAAAATGATAACAGTTGATGCTGCGGAGGGTTTTACAGCTCCAGTGCCCGCTGCGGAGAGGGGCATGGGGGCGACAGCCACAAATCACCGTGGCCTCTCCGAAGAGATACAAGAAACTTTGTGAAAGTGCCCGTTGTGTGACCCAGAAATTCCACCCCACTTCTAGGTATTTCTCCGAAAGACATCATTGTAGGTGGGAGCAAAAATTTATGTTACCAGTGTCCCAGCCCTGGATATTATTTATAAAAGCAAATAACTGGATTGAATGGGGGAAGTGTTCAGACTGCAGGATGGCGGCCTCCCAGACGGGACCTTACCATTTCTGAATCCTCAAAAGCTGGAGGCGAGAGACAAAACCACTATTTCTTTTTTTTAATTGCCCGTGGGGTGTTGCCCGGGGTCTCTAAAGGGAGCCGCTGAAATTTGTCCTGGGGGCAGACAGGGTCTTTGTTCTGCCCGGGACCGCAGGCAGGCAGGCTCCTTGGTCATGCAGATGTACCTCAAGTACCTATTCATTGTCTTGGGGAGGCCCTGACTCCCCAGATGCAGATGCTGTAAACGGGGCTCGTAGGAATTCTGTTTAATAATGTAAAAGGCTGGCTTCATTGTGGGCTGGGCCGCATCTCCCCGGAATCTCTTGTGATGGTAAATGATTTTCAGCTCCCTTTGGCCGGGCTCTGAGACAGCATGGGGGCAGGTGGGGTGGGGGTCGATGACAGCACTGGCATGGGAATAGAAAGGACAGAAGAAAAGAGTCTTGGGTTTGAGGAGGCTAGGGTCCCAGCAACGCCGCAGCAGTCTGGATTAAAGACCCTGACCGCCAGCAGTGAGCCCTGGGAAAGGGCAGACACTCTCTAGAGCAACAAGGCTGCTGCTCCCCGTTGTAGTTTCCCATGCCGATGTTACCCCAAGACGAGTTCTGCACATAGAGGATTTTAGGGGGTGCATAGAGGAAAAAAGAAGCTCAAATCTTGCTGAGGAAGAAGCTCAAGTTTCAAAAGATGATTGGGTCTATTGCTAGGAAAACCCACGTTAAATACTGGTCTATGCGGGACATGAATCTGTCAAGTCTTTTAAGGTGGTTGCAATTCGTTGACGTTTGTGACGAGGTACTCTGTGTTGTGTAGCTGTCGCTGAGGACCTCGGTAAGCTGTAACATGTTCACCTCGGCTGTTTGTTAGAAAATTGAGACAGAGGCTTATTGTCCACACGTGCTCCTGGGGGTACGGAAACGGCCACAGCAGCACAGAGGGAGAAGTGGGGATGCCACAGGGACAGGGAGAATCCCAAAGCAGTGGGCAGGGGCTCCAGGTGGCAAAGGATAAGCCAAAGGATAGAATCCCTGGGACACTAGAATGATCAGCTCAGCAACACAAGAAAGAACAGGTGTTGGTGAGGATGTAAAGAAAAGGGAACCTTCGTGGCGTGTTGCTGGGAATGCAGACTGGTGCAGCCACTGTAGAAAGCAGTATGGGGGTTCCTACAAAAGTGAAAAAAATAGAAGTACCCTATAATCCAGCTAATGTATTACCAGGTATTTACCCAAAGATTACAACAACACTAATTCAAAGGGATACGTGCATTCCTATATTTATAACAGCATTATTTATAATAGCTGAGATACGGAAGCAGCCCAAGTATCCATCAATGGATAAATGGGTAAAGAAGTGAGATATGCACACATGCACACACTGGAATATTATGCGGCCGGAACAAGGATGAAATCTTTCCATTTGCAATGACATGGATGGAGCTAGAGAGTATTATGCCAAGCAAAATAAGTCAGTCAGAGAAAGACAAATACCATATGGTTTCACTCATATGTGGAATTTGAGAAACAAAACAGACCAAGGGCACCTGGGTGGTGTAGTTGGCTAAGGGACTGGCTTTTGGTTTTGGCTCAGACTGTGACCCCAGGGTGGTGGGATTGAGCCCTGTGTTGGACAGTGCGGAATCTACTGAAGACTCTCTCTGCCCCTCCCCCCATGCTTTCGCTCGCGTGCGTGGGTGCTCTCTCTCTCTCTCTCTCTCTCTCTGCCTCTATCTCTCTCTCTCTCTCTTTCTAAAATAAATAAATAAACCTTGGAGTGCCTGGATAGCTCAGTTGGTTGAGCATCTGCCTTCAGCTCAGGTCAGCCTGAGCCCAGTGCCCTGGGATCCAGCCCCACATCAGGCTCTCTGCTCAGCTGGGAATCTGCTTCTCCCTCTCCCCCTCCCCCTACTCATGTTTGCTCTCTCTTTCTCTCTCTCTCTCTTCCTCTCTGAAACAAATAAATAAAATCTTAGAATAAATAAATAAGTCTTTTTAAAGAAACCAAACACTCAAATGGAAAAAGAGAGAGACAGGTGCAAACCAAGAATCAGACTCTTAACTGTAGAGATCAAACTGAGGGTTACCAGAGGGGAGGTGGATAGGAGGAATGGATTACACAGGTGATGGGAGATTAAAGAGTGCACTTGTTGTAATGATCCCTGAGTGTTGTAGCGAAGTGTTGAATCACTATATTACACACCTGAAGCTAATATTACACTGCATGTTAACTATACTGGAATTTAAATAAACACTTTAAAAACAAGAACTGGGAACTCAGAGGGGAATCTAGGCTCCCTCTTCATACCCAGATGGGCTATTTGGCTTCTCAGAGTGATTGCACAAGGCTGGAGAATTTGGAGATGCTTAGTTCCTAAATGCATAGGATATCCGGGATATCCAGATGGTCCAGCAACCATTCAATATTGTAGTTTACAAAGCATTTTTGATGGCATGGAGACCGATGAACAATCGTGAAGTGAGAAAGAGGAAGACAAAATGGTTGCAACCTTAATTACTTTAAGAAACAAACAAACAAACAAAGACTGGGAGGGAATAAACCAAACATTATGAGTGAATATCATGGAGGTGGGAGCCCTGAGGAAAAGTCCTGGCCTGCCAGTCAGAGGAGTTCAAGAGACAGACATGTTTCAATCAGGGATGGAAGAAGTCAAATTGTGTAGGGCTACTCGATTCATTACCATTCCAGAAAGAGTATGTCAAGGGCCTGGGGTATGAGAAGTCTAACATGCTGGATCCCAGATGTGGCTTATGATCAGATCCATGTGACTTATTAGAGATCTTGGGCCACTGAACAGAGGCTGTATTATGGAGCGTTAGAAGAAGGGAGAGAAGTTAGAAGGTGACTATAGCCCTCCAAGGCAGGTGACTATGTTCTATACTCCTATGAGGCAAACAGGAAAGAAAGAATGGGAAGTGGGTTCAATAAATATTAAGGAGGTAGAATCTAAGGGACTTGGTGACAAATTGTATGTGGGTGAGGGAGAGGGTGGCCTAAAGGAGGATGCTCAGGTTCCCGAAAGGGTTTGGACACCGAGGTGGGGCAGGAGGCCTGGGTCGAGACACAGGTGGCACAGGACCAGGCCAAGGGAAGGCAGAAGCAGGGCTCGCATCCTTATGGCTTAACTACCAAGGAGGAAACGGAGTTTCTCCCAATGCCTCTGATTAGGAGGGTCTCAGAGAAGGACTCCGATCTGCTGGCTTGGGTCACATACTCACTGCTATGTCCAAGTGGGCTGGATATATTAAGCAAAGAAGGAGGAAAAGGAGTCCAGAAAGGATAAAAATAATAATTGTCACAGATTCACTGGACTCGAAAGCTAGAGTGAAGGTTAACTCTGAGTATGGCCTTTGAGTAATACAGCTTCATCTATGTGTGTCTGCAGAGAAAGAAGGTTATCGCATCAGAAGCTCATGTTAAAATAACACCAAGTCCATTCCTGCCTCCAAACTGCCAATCAGTTACCCTCTCTCTCCTCTGCCACTGCCCAAGGTCAGGTCTTCAATATGTCTAACCTGGCCTCTTGCCCCAACTCCTCCTCCTCTCCCTGTCCCCGGGTTTGTGCACAACAACCTCTTGTGCACACCACTTCTGTCACAGTCCCTAGTCAGGCTGGATCAGAGACCGTGTAGCTCAGGGACCAGGAAATGTGAGCTGTTTCTAAATCCAGGACCAGATGATTTCACGGGTAAATTCTACCAAACCTGGGCGTCTGGGTGGCTAAGCTGTTAAGCATCTGCCTTCAGGTCAGGTCATGATCCCCAGGTCCTTGGGTCAAGCCCCACAACGGGCTCCTTGCTCGGTAGGAAGCCTGCTTCTCCCTCTCCCATTCCACGTGCTTGTGTTCCTTCTCTCATTGTCTATCTCTCTGTCAAATAAATAAATAAAATCTTAAAAAAAAAAAAAGAATTCGACCAGTTAAAGAAGAGTTAATACCTATTTTCCTCAAACTACTCCAAAAAATAGAAGAGGAAGGAAAACTTCTAAATTCATTCTATGAGGCCAGCATTACCCTGATACCAAACCCAAATAAAGATACTACCAAAAAAGAGAACAACGGGCCGATATCTCTGATGAACATGGATGCAAAAGTCCTCCACAAATTATAGCAAATCGAATTCAACAATATACGAAAAAAAAAGCACCCACCACAATCAGGTGATATTTATTTCCAGGACAGGAGTGGTTCAATATTCACAAATCAATCAACGTGATAACTCACATCAATAAGAGAAAGGATAAAAACCATATGATCATTTCGATAGATGCAGAAAAGGCATTTGACAATGTACAACATCCATTTGTGATTAAAAAAAAGAAAACCTCGGGGTGCCTGGGTGGCTCAGTGGGTTAAGCCTCTGCCTTCGGTTCAGGTCATGATCTCAGGGTCCTGGGATCGAGTCCTGCATTGGGCTCTCTGCTTGGCAGGGAGCCTGCTTCCTCCTCTCTCTCTCTGCCTGCCTCTCTGCTTACTTGTGATCTCTCTCTGTCAAATAAATAAATAAATAAAATCTTTAAAAAAAAAACCCTCAACAAAGTAGGTCTAGAGGGCACATACCTCAACATAATGAAGGCCATCTGTGAAAAACCCACAGATAACATCATCCTTAATGGAGAAAAACTGAACTTTCTCCCTAAGTTCAGGAACAAGACAGGGATGCCCACTCTCATCACTTTTATTCAACACAGTATGAAAGTCATAGCCACAGCAATTAGACAACAAAAAGAAATAAAAGGCTTTTAGATTGGTAAGGAAGAAATCAGACTCTCACTCTTTGCAGATGACAGGATACTATACATAGAAAACCTGAGAGACTCTACCAAAAACAAGTGGCACAATAAAGAAGATGTGGTACACACACACACACACACACACACACACACACACACACAATGGAATACTATGCAGCCATCAAAAGAAATGAAATCTTGCCTTTTGCAACAACGTGGATGGAACTAGAGGGTATTATGCTGAGTGAAATAAGTCAATCGGAGAAAGACAACTATCATATGATCTCCCTGATATGAGGAATTTGAAAGGCAGGGTGGGGGTTGTGAGGGGTAGGGAAGGAAAAAATGAAACAAGATGGGATCGGAAGGGAGACAAACCATAAGAGACTCTTAATCTCACAAAACAAACAGAGGGTTGCTGGGGGGAGCGGGAGGGAGAGGGTGGTGGGATTATGGACATTGGGGAGGGTATGTGCTATGGTGAGTGCTGTGAAGTGTGTAAACCTGGCAATTCACAGACCTGTACCCCTGGAGCTAATAATACATTATATGTTAATAAAAAATTTAAAAAATGGTACAACTGATATACAATTTCAGTAAAAATGCAGATTACAAATTCAAGGTACTGAAATTTGTTGCATTTCTATGCACCAGTATTGAAGCAGCAGGAAAATAAATAAAAAAATCAATCCCATTTATAATTGCATCAAAAACAGTAAGATACCTAGGAATAAATATAACTAAAGAGGGCAGCACCTGTCCCCTGAAAACTATAAAACGCGAATGAAGGACACTGAAGATGACACAAAGAAATGGAAAGACATTCTATGATCATGGAGTAGAAGAACAAATATTGTTAAAATGTCTCTACTACCCAAAGCAATCTTCACATTTAATGCAATCTCTTTGAAAATAACACCAGCATTTCTCACAGAGCTAGAACAAACAACCCTGCAATTTATATGGAATTACAAAAAACCCTGAATAGCAAAAGCAATCTTGAAAAAGAAAACCAAACCTGGAGGCATCACAATTCCAGACTTCAAGTTATGTTACAAAGCTGTAATGACAAGGACAGTATGGCACTGGCACAAAAATAGCCACAGAGATCAATAGAACAGAATAGAAAACCCAGAAATAAACCCATAATCATACGGTTACTTGATGTTAGACAAAGCAGGAAAGAATATGAAATGGGAAAAAGACAGTCTCTTCAACAAATGTTGTTGGGAAAACTGGGCAGCAATATGCAAAAGAATGAAACTGGACAACATTCTTACACCTACACAAAACATAAATTCAAAATGGATTAAGGACTTCAATTTGAGACCTGAAATCATAAAAATCCTTGAAGAGAGCACAAGCAGTAATTTCTCTGACATCAGCTAACAACATCTTTCTAGCTATGTCTCCTGAGGCAACTGAAATAAAAGCAAAAATGAACTATTGGAACTTCATCAAAATAAAAATCTTCTGTACAGAGAAGGAAACAATCAGCAAGACTAAAAGGCAACCTTGAATGGTAGAAGATATTTGAAAGTGACATATCCGATGAAGGGTCAGTATCCAAACTATATGAAGAACTTATCAAACTCAACACCCAAAAACCAAGTAATCCAATTAAAAAATGGGCAGAAGACATGAACAGACATTTCTCCAAAGAAGACATAGATGGCCAACAGACACATGGAAAGATGCTCGACAGGGAAATGCAAATCAAAACCACAATGAGCTATCACCTCACACCTGTCAGAATGGCTAAAATAAAAAACTCAAGAAACAACAAGTGTTGGCAAGGATGTGGAGATAAAGGGACCCTCTTGTGTGGCTGGTAGGAATGCAAACTGGTGCAGCCACTCTTGAAAACGGTACAGAATTTCCTCAAAAAGTTAGAGTTAGAACTACCCTACAGTCAAGAAATCATACTATCATGCATTTGTTTCCAAAATTCAAAAACATTAATTTAAAGGGATCCATGCACCCCATGTGTATTGCAGCATTATTTACCATAGCGAAATTATGGGAGCAGCCCAAGTATCTATCAGTAGATGAATGGATGAAGAAGATATAGCACATGTATACAGTGGAATATTACTCAGCCATGAAAAGAATGAAATCTTGCCATTTGCTATAACATGGATGGAGCTAGAGAACGTAATGTTAAGCGAAATAAATCAGAGAAAGATAAAAGCATGTAATTTCACTCATACGTGGAATTTAGGAAACAAAACAAATGAGCAAAGGAACAAAAATAAGAGCGAGAAAGAGGTGCAAACCAAGAAACAGACTGTTAACTATAGAGAACAAACTGATGGTTACTGGGGTGGGGATGGGTGACATAGGTGAAAAGGATTAAGAGCACACTTACCATCATGAGCACTGAGTTCTATGTAGAATTATTGAATCACTCTATTGTACATCTGCAACTAATTTAACACTATGGTAACCATACTGGAATTAAATTTGAAAAGTTAATAATAAAAAAATAAAGGAATGTGAGCTATACCTGAGTGTAGCTACTAGCTCTGCTACTTACTAGCTTAACTACCTGAGCAATCCGCTTTACCTCTCTGGGCTTCAGTTTCCCCACGACCATTCAAATCTTGTAAGGACGAAATGAGTTAATATTTGTAAGGTGCTGAGAGCAGGATTGGACATGAAGCAAGTCCTAAGAAGGTGGTGTCAAAGATATGACTCTGTCAGGGAGCCTGGGCAGCTCAGTCAGTGAAGCGTCTGCCTTTGGCTCAGGTCATGATCCCAGAGTCCCGGGATCAAGCCCCACATATGGGGCTCAGCGGGGAGTCTGCTTCTCCCTCTGCACTTCACCCTGCTTGTGCTCTCATTCTCTCGCTCTCAAATAAATAGATATTATCTTTAAAAAAAAAATAGGACTCTCATTCCCCCACTGGAAACCCAATTTACATCCTCTGCCTCTGGTAAACTCACCCCCTTCCTAAAGACTTCCCCGCCTGCTCCTCCCTGACCTGCGAAGAAGCTTTGCTGTACCAAAACTCACCTCCCTCCCCTCTGCACATCAATCTCCCTTGGGTGTGAGGGGTGGTCAGGGGCTGTCTGATTTACAGCCTGGCCCCCAGCACAGAGCCCAGCGCCTGGCACAAAAGCGGGTCCTTGGTAAATGTTTCGTGCTTTACGAAGCGCTTTTCCCATCAGCGATCTCACTTAAACCACACCACGGTCTGTAGGCGGAATGGGTGTTCCTGTCCCCTTTTGCTAGACAGCGAAGCTGAAGTTCTAAGAAGTGGCACAGCCCGGACGGATATGGCAGGGCTGAGGCACGAGCTTGGAGGTTCTGATGTCAAAAGAGTGGCAAAAGAGTGAACTAGGTTAGTGATATCCATTTCCAATTCGGTTTCTTCTGTTTTGAACCTGATCTCTGGCCTGCAGTTTGGTCACCTTTATCCCGAAGGGCTTGGATGAGAGGGGACCTGAGGGCCCTTCCAGCTGCAGCATTCTGTCAGTGGCTGGGGGCTGCTCCCTTGAACCACCTCCCTAGTCCTGCACAGCTGCTTCACTCCTGAAATCAGCCCTTAGGAAAATGACCCTGGGGAATGGGGGGGTGGCGGGGAGGGGTGTAGGGAGAGGTGCGAGTGCTGGCTAAGGCCCCAGTGGAGCCTGAGCAGTTGAAGGACTCATTAGATGCTAATGAACTGCAATTGAGCATATTGATTACCTCTCAAATAATTTCCTCCTAATTCAGTCCTCCAGGGTCAACAGGCCCATGGCTTCTCTGGGCTTTCTGCCCACCTTCCTAACTAAACAGTTAAGGGCTTCCTGTAAGCACTGTCAGGCTCAAGGGGAGCAGGGCAGCCAGAGGGGAAATACTAAGGTAGGAGGTCCCACCTCTGCCTCAGGTCCCTTTCCACCTTCACTTCCCATCTGGTCAGGACCCGCTCCCTGAGTGAGCTACCTGTGCAGTCCACAGGACTCCCACACTTGGTGCAATACTTTGCTGTCCTGGCTTCGAAATTCTTAAATTTTGATCAAGAGGCCCTGCATTTATACTTTGCACCGGGCCTTGCAAATTATATAGCATACAGGCACAAAATCGAGAGTCGTTTATGTAAATGGTGCTCATTAGAACACACAAAATGGCCGCCCTGGCTGTGAGGCCCTCTTTTGCCCATGAGTTTAATCCCTTGGATTCAGGCCCAGAGATGGAAATACACTTGCACAATGTCACACAGCCCAGACAGTCAGTGGCAGTGTGAGGATTATAATATAGATTGCCTTTTGTTTCTCTTCCCTGTAGACCTGCTCCCAATATTAAGATCCTCCATGCTTCTCTGGACCAAGCTCCTGGATGAGATCACTCCTGTCGCCTTGACTTGACAATTGATCTTGTAAGTGCTCAGGGCTGGAGATCTGTGAGGAGCTTACCCCACTGCCACTCCCGTCAGATAAAATGGGCTCTTCCCAGTTTCTCTCTCAGACGCCCATGCTTGCTTGCCTCCAGTTCCAGAGAGCTCATTACCTCACATGGCAAACCATTTTCCTGCTACACGGCTGTAACTTTTGGGAAACGTCTTTAAGAAGGTAAGGTGAGAATTTACTTCCTTATAATATGTTCCAGTTCAATTCTAATTATTTTCTCGGGGAACACAGAATTAAGTCAGCGCTATCTCCTCTCAACACTGAGTTGGAAGCCAGCAAAGCAGCTTTTCCAGAGATGGGAAAATAGCTGAGGTGATATGCGCACCTTGGGTCCCATTAGCTCAAGGCATCAGAGGCTCCAGGGGGAGTCTCTGAAGGGGGCATCACAGCGAAGAGCACTTGGTCCGCCGTGCTCCCACGCAGGAGAGCCCGCAAGAGTTGGGAGTCAGGGTCTTTGGCCATGAGGACTGAGGTGAGCTCCGGGGCTGTGAGACTTCCCAGTTCCCCTGCCTCTCTGCAAATTCTGCTGAGACCTGTTACAGAAATGAGTCCACAGAAGGAATGGAAGCCAGGGCACAGGGGGTGACTTTAGGTCCCAAAAGTGTTCTTAGGAAGAAGGGCATGCTGCCGCCCCCTCTGTCTCCTGACTGAGGGAGAGCCTATGGGCCGGAGTCCCAATGGGAGGCCCGCAGTTGGTCCCCTGGAAGGCCTCCCTGTGAGGCTCGGGACACATCTGACTGAATCGGTGCCCATAGATAGCTCTTCGGCCACAGGTGCTTGGCCCTGGCCGCCGATCCGAATCCTCTGGGACCTGTTTAGAAACACCTGTGCTCAGGCTTCCACCCCCCACCCCCACCCCCCAAAGCGTGCACGTTATCCATTTGGGGAGGTAGCCTGGGCATCCACATTTTCAAACAGCTCCCTGGTGATTCTAACGTGCTGCTGAGGCTGACAACTATTCATCCAGAGCAGAGCTTCTCAAAACTTTCACATGACAGAGTACAAGGAATCTTTTTTTCAAACCAGGACTCCGGTTCAGCAAGCCTGTGTGGGGCCTGACATTCCGTGTTCCCAAAAAGGTGCCGGGCGATATCTGTACTGCCAGCCCCTGAGGGGGTTCCGAGATGTCTGTAAGGCAAGAATGCCTCTGGAGTTCTAAGTCTGGGACTGGGTGATGGAGCAGGGTCTGAAGCTTGGAGATGGACTCGGTGACCTCTAGGGTCACTGTGAACCTTCATGGCATGGGAAGCCGAGGCCCAGGTCCTCAAGAAAAGCCTTAAGTTTAGTTCTAAGACAGCAGTACTGGCCATGTAGAAGGTTTCCCATCGCCAGTGCAGGAAGCTCTGTGAGCCAGTTCTTTGGAGCTCGAAATTTCTATCTAGAGGCCGAATCCCATAGCTCCTCATCCCCTGATCTTAAGAGCCTCGCCATGCACTGGTCCAGACCTCTTTCCAAGGCTCAGAGGCACGAAGACCCCAGATCCTCGGCTGCCTCAGGAGTGAGGCACCTTCAGCCTCCTTCCAGCCCCCAACCTGGCTTCCAAGTCAGGCCTCACATGGCGATGGGTGTCCGAGGGCCCAGATGCGCTCTGCTCTGCTCTCTTGGGCTGTCACTGTTCCCCGGGGCCCAATTAAGCCGGTGCTTTGTCTCTGGGCAGTGGAGGCAGGCGTCCCTGGCACTCTTCCCCTCCACACTCGATCTGTTCATCAGTTGTCACCAGACAGCCCACATAATGTTGGCATTTCATGCTCAATATTCCTGATGAAAGTGGAACATCAAAACCTCAGCGGGGTGGACACTTGGAGACTTAAGTGAGGCTCTCGCTGAAAGAGCTATCTTCTCAGCACAAGAAATCAACAAAGCTCCTTTTCCAAGGCTGTCTTGTATTACTACTGCCACTCTTGTTGTTGTTATTTTTCTTCCCTCGCCTCTAAGTAGGAATAATAAGTTAGGTCTTGCTTTCTTATTCTCTCTCTTTCTTGCTGATAGCAATCTTTGCCTCTTGTTATAATAAATATTGATTGGCACTGTTAGGAGACGCCAGGCCTTTAATCTTCCGGCTGCTTGCTCCCTGGCTCACCAACATGGGTGTTGGGGAAGAAGATTGTATTATCTGCTCACACACCTGTTTTGCCACTCGCCTCTCTCCCGCAGCAAAACTTGGGCGATTAATGCCATGGGGAATTGGCTTTCCTGTAATGTCGCCTTCTCTCTTGGCTTTTCTTGTGGCTCCAGGGAAAAGCACTTTCCTGGTCTGCCAGTCCTCGGCTCTTCCCACCCACATAGCCCCCAGGGCCCAGGTGAAGAGAAAGGGGTGTGCACAGTCACTTACTCATCTATTCTTCTTCGTTCTGTCCTCAAACGTGTGCCAAGCACCCACTGTGAAAGCAACCCCCAGCTGGGCCCTGTGAATGCAGGGCTCGGTGGGACACAGTCCCCGCCCCGCCCCAGGGCTCCTGATCCAGTAAGTGGGGGAAGAGTGATCCCATGACAGCACAATCAGCGTGACAGCCGAGAGACAGAGCAGCTGTGTGAGTGGCACAGCAGAGGTGAGAGACATGTAAAGCTCAAGTAGGGTGGAAAGGTCCTCACGTCCTGGCTGAGGGTACCTTTGAAACCAGACCATCTGAGGCTTTCAAGAAATGGATGGCCCAAGAGGGGAAGAGAGGTGTCCAGAACACTGTTCACTTCTGCCGCTGACCCGCTGTGTGACCTGGGACAGGTCATGCACTCACTGTTGTGCTCAGAGAACTTCAACAGGAAGACAGCAGCTTGGATTTCCACAGGAAGGGCAGGCTGAACAGCACTGGGCCCTTTGCAGGAGGAGGAGGAGAAAAGAACGAGCATTTTATTAGTACCGGCCACACGGAAGGCATGTTCACATATGAATCCCTGAGACAAGCCTATGGCGCAGGGATGATTCCCACCCAACATCCCTGAAGAGGAGCCTGGGGCGGAGCGAGGCTGGGACTACACTACAGCAGGTAAGGGCAGGGGCTCTGGCTCAGGCTATCTGATTTGAAACTTGGCTCCACTGCTTAGTCCCTGGGAGACTAGGGATAAGTTATTTCACCCCCAAGTTTGTTTAACCCCACAATGGAGATAATAAGGATACTGACCTCGCTCGGGAGTAAATGAGATAATATATGTAAACACCTTGGCTGACACACCGCAAGGGCTCAGACGTCGTTGTTGCTAACGGCAGAGGTCACAGAGTGAGCGCCGGGGAGGGCTCCAGCTTGACTTCAAGGCCAACTCTAAAGCCAACACTCTCGGGAGAGGCTCAGTGCCCTCACGTTTCTGCTGGCTCACTGGCATTGACTTTCGAGGCTTTCTTTCCAACTGGGCAGCATGAAACAGCTGAGGGACTCCTTCCTACCTTGCAGGTGTGCAGAAGCTAGGTGCTAGATTTCAGTGCAGAGTGGTGAAAGCTGGAAGGGTGGAGGAAACCAGGGCTCGAGGCAAACCCCTGACAATCAGCACTTCCAGGAGGAGAAGGGAAGCTGTTACAGAGACTGCTCCGGGCATTACCACCCTGTATCTGCTCTTCCCCCTCTCCCTCCTGACAAAGCCTTGATTTTATCGATGATGGCAATACCCAACCCAAAGACTATACTTTCTAGCCTCTAGCATAACACGCCACTCAATTCTGACCAATTAAATATAAAACGAAAAGTCAAGTGGAACTTCGAAAGAAGCTGCTTAAAAGAAAGCTGACTCAGCTAGGATGTGTGCCCTGGCCCTTTTCTGTTCTCTAGAAAGGTGATGTGATAACTGGAGCTCTGGCAGCTGTTTTGATCCCTCATGGGACCTTGAAACCGAAGCTGGCAGCAGGATGTTCCAGCAGAAAGCCAGAAGGAGCCAAGGCCCTTGATGACTTCATGGTGTCACTGTGCCATCCTTAAACTGCCTACCTTCAGGCTTTTCGAATGTGAGACTATAAACTCTCATGCGTTTAAGCCAGACCTTGGGAGGATTTCAGTTCCTCCAACTGAATGCAATTCCTAACTGATTCAGAAAGCTTCCTGGGAAAGGAATAATTTGCATGGGCCCTTAAGGTGAGTAATTCTAAGCTGTCTAAGAAACAGCCAGCCCAAAGCATGAGGGGCTGAAATGTGTCACACATGTTAGAGTTGATAGGGATACCCAAGGAAGTGGACACTCCGAGTTTCAGCCACACAGGACTCCTGGCTAAACACATCATACACTCATTGTAATGTGTGCTCACCTGGCCTCCTCTTGAGTAACTCCAGGACCAGAAACTTCAGTTCTAATTGTTCACCAGCTCTTCCTTTCCTTATACTGAATCAAAATCAACGCGATTTTCAGGGAGCCAGGCACTATGATCTCCATTTCGCAGACGAGGAACCTGAGGATTAAGGAGGTGTACTGATCTGATCTGGGTTACACAGCTGGTAATGGCAGAGCTGGGACTTGAATCCCAGTTGGCCTAAGTCCATTGCCCACTATTGAATATGAAATGCTAGCATGTGGCAAAATTACCAGGAGAGCTTATTAAAGCACAGATTGCTGGGTCCTACCCCATTGTCTCCGATTCAGAAGGTCTGGGGCTGAGCCTAGAGTTTGCACAGGTCCCAGGGGCTGCTGATGCTGCTTGTCCATAAAACTACTTGGAAAACCACTGGATTGGAGCATTAGCTGGGGACAGGGATCTCCTTGTGGCATGTACAGAGTGGGTACTCTCAGGTTCAACAGGAGTAATAGGAAGTGAGCTGGCACAGAGTAGCGGGGGAAGGCATCCAAGCAGAAGAGCCCAAGCAGACCTGGAGACTCAGAAGAGACAGGGTGGGGTAATCGGAATGCGCCTGGCCCACCAGCCTCAGGGCAAGAAAAGGCTCTTCAGCCAGGAGGGCTCTGGCCTGGGCACGGGGGCAGCATGGTGCCTGTGATGGGAGGGTCCGCCCTCAGCCACTTGGTTAGTGTGAATTATCTCCTCACACCCCCTCCTCCTTAGCAGAAAGAAAATAACCTGGGAACCTGGCTGAGCTCTGCAGACATCTCTCATGACACATTGGGAGATTTGGGAGAGGCTGGCAAGGCCCTCCCAGTCTCCACCCTTCTCAGTGACACATGGAAGCCCCACACAGCATTACAGTCCAGCATCTCCTTACTTGTCTAGGAATTTCTTTACCTCCAAGGAAGGCAGCCTTGGGCATGCGGGGAAGAGCCTGACACTCCACCACTATTGCTTGTTGTGTCCTTTCTGGGTTTCAGTTTGCTCACCTGTAAAATAGAAACCGGGAGTCCTTGCCCATGCTCCCTAACTCTCAAGGTGGCCAGCAAGGCTCCTGAGAGATGAGATGCACAGAGTACTTTACGGACTGCAAAGTACCATACAGAGATATAGGTTCAGTTCTCACCTGATGGCACAGCCTGGGCTGGCCCAGCGGCGGCCTCTCCTTCTTGGTGCTGAAAAGCTTCCAACCTTAACCCCGACTTTCCTGGACACCTGCCATTCTCCTCCGGAAACCCCAGTGAGGCACTATGATTTAGCAAAGGGGAGCTTCGCCTGGAGCTCTGGAGCTCCTGAGCCCTCATGTCTGCTATGTGCCAGGCCAGGATGGGTGGCACCTGAACTGAGCCCAGGCCCAGCAGGAATGCTGAGAATTCCAAACTGGTTAGCTGCTGGCAGGTTCCAGCTGAAATGCAAACAGACACCGCCCTCAGTCCCCCGGCTGGATTTCTTTGGCTTATTGGCTCCCAGCCTCCAGAATGGCTAATGCTGACCCACTGGGAAGAGAGTCAGGATGAAGAACATTTTTGTAGGCCAGAAACCAATCTGAATCTCATTACAAAGCTCCAACCAGATGTGAGAGATTCCATGAGCCCATAAGAGGTTGCTTGAACTGAAGACTATGGTGTAAATACTTTCCTACATATTCGTGCGAGGGTTTTTTTTTTTTTTTTTTGTGCCTTAAAACGGTGCCCTGTTGGCTTGTCAGTTTTCAGGATATAAATTCCTAGAGGGCTGGGAGTAGATTTACAGGGATGAGGAATTGAAAATAGTGCTGATGGGTGTGACAATGGTAAGGATTATGGTGTTGGGGTTGATGCTGGTGGGTACAGTTTAAGGATCCAGGAAGAGGAGGAGGAGGGGAGACAGGAGAAGTGGTGGTGCTGGGGGAGAGGTGGATGTGAAGGTGAAGAAGGTAGATGGGAGGCTGATGCAGATGAATACAGTGAGTGAGAAGGTGATGAAGGTAGTGATCTGAGTTGTCCATACCCCTCTGAAGGCACTGTTCCCTCTTCTCTCCGTATATGTCTGCTTCCCCTTCTAGAACCTACCTCCTTTGGGGCAAGGCCTGTGTCTCACTTACCTTGGTGTCCTAGTACCTCCCCCAGTGGCCTGCACACAGTGGACGTCAACAGCGCTTTCTTCTGAATGAAGGAGTAAGGGAGGTGGGGAGCAGCAGGTGTGGCAGGGACCGCCATGATGGCTGGGAGGAAGTGGCCATGTTGGAACAATCTTATGTGGGGCAGAGGCACCACAGAATGGAAGTCCATGCCCCTGGAGACTGGAACTGGCCCCAGGAGGCACAGCAAATGGTGCTCCACGACACCGGCTGGGTGCAGAATGAGAACCAGGGTTCTGGGCCCAGTAGGGCCCAGCCTGGGGACAGCAGCAGAAAATTTCAAAATTTGTTGATCTGCTGAGCCTGCCTGCTGGGTGCACACTGTTTTCCCATAATCATCTTTTCTTTTAAAGGTTTTATTTATTTATTTGACAGACAGAGATCACAAATAGGCAGAGAAGGGGGGGGGGGAAGCAGGCTTCCTGCTGAGCAGAAAGCCCGATGTGGGGCCTGATCCCAGGACCCTGGGATCATGACCTAAGCCGAAGGCAGAGGCTTAACCCATTGAGCCACCCAGGTGCCCCTCCCATAATCATCTTTTGTCTGGCTGAACAATAGAGATGAGGGGGATGGCCAGACAGGTGGGACATAGCTTGATAGGACCCAGGAAGAGGACAGGAGGCTTCCCCACTACTGACAAACAGCTTCCCACTCCATGTCTCCCTTCTTAGCTCAGACACTCAGCTGCAGCTCCCACAGTGACCCCAGAGACTGCTGAGAATCATCGGGGCCCCACCCCCAGCCAGGCTGGCTCACATACCTCCCTGCACACCTCTTTCCCTCCGAAGCTTCCAGGCTTTTGATAAATGCCGGCCAGTTCAGCCCTTGAGGAAGGCATGCTGCTCCTGGGAGGAGACTTGTCGACATTCGACACTCTGGGAGAAGGATAGCCCAGCAAGGGAGCGGGGTGGGGGTTGGGCCTGCAGCCCAATTCCCTGCAGAACAAAAAGAGATTTCTCTCTCCTTTGCACCAGCTGCTGAGTCCCCAGCCCTGGTTCAATCATTTTTCAAATTGTAATAAATTAACATTTTCTGGAGCAGGAAAACCACACAGAGAGGCCAAATTACCAAATTTGGGGATGGACTCGAGCCCCTCTGGGCCTGCTTTCCCTCCCTCCCCCCATTCTTGCTAGGGACTGGGGAGGACAGAGCCCCAAGAAACAGCTTCTTCCATTTCAGTCACACCTTTCCTTGTGCTGGCTGGGCCCCACCCCCTGTTCCCTGCACACAGCCCTGCCTGTCACCTCCTCTTTGTTGACATTCCCTGGGTCTCTCCCACCTCACGGAATGTAGTGCAGGCCTGTTTATTCCCATCTGGCAGGCCAGCCAAAGGACCTGGGAAAGGGTAGAGGAGGAAGACTGGAGTGAGAACACAGGCTCAGCCTGATCTTGGGACCCTGAGGCAGAAATTAGAAGTCCTGACACCCCAATTCTCCAAACCTAAAATTAATTTTTCCCCCCACTGAATTGTGAAATTGACAGTTTAGATAGGACAAGGAAACCCGCAGGCTCTTGGAATCCTTCTCTTGTCTTAGTTGGGTTGAAGCTCCCCATTCTAAGCCCTCAAGGAATGACATTCTAGAAATTAACTTTGCTCTCTGGAAGTTTTTCTTTATATACCAGATCCTTCCTTGCGGAGGCACACGAGTGTTCATTTATTTGTGACGGTGTGGTTGACATTTGCTGAGTGCTTACAATGTATCAAGCAGCAGGTCGGGTGCTTTCCCTGTGTCATCTCATTGAATCCTAGCATAATGGCTCCAGGTAAATGTCACTACCCCTGGGTAGCTAATGCGGTTTCCGTGTGACAGAAACCAAGGTTTGGAAAAGTAAAGTGACTTCCCCAAGGTCACACATCAGAAGCAGCTTTTGTATCCAGACCTACTAGTCGCCAAAGCCATACTTTCTTCTCCCCACCTGTCCCATCCCCTTTCCCGTGTTCAGGGGGCCCAGTGGCCCATCACGCCCTTCCCACGGGGCTCCTTTCTCCTCAGATCCCAGAGTGTCCACACACCTGAACCAGCTTTACTGTCCTCTGTCACAAGCTGAGTTGGTGGCCCTCTCAGGGCCACCCAGTCCTCACCCTTAGCGGTGGGGAGCTGGACTCTTGGCCTTAGGATGGAACAAGGGGGCTGGCTTGAGTGGGAAGCAGGCACAGGGCAAGCTGTGTGGAAGGGGACTGCAGCCGCTCACACACTGGAGTGGGGTGACTCTCAAGAGTTTTGTCTCACCAGGGCATGAGCTGAACTGGACATTGTCACAAGGGAACTCTTCTCTTTGATTTTTCCTAAAGGCAGAAGTGAATAGTGGAGAGTCCCGCTATGGTCTGAGCACTGGGACCGTTGCTCCCCTCAGCTCTGAAAGTGTTAGAGTTTGGTGGCACGAAGTCCTTCACACTCTGGCTCCCATCTACCTTCTGGGACTTATTTCCCACTCCTTGTCTTTATATACTCCATGGTTTAACCAAACTTAATATTCCTCCTCCTTGCCTTCCTTCACTTGTACTGCTCCCACTGCCTGAAACACCCACTCTCCCTACTTTCAGCTATGCAAATCCTACCCACCAAGTAGGGCCCAGCTTAACCCTACTTCCTATAGGGAGCTGTCCTTGTCCTCCTCTCCATGACACTTCCCTCTTCTCTGCCCCCTGAGCTGAAAGAAACTTCCCTCCTCAGAACCCCAACGGCACTTCATCTGACCCTCTCTTAAGGCAATATAGCTACATTCTCCGTGGAAGTGTAATCATCCGGATCTACTCCTTTGATCCCCTCTAGACTGGGAACTCTCTGAGGGAGAAGGTACGTCAGATTCATTTTTGTATTTCCCAGGCCCTCAGTTTCTTAGGAATGTGTTGAGCGTCTCCTTCCCATCCTACGTGGTAAGAAGAACACGGCTTTGGAGTCAGAGACTCCCGGGCCTTAAGCCCCGTTCTGGTTCTTCACAGCTGGTGCCCTTGGGCCAGGTACCCTCCCAATCTGAGACCTGCTTTTCCTCAGCTTTTATAGGATGAAAATAGTACTCACTACCACTCAGGGTTATAGTAAATATTAAACGTGGGACTAAAAGGCCAAGCCTCCACTCCCTCTTGGCACATGGTTGGTATCCAATAAATGTTTGCTTGTCATTCCTCCCTTGGAGTGAGTCTAATGAATGGATGAACGAATGAGGAGATGAATCAATGCTGCACCTTCCAGACGGCTTTAGCCTAAGGTGCAGGGCCTTCCTTGGCCTGGCTGCCCTTTCCTCCAGGCAGACCTGCCCACCAGCAACACCCGTCCCCGACACCCCTCTGTTCTGGTCCCGGCCACCCCAGGCCCACAGTTTACGTGCTGAAATTCCCAGAAGCTGAGACTTCCAAACAAACCCCCCAAGTTTGGATTTTTCAGCCATGCTATTAAAACAGTCATTTTCAGCCGCCTAATGTTTCCAACTTCTGCTCTAATCCAGCGGGTAAATATTTACGGAGCCTGACACCACTCCTAGGCCACTCGCTCTGCTGCCAAACATTCATTTCCCTTGCAGCTCCACTGGTTTGATATTTTTAGGAGCAGGGGAGGATAGCGGGGTGTGTGTGTGTGTGTGTGTGTACACGCTGCAAGCACGCCTGCTGGGTGTGCGTGTGAGGGGTAGTGGCTGGTGAGAGAGGCTCAGCCTTCCTTATGGTGAGTTCTCCGGTGAGGGGAGACAGGACAAAGTAGGCCTTGCTACTTCCTTCTGCTCAGATGCTCCCGCAATGGGTCGGGGAGGCATGGGCTTACTGCACTGTGCCCCGACCCTCAAGCATCCCCCTCCTCAGCACCTGCCCCGTCCCGCCACCCCCACCCCAGCACACACAGAACTATCTGGGGCAAATGGGTATCAGGCTGATTTGCTGTATACAGCCGGCAGAAAAGTGTTGAGAGACATGGACAGACTTGGGGGCCTACCTCACTCCTGCCATTTGCTAGGTGGGTGGCCTTGAGCATGTCCCTTCAGCACTCCGAGTCTGTCTCCTCATGCATGAAATGCAGGTAAGTATCCTTGCCCCCCCACCCCATCCCCCTTGGTAAGAGGACATGTGGAGAGTGCCGAGCACAGCCCCTGGCTAATGGGAGGGGTCCTGTAAATGGTTCTTTAGGGAGAAGATGCCAAGGTTACCCCCATACCTGCTGACGTCCCAGCCTCACTGAGAATGACCAGCGGTCATTCTCTTGGCACTTCCACACTCTTACTCAGTCTCTTCCTTCCGTCTGGAATATCCTCAGCATAACTCATAGCACAAGGCTACCTGCTTGAAGCAGTCTTCCCTCATGGCCCTCGCAAAAACCACCACCACACGCTATCCCTCCCTCTTCCCCCCCCCTCATAGACTAAGCACTTGTAGTAAATGAAGGCTGCTGAGTCATATTCGTCTCTACAGCCTCCGAATCTAGCAGAGAGCTACACAAAGTTCTCAATGGATTTTCACTGCATGTGTGAATATTTGTGTAATATTTGCGGGGCTGGTTCGTGGAGGAGAAGAAGCAAAGGATGGTTTTTAGCTTGCACTGCCCAAGACTTTTCTTTATTCCCCTCACAGGGGAGAACAATAGGAAGAGAGAAGGAAATCAACATTTTCTGACTATTTCATGCAGGCGGGAACCTTGTCCGTGTTACGGCTCCTGCACCCCAGAATTTAGAATGGTGTCCTGACCCTTGACGAGCCCCCAGTGTATGCCAAGCAGCAAATGCTTCACAGGGATTAATACCCTTAATTCCTCCACCAGCTCTATAAAGTAGATGCCCCATTTTAGAGATGGGGTCACTGATACACAGAGAGGGTAAGTCACTCGACTAGAGTCACACAGGTAATAAAAGGCAGAACCAGGTGTTGAACCCAGGCAGTCTGGCTTCAGAGCCTGCGTTCTTCCTACACTATCTTACCTCCCTTAGGAAGTACCGAAGGAATGTTCGTTGAATGAAAGAATAAATCCCTGTTGCTGTACAGCTCTCAGTCCTGTATATTCTTATATTAGTGACTCCTGACACCTGCCTTTCCTTGGAGGGCTAGCACAATCATCTTCATCACTCAGCTGCCGAAACTGCACCTCAGAGATGTGAAGTAATCTTTCCCAGGTCACATACTCTGGAAGCAGCAAAGTAGGGACTTGCCTTCCATCTCCCTAGCACGCCTTTGGTGCTGCACCTGACTGGAAGCCCCATAGCAGGACCCACGGGGTGCTTTATTTGCAGTGCTTGGTACACAGAGGGGGAACAGCACTTCTGGACTCTGAGATTCCAGCACTCCAAGAGGTCAGGCTGGGAAATGACCATGGATGTCGTCCACCCTACACCATGCCCCTTGAGACTGAAGATGGAGTTCTGGGTCCAGAGCGATGAGCAGCTTTCCCAAGGCCATGTAGCCCCTAAGCCAGCGTACCTGAGCCCATACAGCCCCCCTGCTCCCCTATCTCTCTCAGGTATCTTCAGGCCACCCAAGGGCCGTGGCCTGGCTGGATACACACACACACACACACACACACACACACACACACACACACACACACTTTTCCCTGGGGAATAGCCTTCTGTGAGTTGGAAACCTAGAAGGGTGTAATGAGGAGGAAAGAGTCCAGCAGGGAGAAAATGGGTTGCTTCAGGGAAAGAATTCCAAACAGAATGAGCTGCAATAGAGCCCCTGTTATTAGTAATTGTAGTATCATAAGGATGCCTGGGAAGATGGTAGTGATGATGGTGATGATAACATTCGGGGGAAGGGGGAGAAGGAGGAAGAGCATCGCTCGCTCGTCATGGCGGGCTACTGCCAAGCCTATCCGGCCACTTGCTTTCCCTCTCAGATGGAGATTTGCTCAGCCCACTCTCAAGAAGGGACAGCCCGGGCAAGGCCACAGTTGGAAGACGCGTGCCTGAGCCCGCTCAAAGGGTCTGACCCAAGTGAACGGCAGGGGGTGGAAATTAAGCCCCGCTCCCTGCACTGGGCCACATGCCCTGCCCCGGCACTGGCTTCACTCCGAGGAGAAAGGGAGTCTTTTTCTAATTGCACAGACTCCATGTGGCTTAGCGGTGGCCCTGAGCTGCGGCGCACAACTACTGGGGGTGGAGGGGGTGGTCAGAATGGTGCAATAGCTCATCTCTCTCCTGGCTGGGCCAGCATCCAGACACCCTACCCCCCTCCTCTGCCTTATCTGTGGAGCCAAACATCTCTGACCTGGAATCTGACTCCCATTACTGACTCTCTTGTAATTTGACCTTGGATACAACATGGTGCTTCTCTGAGCCTCAGTTTCCTTATCTGGAGGATGGGACGGCACCCAGAGGGCCAAATGGCATGGATCACAGGTTGAACAGAGTAGGTGATAAGAACCAAATGAAGTTTCTACCCTCTCCCTCTTCCTCTTTCCCTGGGTGCCAAATCTTTGTTCTGCTTTTGTTTGGGATCCAAACCCCTCCCAGACACCACCCCACCCAGGAAGCAGGGGATGGAAAAGAAAACTTGGCTGGAGGACCTCCAGGGATCTGGAGTACCAATGGAGGAACCTCTAGGTGGTCTGTCTCCTGAGCATTTGCAGCCAAGATCTCAACATCTGGGCCAGTGATGCTCTGCCTGGCTGTCTGGGAGGCTCCCATTGGGAATTGAGGAGACTGCAAGATCCCTGGACCTTTCCCTCCCATCTCCTCCCCCTCTCCAAGGCTGCTGAGAGGCTGGGGTGATGGATGGGGCCCTGCCTTCCCCTCACCACTGCTTTGATGAGAAGAAAGAAAAGTCCACCTGAGTCTCAAATCAAAAACAGGTGAATTGCCTGGAAGTCAGGCTGGGCCCTCTCTGGGGTCTGCAAGAAGGTTGGGGCCTGAGGGGAGAAAGGGAGAATGTGATAAATCATACTGGCAGCTGTGGGTGCCACCCTCCAGCTGTGGTAGGGACCGCCAGCAGTCCCAGGTCTGCCTTACTGCCATGATGAGTGTGCGCCCATCACAAGCAGTGGGAGCCACCAACGGTCTTTACCCGCTTCTGCCTCCAACCCCGGCTCCAGCTTTGCCATGCCCGTGGGTGAGGACATGCACCTCTCCCTTCACTTTAGCTACCCAGTGCATGGCCTCGCCCACATCCTCAGAGCCCCTGAATGCCCACGTCTGGGAGGCAGGAGGTCTGGGGCCCAGCCTCACCTTGCCACTGCCTTCCTGCGTGTACCTGGGCAAGGCTTTGGCCCTCTTTGGACCTTGGTTTCTTTATTTATACCACAGGGAAGGGTTGGGTTCTTCTGAAAGCTGAGACATAGAAAACAGGCTGTGGGCCTTGGGTTTGTATCTCAGGGGTAGAGATCAGGGGGAGTGGGTCCTATGTGGGGTCTACAACCGATGTTTGACTTACCTCCTCCCCGGGCCTCTTCCAGTGTGGACATTCTGCAATTATCTGCCCCAAGACCTACCCGGGGGCCTCCAAAGGCAGTGAGCGAATATGCCAGACAGATTCCTCAGCACACTGACTTTATGGCCCACGTCCAACCCCAGCCTTCTCCCAGTGTAGCACACAGACACTGGCCAGACCCTGTCCGTCACACCAAGGGGAATGATGAGGACAAATCTGGGAAGGCGGATCTGGAAGAAGCAATGCTCAAGGCCTCCTGGGATGGAGAGTCATTGCTGAAAAATTAAAAATAAAATAAAATAAAATAAAATAAAAACGCAAGCTGGAAGAGTCCTAAGAGATGTAGCACACATTGTCTTGGGGGGCAAGCTGAAGCCCAGGGAGCAGATGGGAAAAGCCACACAGCCAGTAAAAGCCAGAGCTGAGACCAGGCCCCAGTATCTGGATTCTTTAAATCCACCCCCGCCCACTCCCAGAGGCTGCCTTTGCTAAGTGAACTGAAGAGAGTTTCTGACCCAGAGCCTCTTCCACTCCCAGATTCCAGCAGCGACTGACTTCTCCTACCTGCCTCCCTGTGCCAGCTTGTGGAAGGCCAGGGCTGGGGCCAAGGCCTACTCCCCTGGTCCAGCCTGAGGGGTCACTGGGGAGCAAAGGCAGAAGGGAGAGGAGAGAGGAAGCAGAGAAGGGAGAGGGAAGGCCAGGAGAGAAGGGAAGAGAGAGGAAGAGGGCCATTGGTGAGGAGAAGGAGGGAGTGGAAGTTGATAAGGGAGAAAGAAGAGCACAGACCCCAGAAGAGGAGATTTGAAGCAAGGGCTATGAGAAGCAAGAAGTCAGGCCAGGAAAGGAAAGGAGGGTGAGCAGGTAGGAGAGAGACACCCCCAAAAGTGGAAAGCTGAGGAAAGCAACAAGGAAACTGGTTCTGTGGCCAAGGGGTCTCCTCTCCCCACCTTTCATGGAGCTCCCCCAGGGGTAGTGGGGGCCAGTTGAAATGAAACACCTCGTCGCTGGGCCCAGGGACGTGACCCTCGGTATAAGAGGATTAGGGAGACTTCCAAGAGGAAATGGGAGGGTGCCAGGAGTGGGGGAGCCCAACACAAACTCCTGCTGCCCCCACCCCAAGCCGGGAGAAAGCACCCCCCCCCCGCGCCCGCTCTCCCCTAGCCCGCCAGAGCCATGGAGCGCTAGTGCCCCCTTGTGGCCACAGTGCTCAGCTAGCCTGGGTGGCCCAGGGCAGCCTGGAAAATCAGGTAGGAAAGGGCACCAGATTGGACTCAGGGTTCCTGAAGGAGGCAGGTGTGATGGAGAGCCCAGCGGCTGGGTCAGTGACTGCTGGAGACCTCCAAGACTTTCAAGCATCGGTAGAGACCAAAACAGTGAGCCTGGGGGTTTCACCTCAACCTCTATTTTCCTCGAGGGGAGCTCACAAGGGGTCTGTGCGAGACCCTAAGGCAGGGAAAAACCAGGGCAAGCTCATGCCTCAGAAGGCCCCCTCCCACTCCAGAGGCCCAGTTTCAGTCCCTGCCATCCTGGTCTCTGCCTTTCGTCTGGGATTCTGGGTGTCTCCCGCTTCACTCCCAAGGGTCTACATCTCTGGGGTAGGGTACGTGTGGATAGGAGGACATCTTGTGCATGGTGAGGGGTGGGGACCCAAGCGGAGTCACCCCGAAGAGCACACAGCTGACTGCAGAGGCCTTGCAAGGAGCTGAGTGGAAAAGGCAGTCACCTGGAAGATTCTGGAACCCTAGGTTATACTGTGCTTCCCTGGCTGTCTTGCTGTGCAACTTTGAGTACATCCTTGCTCTCTCTGGGCTTCAGGCTACCCACCTGGAACCAAAAGGTCTGGACTCCCGTGATTTCTAAGAGCCCATCCAACTGTAACCCTCTGCAATGCTATGATTCCTAAGGACGGAGCTTGAAGAGGAAAGGACTCCGATGCTAGGCAGAGTTGGTACTGCATTGTGATTCTGACACAACCAGACGGACATTGTACCCAGTCCTCAGCCTTAATTCTTCCAGTGCCCTCAGCAAAGCTTCTACCCTAGATCTGCTCAGAGAGACCCGTGGGGGCCTAGTCAGGCCTGCTCGGTGGCACTGGGGGGGGGGTGCATTCTCTCGGACAAGGGGCCAAGGGCAAGAGGCCAGCCTTTCATCAGTCTGTGCATTACTCTTCATATGTCCCTTCAGAGCCCAGAGCCCCAGGGTGGATGGAAAGTACAAGGTCAGCAAGATCTCGTCAGTGAGCCCAGCCCAAGGCAGGAGACGGCCTGGAAAAGGAGAAACCTGAGCCTGGCTCAGCTCCCCAAGAGAGGAGGGGAGGGAATGGAGGGAGTACAGGGAGGTGAAGGGCACCTCAAGGAGGCCAGCTGGCTCAGGCAGGGGAGCCCTCACCCAGCCCACCCAGCCCGGTTTGTGAAAGCCCCCGTGATTGAGAAACAAAGCCCTGGAAGGGGGTGAGGGAGGTGGGGTCACCGATCTGGAGAAAGAAACCAGAAAGGAGGCTGAGCAAGTGTCTTTGAGTTTAGAGTTGGTTTGGTGCTTGAGTCTGTCTGTTGACCTCTCTGTGCCTCAGTTTCCTCATCTATGAAATGGAGACATTAGTACCTACCTTGCAGAGCTGCCATGAAAATTAAGTGAGTTACTGTTTGTAAAAAGCTCTTAAATATTCCTTAGCATCTAGCAAGTGAGTGAGTGAGTGAATGTGTGTGCATATGTGTGTGTGTGTGCCTCTTTCTCTCTATTTCTATTTTCAACCCCCAGGAAATCCTGTCCTAGAGCACACCAGACCAAGAAATCCTGGAATGTTCTACCTGGCAAGAAACTTCTACTCTGTGGGTAAAAGGAATTGATCAGGTTCAAATTCCAGTCCTGGCCCTCCTTCCACACAATGGGCTACCAAAGAGTACATTTCAGCCCAGAGAGGGAAAGAGACTTGCTTGAGATCACACAGCAAATCATGGCCCAGCTGAGATCTCTTCACTGCCAGGCCTGAGCCTTGCTTTTTGTCCTTCCCCTAATGGGTGTCCTCCGGCGCCCATGCTTGCCAGCCCAAGCCCTGCATCTTCCCAAGAGATGGGCTCTTGATAGGCATATCAACAAGTGGACCACGGTCCTGAGACCGGAGATGAGGATACTCGCCTATGGCTGGTCGGAGGTCCTGTCTAGCACTCAGTTTGCCTCCTCGCTCTCATGTTCCTTGGAGCCAGAGACTTTTCCAGCTGGAAGGAACCTCGTGGATCTTTTCGTCCCCAGATTCCCCTTCTATCTGCCATCCCCAGCCTCCATCTCTGTACCCTCCACCCTCCCCCAACCTCCCAGGACTCTGCTTCCTCCTGTAGGTATTTAACCCCAAATAACCCAGACCTTCCTTGGCCTCTCGTCCCATTTCCCTGGGGGGCTGACCATGTCTGGTTGAAAAGCTTGCTTAGGCTGGTAATTGACATGGAACAAGACAACCAGGGAGACGGAGGCCTCAGTCCTGTCCAGCTCAGCAGCCCTGGCCCTCCTGCCTTGCCACCGCCCTCCAGGCCGGCTGCTGGCCCAGGTGCTCTTTTCCCAGGTCCTGCTTGGAGCCGCCGACCCCAGAGAGGGTGGGATTCTGGACTGAGGCCCCGGGAAAGGAGACTAGAGCCCCCCTTCCCCCGCCACTGCCACCCACCGTCAGGGCCCAAGGAGCTCTAGGCACCCTCTCCTCCTTCCAGTCCCTCCCACTCCCTCCCCGCAGCCCAGCTATTCCCTAGCGCCTGGGCTAGACCTGTTTCCAATGATTCACGTCTATGCATTCCCACCTCGCCCCTGGGAGCCAGCTCTGCACTCTTAATAGATCTTACGGTTAAGAAGTTTTTTCCTGCTACTCAGCGTTAGTGCTTAAAGTGCAGTTACACTCTGAAAATTGACCATAAAATGACACCATGGGGTCCACATTTATCCTCCAGCCACAATTCCAGACCAGCCTGGTTCAGTTTTCAGGTTGAAAAATGGCTTTTGGGGGCTTCAAACTCCACCCAAGTCCTAAATCTGCCTCGGTGCTTCCCCCCCAGTGGCGCCTCCCTCTCCCAGGTTGGGGGAGAAGCAGGCCCTTGGACTGCTAAGGTGGCAAGCCAGGCAGGCTCAGCTCAACCCATTTCCTGCTAGAGTTGGGGGGCTTAGGTGGGGGGACAACTGTAAGAGCATGAGGGATGAGACCTCAATGTAAGCAGAGATGGGCCCTGTCGACCCAGGCTCGGAGGCCTCCAGTGGGACTCCAGGCTGTGATGAGCATTGGAATGAGGCCCTCGGCCCTTGGGCAGGATTGGGGACAGGCAGAGAGAGGGATCCTCTCTCTGCAGGGCCTCTGGGGCAAAGGTGGCCCTCCATCCCTCTAACTCAGCTGCTCGACAAGATTCCTCGATTGGTGTGGCCAGGGAGAGGGTCAGGGAGACCAGTCAGGTTAGGGCTAAGTAAGGCCTGGACTCAGACTCAGCCCAGTCCAGAGATCACCCCTGTTATAAGTCAGGATGAAGAGGATCCCGACAGAATGGATTACGGCCAAAGGCTTTAGGAGGGAGCCCTGGGGGGCTGCTCCTTAGGCCCTGGGCTGTCCCCGCTAAAGCCCAGGCCCAGTACCTGTGGGAGGACCCTCTGTAGCGTTTCCCCTCTTGTTTACTCTGACAAGCTTGGTTATCTGGTTCCCAAGCCCACAGCAAATTAGAAGCAGTAAATCAAAAGGAGGGCAGAGGGGCTGCTGGGAGCAGGCACACTAAAAGTGTCAAGAAGTGAGAGCTGACGGCCTGACAGCAGGGGAGTAGGCAGCAAAACCAGTAAAATACAAAACAACCCCAAGCAGGTACGAGAGCTCAAAGATCGCAAATGAACTCGGGCCATTTCATGCAGGGGAAACAGGCCTGAGGAGATCACGACAGCCAGGGTTCAAAATGATGGGGGGCTTAATGACGATGCCCCCAGAACTTTAGAAAGAGCTCAATTATGCTCCGTCGAAGGAGGCAGGGAAGACAGGGAATATGTTTCCTAAACACTTTCATGGAAATGAGTCACCTCTCTCTTTCTGTCTCTCTTTTTTTTAAGTGCACATGCACGGGAATAAAACCTCACCTCCCAGACAAATCCTAAAGTCCAGCATGCCTCATTTCTCAAGCCCTGCCGAACTCAAGTTGGCCAGGTTCCCCCATCCCACCAAGAACCAGTGCACCGTGGACGTGCCCCTTTGCTTGGGAGCTTGTCCTGAGACTAACACAGGCTCCACCACTTACTGTCTGTGGGACACTCATGAAGTACTTGCCTCCCTGAACCTCAGCTGTTTTCATTGGTAGCCTGTTCATAATAATACTTGCCTCCAGAGCCATGAGGATTAAATCGGGGAAACCAAGGCCCCCGTGTCCAGCCCCCCAGTGCGGAGTTGGGGCTCACTCAGTGTTTCCTCCTCCTTTAAGTTCTCTAGCCATGGGGCGCCTGGGTGGCTCAGTTGTTAAGCATCTGCCTTCAGCTCAGGTCATGATCCCAGCGTCCTGGGATTGAGCCCCATGTTGGGATACTTGCTCAGTGAGAAGCCTGCTTCTCCCTCTGCCACTCCCCCTGCTTGTGTTGCCTCTCTTGCTGTCTCTCTCTCTCTCTCTCTGTCAAATAAATAAATAAAATCTTTTATTTATTTACTTATTTTTAAAGAAGATCTCTGGTTAGAAGGCTGAAAATAGCAACCCAGCCTGTGGAAGGACCTCAGAAGTGGCAGCTCAGGGGGTCCTGCTCTCATCACTTTTGGTGGGGACACTGGAGCGCCGAGGTGATGGCTGGCTCTGGGCAGGGCTAGTGTGTACTGAGAGGTACGGAGAGGAGGAGAAGCCGGGCCCATGGGAACAAGGGTTAGGGGCCAGGGAGCCCCCTTTGCTTCTTCCTCTTCCCTTGGTTTCCGTAGTCTTCCCCTTTAAGACCACCTTCCCCAGCCTCTCTGATACCAGGCAAGGGCACCTTACCTGGTGCTTAAGCCAGGAATGGAGAATAGGGGCCCACCTCTCAGGGATTAGGTGCCAACACATGTCATGGGAAAAGCACCTGTAGCACAAAGCAGACCTAGCCAGTGATGGCATGGACCAGACAGAACCAGTATCTGCAGGCAGGCAGGTATTCCTGGCTCCTGCTGGCCTGGGCACTTGTATTCCAGGGACACATGGGACAGGGTCACTGTGCTCAGAGCCCAGCTTTAAACTGCCCCCTCCCTTGTCTTTAAAGAACACCTCCCCTCTGTGCCATTTAGGCAGGACAGCAAAAGACAGGAAGGTTCCTGAGGGGATGGGAGATGTGTGGGTCTGTCGCACCCGGTAGACAAAGTCAACACAGGACAAGTTCTAAAAAGTTTGGGAGGTGAACTAGCCAGGTTGCCAGACACATGCCGTATTTTGAATTTCAGTTCTCCCGAGGAGCAAGGGCTGTGGTGATAGACACACTTGACTCAAATCCCAACTTGACCCATTCTTCTATGACTATGGGCAGTTCGCTTCTCCTTCATAAGCTTCAGCTTCCTCTTCTACTTCATGGAATTTCTTGAAAAGGCTGAGTGAATAAAAGAACGTAGCATGGTATCTAGCACACAGTACAAATTCAATAAATAGTGGATGTTTGCATGGCAGCCACTGCTCTGGGTGTGGTACACGGACTGACTCATTTACTCCCACGGCAACACCATGAGCCAGGCATCGTTGTTCTTTTCTTTTTTTTTTTTTTAAGATTTTATTTATTTATTTGATATGGAGAGAGAGGGAATGAACATGCATGCGTGTGCACACACAGGTGGGGGGCAGGGAGAGGGAGAAGCAGGCTCCCTACTGAGCAGGGATCCTGACTTGGGACTCGATCCCAAGACCCTGGGATCAGGACCTGAGCCAAAGGCAGAGGGTCGCTTAACCAACAAAGCCACCCAGGCGTCCCCAGCCGTTGTTATTCCTTTTTTAAAAATTATTTATTTATTTATTAGAGAGAGAGAGAACGAGCTGGGGGGGGGGGAAGTGTAGAGGGTGAAAGGTAGAGGGAGAAGCAGGCTCCGCACTGAGCAGGGAGGTGGATGTGGGACTCGATCCCAGGACCCCAGGATCTTGACCTGAGACGAAACCACATGCTTAAGAGACTGAGCCACCCAGGCGCCCCAGGCATTGTTATTCTTATCATCATTTTAAAGATGCAGACACTGAACTTCTGAGGGTATGAGTGACTTTCCCTATGTCCCAGCAGCAGAAGCAGGATTCAAACCCAAGCATCATGACCCCAAAGCTTTTTCCAACTGTGCCATAGCACAGATTGAGTAGACAAACGGATGCAAAAGTACTTGGTCACTCCTGATTGCTATACTAATGTGAGGGGCAGGTGTTGTGATTTACAGATCATGTTAGCAGCTAGTCCCTAGAGACCCCCCTGGATGCAAGGCTGCTGAGGGAGAGACACACCTCTCCCAGGTCCATCCAGCAGGGCAGCCCTCCCTACCAGGTCTCCTGCTTGCTGGGTTCCCCTGACCTATGTTCCTGCTGGCCTGGTCCTTTTGTGTGTGGAATTTCTCAACCGACACCCACCCCCTCCCCGGGGACCCAAGCCTGCGGAGGGTGGCTCAGCGTTCTGCAGCTGCCAGGAAGGAGACATCAAAGGCACAGCGTGAGTGAGGCAGCTCCTGCTTTGTTTCACAGCCTGTGGGTTTTGTGCTGCACACGCAAGCAGACACACACGCGAGGCAGAGGAGACAGGGACTTTGGAGCTGGTGGGCTGGGTAGGAGCCAGGGAGGAGTAGTGGGGGAGGAGGGGGACAGGAAAATGTGGCAAAAGCCTGGGCGGAAGGAAGAAGGGAGGAAGGAGGGGATGTTGGTGTGGGTGGCTGGCAGGGCATGCTCCCCGTGTTACACTACTTCCCGCAGGACATCAAGCTGCCAGAAGGTTGTGGGTCACCAACACTGGGTGCTTCTTTCATTTATTCATTTATTCATTCATGCGTGCCTTCATACAATCATCAAACAACTAACTATTCATCTGGAGAACTGCCACCCGCCGGCCCCAGTGCAAAGGACCAGTTCTCCTTTATTTCTGAGGACTCAGTTTCCTTGTGCTTTTCAGGAGATGATGAGGCCAAGGGAAGAGGTTCCATGCCCAATCAGGGCAAGTCCCACCACTGCTCCTGGCTCCCTGGTGACCCTGCCAGTCCCTTCCCCTGTAGAGCAAAGTGGGAGGGCCCCTGCCTGTGCTGATTCTGCTGCAGGTCTCGGTCGGAAATGCCTCTGAACCGCTGGAGGAAACACGGAGGGACTGTTGGCCATTGCTCACCCCCCACCCCTGGCCCTGCCCCGGGGAGCAGAATCAGTGACGCTAACCCTGGGGATATCAACACGCAGAACATCTACTCCAAAGGGGTGGCATGCGTGTCTGCCTCACCCCTTTCTCTGTAGAGAGGCTCAATCACAGTATCACTCTGCATGCCGGGGGAGCAAGATGGGCCCTGTTTTGTTGCTGCTGAGAAGGAAGCCCTGAGGGGATCTCCACTGTGTCCAAGCAGGAACTGCAGCTTCCTCCAGAAGCCCCATCCTCTCTCCTTCCTCAGTCTGGGCGGACCCAGATGGGAGTGGTCAGCCCTGCCTCCTGTGGTTGCCTCTGTTGTCAGTGATGTCACCAGAAAGGCAGACTGGAGAGAGCAACCAGCTTCTTTCCTATTGCCCACCCCCAGCCCCCCACCTTTTGGTGTGCAGAGAGCTTAGGGTTAGGACATACTGTCAGGCCAGATGTGGATTTGGGTTCTAATTCTCTTCTCTTTCTTTTCCCCCTGAGTTCTAAATCCTTTAAGTCTTTCTTTGTGCTTCCTGAGGAAGAGAAACACATGGTCTTGGGCCAGTGGGGCTTCTCTGCTCCCAGCTGCTGGAGCCAAGCTCCCGAGCCCCAGCCCCAGATCTGCCTCCAGTCTCACTCTGGCAATGGGGTCCCCGCCAGACCCCAGACCCACCCCCGGGGGCCACCCTGCCACGGACCAGGCCCCGGGCAGCCCGGGGAGTGCTGGGCAAGCCCAAACAGGCCGCAAGGACAGTGGGGTCTCTAGTCATGGCCCCCCGGTCACGCTCAGGGGCTGACCTGATGGCTCTAACAGGCCATCTTGTGGGAGAGAGAAGGCTGGCAGCCTTGTTTCTAAGGGCCCAGGGCCCTCCATCCCATCACTCCAGCAAGGCCCTCCTTCCCCATTCCCCAGCACCTAAGAGAGCACCCACCCAATCAAATTCTTGCTGGTGATTGACTCACTGGATCCAGAGAGAAAACACAGATGATAACTGAGGCTCATTTCTGCACGTTAGGGCTGCTTGGAATCTGATACATCATTTGGTCCAGACTCCATTCTGGAATAAGGGGGAAACTGAGGCCTCAGTATAGAGATGAGGGACTTGAAAACTCATGCCGGGAACCAGGCAAGCCCAATGAACAAGGCCTGAGAGGCCCAGTTGCACAGATGAAGGGAGCCAAGGCTCTGAGGATAACTGACTGGTCCAAGGCCACCCAGCTAGGGAGGGACCGTACTAAGATCTGAGCCCTGTGTTCTCTGACTCAAAAGTATCCGCTCTTACCCCCATAAGCAGACCGTCTCTGCACACAGCGAGGTGTGCCGGGCACGACCGCAAAATGAATCATGCCCTGCTCCCGCCAGAGGACAAGACACCTCTGCTGTCCCGTTGGTGGCTACAGCACAGCACCCCCCCCCCACTCCAGTGCCCACACTGACCCACCCCCACAGTGATCTTCTCTTGCTGCTCTGAACCCTCACAGAGTTCTCCTTCCCGGTTCTACCCTCCCCTAGCCGAGAGTCTGACCCCGTTCCCTAGCACTGTGGCCCCGCTGTCCTTGGCCTCTGGAAGGGATCAGCCATCCCTCTCATTTGTAAAGTGCTATCACTTTGGTTGGATCACTTAGATTTCGCTCTGGGTGACTGGCATTATCTCTATTCACACTTAAAGGAACAGAGGCTCAGCCAAGGTTACATATGTGAGGCCTCGAACCCAGGTCAGCTGATGGATTCCATTCCCAGGGCTCTCTTTTCATCTCATCTCAGACACCTCAACTCCAGTCCCCGTTGGAATTCCAGGCATGAAATGAACAGGTGGCATCTGTCCAAAAGCCATTTTCCTGGTCCGAGTCCCCGACTCTGTGCTCATCAGCCTTCTCTGGGGAATCTGTCTTCCCCGCTGCAACCCAAACCTACCTTTCGACTGGGGAGGGGAGAGTAGTTCTAGCATTGGATCAGACTCTCATTGATGGGGGCCTACACACACAGGTGCCCCTCCCCACGACCCTGGGGCCATGGCTACCAGGCTGGGGCTTGGCCAGTCTTATCTAATATGATCCTTCCCTTGGTTTCCAAAAGTCCTCATCGGGGCTGACGGGAGCTCAAGTGGGAATTCCCACCCCTCTTCCCATCACTAGTGAGACTCAAGGCAGGGGAGGAGGGTGGACAGAGCTACGAATAGGGAAGGGGGGAAAGACAGAGAGAAAAGTGAAAAGGCAAAACCTAAGAGAGGGGGGAAGAGGAGGAGGACGAGGAAGAGCGAGAGGAATAGAAAGGCAGAGACTTGATGACTGGGATAGGCAAAGCAGGCCCGTCTGTCATGTCACTGGTCCCAAGGTAATGCAGTTGATCTGAGTATGGTTCCTGGAGGAGAAGGGCTCCCTGTTACATCAGTAGCACCCAGCAGAGTGCCCGGCACACAGTAGGTGCTTAGCATATGCACGCTCATTGGAAGGAATGAATGAGGGCCCATCTGTCCTCACTGGATACCCTACTCATGACCTTGCTTCCCACAAACACCATGTCCACACCGAGAAGCTGTAGCGCTCCTCATCTGGTGCTTGGCATGGCCTTCCAGAGACTGTCAGTTCTCTTTCCATGTGCTTATGTCATAGATTCCTAGACTGTCAGAGCTGGCAGAGCCCGCAGACAACCTAGGCGCACCCTCATGGGCCAGATGGGGGCACTGAGGCCTGGGGCTGGAAAGGGACTTGGACTGTGTCACTCAGCGGATCTGAAAGGAGAAGGCTGGAGTTGGGCCCACCTGGGGGCTCAGCGCACGACTTCCCACATCTCTGGACTTCCCCAGGAGCCCATATGCAGCCATGCTGTGGGTGAGGTCAGAGATCTTTCTTCTGAAGCAGAAGGAATGACAGCTCCCTGTCCTGGTGGACAGCCCTGGCCTGCAAGGGGCCCTTCTTCCAGGAGAGGACCGCAGGAAAGACGGTACTCAGACTGTCTTCCCTAAATGCTGGGGGCGCTGATCAGGAGCTGACCCAGTGACCTGGCCCGTCCATCCTGCCTCCCTCTCCTGGCCAGCATGGGGGTCCACGGTCCCAGTAGGACTGAGGCCCTGAACTTGAACTCTGACAAACTAGGATCTTCTACTTACTCGCTGTAAGTCCCTTCACCTCTTTGAGCCTTGTCAGTAACAGGGGGGCCTAACTCTAATTTCTACCTCACGTGATGTGTGTGAGAATTCAGGGGGCCAACACACATTCTGACAGGTATATGGCATGTGTCTGGCATATAGTGAATGCTTAGTTAATGTGAGTAATCCTAGTGTCCTTCCTCACCACCCTGGTAGCTCTGCGTCCTCTCATCTTGGGGGCCTCTTACTTAGTCTCGGAGATCCACACTCCCTCCAGCTACAGGAGAGGCAGTCTCTGGTCCCAGGTCCTCCAGGTTCCCTTGAGCTCTCAGAGTGACTGTGGGAAGCCCCTTCACCTACCTCACTTCTATTATCCATCAGAGGCCTTCATGTGCCTCCACATATGTCCAGGCCTCCCTGGATCCTTCCAGGTTTAATATTGCATTTCTAGAACCATCTATTTTTTTAAGGATTTTATATATTTATTTGTCAGAGAGAGCGCGAGAGAGTGCACAAGCAGGGGGAACAGCAGGCAGAGGGAGAAGCAGACTCCCATTGAGCAAGGAGCCTGATGTGAGACTTGATCCTAGGACCTTGGGATCATGATCTGAGCTGAAGGCAGATGCTTAACTGGCTGCGCTACCCAGGCGTCTCTCTAGAAACCATCTTCGGGTGTTGAGCCAAGTCAGACCATAATAGGCTAGATCCTCATGGTTGAGTTTATGTGTGTGTACATGTGTGTGTTCCTGTGCACTCCTGTGGGGAAAGCTGTGCAGTCTCATACCTCCCCCCTTTCCTCGGGCTAGCTTCTCCCTCACAGGATGAGGAGGCTGTGGCCAGTTGGATCCAGCACTAGCAGGCCTACCTGTGATCCTCAGTGAACAGCACTTTGCCCTTGGCCGCTCCTCCCAGCCTCAGGGCCTGCCTCATTCTACCTGCTCCCAACTCTTCCCCTCTGTCTCTGTAGAGGGAGCTCTTCCTGCCCCCCACCCCACAGTGCATCACCACACATCCATATCCCCTCCAGCCAGCTCACCCACTCCTTCTGTCCTCCTTTTCCAAGGCAAAGCCCTGATTACTCATTTCTATCCACCCCCCCACCCCGTCCATCTTGGTTCCTGAGCCTGACTTTCTCCCTCTGCCTCTCTTAAACCAGTTATGAAATGAGGGCAATCGCACCTCCTACCTGCCAGCTTGCCTCTGCCTCAGCCTCTGCCTCACGCCACAGCAAGGAGGAGGAATGGGCTAGAACCGGTGGTTGCTGGAGGCGGCCATGCCACCGTGGCTGGCCCTGCGGGCAGAGGACTGTGGGATTGCAGAGTCCTAGAAGGGACTCAGAGGCAAGACAGGTGAACAACTCTGGGAATCCAGAATCCCCTCCATGGGGTTCCCACCGAGGGGCTCTCCAGGGACACTGGGCTCCCTCTGCCCTTCTGAACTGCTCCCACAGAGAGAAAATGGGGCCATCTCCCAGGTGGGTGCTCTGTGGTAGAGGCTGGGGGTAATGTGCAAGGAAGGCTTGGGTACAGGAGGTACAACTTAGTTTCCTGGAGGACCAGGGCGAACCGTCCTAGTCCCTAGTCCCTGTGTTGCTCCCCAACTGTAAATTTGCAAATAAAGCCATTTCTGCGGGAGCCCCTGGGCCCGAGGCTGGGGTGGGGCCAGGGCCCACAGCCAACCAGGTGGCTCCCATTAGGTGGCCGGCCAACCCAGGACAACAGGGCCATTAATCCCAAGGTTTATGGGGCAGTCCGGCTCGCCAAGGCACAAGGGCTCAAAAAGCAAACTGGAGTTTCCAAACTCCCGCACTGGTTTTCCTTGCTTTATGTCCTGCTTCCCACTCCCGGCCTTTCTCTTCCATTCTTTGTTTCTGCACACCACCAGCCACTCCCCGCCCCAATCTTTACATGGTCTCCCTGCTCTTTCTGATGGGCCTCTAGGCAACTCATTGTCCTGGTGCCTCCTTGACTCCTTACTCTCCACATTTCTCCTTCTCGGCCTCCCTTCCCTTCCCTCAGCCTTTCTTCACAGATAGATCCTCTGGGTAGGGAGCTTTGGTAGCTGCAACGTGGGACCCCACCCTTGTCCATGTTCTTGCTCTGGGCCTTCTCTGTGCAACCACCTCCACCCCCCACCTTCTCCCAAGCGTCGCTCATTCTCTTTTTTTCCCTCCTCTTGTCTCTCCTGGCTGGGTTGCCTCTTCCTCCTGGGCAGCAGTAGGGGCTGAGATGGGCAATGTGGGGAGCAGATGTGGGACACCCTGCCCCCCTACCCCCCCACTTGGCAGATGTGGCTCATTGGGGTAGATGAGCAGTGTCATGAGCTCTCCTAGGCTGGGCCTACCAAGTGCATTCCTAGCCTGCCCAGCTACTCGGGCTTCAGGCTTCAGCAGGCTTTTGACTGACAACAGGAAAGAAAATCACCCCACTGCTCCAGACAGCGCCAGGCAAGATCTCTGCCAGCAGCTTGGCACCCAGATAAGGAGATAGGGGCCCAGAGGGGCTACGGGACTCCCCTAAGGCCTATCTCCAGAAACATCCATCATACCTGTGCTAAAGGACTCTCCTGTCACTGTCCTACCCCAGGGTTCCAGGCTTTCCCTCTTTATCCCATGGTCCTCTTCATGGTGCCCCACTGGCGGGGCAGACTGCTCAGATACGGCCAGTTACCGGGGCCACCTGGGGTCTTGACCATTGCCGCAGGACCCCTTCTCCACAGTTTTCCCTCTTGCACCCCTATCAGATGCTTCCAGGGAAAGCCAGGTCCTTTGGGGTTACAGTTGCCCCTGCTCTAGTCCCAGGACAAAACTGTGCGCCCTCCTGGCTATTTGTTCCTGGATCTGTGAGCTCCTTGGGCTCTAGGCCCCTATCTCCTTATCGCCATCTGCTCAAGTTTCTGAAAGATGCTGCTTAAGGACATGGTATGGGGGACTGGGGAGGTAGAAGGAACCACCGGTGTTCTGGGCTTTGGGGCGCCCTTGTCAGGAGCCTGCTGTGTTGCCACAGGGAAAGAGATTTCATTTTGTACCGAGTCCCAGGCCCTTTGGGGATCAAAGTCTGTTATCTGCGTATCAGGGCTTGTTGCCCTAAACCCTCCCTGGGCTCAGGACGAGGCCTAGGGTGCAGTTTGATCCTAGGAGCTTTGGAAGGTAGGTTTGATGTCCTACGATAGCTCCCCGGCTCTGGAGGGACTTAGGGCTGGGGCCAACGGCTTTCCTTCTTCGAGTCTTTTTCTCCATCTGGAAAATGGGCAGAAGGTGCCCAATAGGGAAAACCGTTCAAAGGAAAGAAAGAGAAGAGGCCATGCTTGGGGCCACAGTAGGGTGTGGAGTATGGGCGGAGAGCTGGGGAAAGAGCTGGGGGTCAAGTTGCCAGGAAGAAGCCAATTCAGGGCTGGTATGTTGCGTGGGGGAAGGTTCTTCCCCAGCGCTTTTGCCCTCGAGTACTTACTGGCAGGCCACCACCTCCTTTCCTTGTTATGCCAGCCTTGTAGACAAGGAAAAGGTGAAGGGGACTAGAAGGGGGCAGTCATTTGCCCAAAGTCACAGAGCTAGCTCTGCAGGCCCCCTCCCACCCCCACAGTGAGCTTCACGAATCAGTGAGGCGGCTGCCTCAGAGGGAAGACCTTCTGAAGGAGAGAAGGAAGAAAGCAGGAAAAACCCAGCAACCTGTCTCGGGAAGGGAATGGCGGAGAGCAAAGCGGGAGGTCAGCACCTTCTCTGGAACTGTCCAGTGTGGAGAAGGTAGAACTGGCAGTCAAGGTGGAAGTTCTGGCCTTGGTTAAATGCTCTGGGTGAGAGTTGCCGCTACGTTCTCCAAATACCCCTGAGGGAGTCTATGTGAAGGACACCTCAGGAGTGCGGAGAACACACTGCGAATGCGGCACCCTTCCCTCCTACCCAGAACCTGCTATCTAGGTATTCCCAGACCAAGCTAGAGCTCTCCCCTTCCACAGCTCCCTCTTGAGCCCACGTGGCCATCATCACTCCTGCCAAAGCAGGCAGCTTCTTCCCTGGTCTTACCAATTCTGCTGCTGACCCCTATAAATAATTCACCTAGCCGCCAGAGGGGTGGTGCAAAAATGTAAATCAGGGGGTGCCTGGGTGGCTCAGTTGGTTGAGCATCTGCCTTCTGCTTGGGTCATGATTCTGGGGTCCTGGGATGGAGCCCTGCGCTGGGCTTCCTGCTCAGCGGGAAGCCGGCTGCTCTCTCTCTCTCTGCCCCCTCCCCCAGCTTGTGCCTTCTCTCCCTCCCTCTCTCTCTCAAATAAATAAATAAAATCTTTTTTTAAAAAAAGAAGTAAATCAGATGGTGCCACACCCCCACTCAACACCTGCCCTTACTCAACACCTTCTCCTGCCCTTACAATAAAGCTAGGCTCTTTACACAACCCTCAACGTGCTCCACGGTCTGGTTGTCCAGTGCCCTTTTGGCCACCCAGCCATCCAACGCTGCCCCAAGCATCTCCTGCTTCCTTCACATTGATTCTGTTATCCTTTGTCCCAAACACTTCTAGTGTCCCTGTCTCTGCTGGTGGCCGTCCCTCCCCCTGAACACCTTGACTTCTACCCCTCTCTCCCCAAGTCTGTGAAGCTCAGGAAAATGGGCACGCTGGTTCTGGAAGGGGAGGACGGCACCAGTGCCCTGCCAATCCTTTAAGCCCAGGGGAGGGAACTCGGGAGTCTTTTGAGGTAGGTGATGGCAGAGAGTTTAGGGGGTAAGGGGATATCAGAATGAAGACAATTTAAGACTTAATTTAGAGCCTCCATCAAGCAAGAGGGCTAGCAAGATGGGCGTCTGAAGGACAGAAGGCCACTAACGTCCCTCAGCCCCTGTCCCATGCTGGGGGGTCTCTGGAATTACTGAATTGCAATTGAGGGTGCAGGGTGTGGGGGGGCACTGCACCCCTCTTCTCTGACTGAGGCCTTTAGTCATTTACACTTTGAAGGCAGCCTATTCTCAGCAGCAGCTTCCCAGCCCGCACATTTGCATTTGGAGCCTTTCATCTGATCTCTTGGAATTGAAGGCTTTGTCTCCTGTTAAAAGAATTCCAGGCTCTTCTGAGCCTGGAGGAGGAGGCGAGGGGGCTGCAGCCCCCAAAAGCCTTCCTTCCTACTGCGCACTGGGCTGGAACCCTCTCCGTGGGCTCGAGCAGGTGAGGCAGCATGGGCCCCAAAGGCCTTGGTTGGACAGATCAAGAGGACCACCTCTGGGGCCCCTGCTCCAGGCTTCAACCGGACACCCTTCCCTGCCTATCCACGGCAGACCAGAATGCAGTTGGGCCAGTGGGTCAAGCAAGGGAGAGAAAGCCAGCCAAGGCGGCATTGGAAATCTGGTTCTGATGGCTTGTTAGCTGTGTTGTTCTTGGGCAGGTCGGCCTCCTCACCTCTGAGCCTCAGTTTCCTCATCTACAAAATGGAAGCAAGGCAATCTCTAATGGATGGGTCCCACCTGCCCCGAGGCTGTGGAAAGTGTTCTGTATTAAGAGTCAGGGAAAGAGAATGAAATTCCAGATGTGTCCCTCTGTCCTTTGGGCAAGAGCTGTCTCCTATGTGAGCTTCAGGCTCCCCCTTGTAAAACAGGCTGTTTGGTTTGAAGGGCTTGCCTCCAACTCTGGGATATTATGGGATGCTGAGGCTCCAGAGCCCATTAGCCTGCTCCCTCCCCCTTGCCCTGACCCTAGCCTGGACTTGGTGCCCTGCCCTGTCATTATAATATTTTCATCCTTGTTCTCCAGGCCACCCTGACTGCACAAGAGACACATTTAGGGAGAATTACAAAAATACCAAGATCAATCCCCAGAGATTCTAATTTCACTGTGTTGGGGTGGAGCCAGGGCCAAGTTTTGAAAAGCTCCTCAGGTGATTCCAATGTACCACAGGGCTGAGAAACACCAGGCCATGCTGTCCAGCATCTTAGATACAGACCACTCAAAGGTAGATATCGGGAGCCTGGGCCCTGGCTTCTGGCCTTTCCCCACAGGGGCCAAGGGCAAGTGACCTGCCTTCATTGGGCCTTGGTTATCTCAGGTTTAGAAGTTAGGTGAGGGATTCAATGAGATAATGCATGCAAAGGCCACCTTCCCCACCCCTGGCCTTTAGAGCAGGATGGTCTGTAAGGGCGGATTTTCCCTTTTTAGTGGCTCCTGACCAGTAAGAAGGTTAATGAAGCAGACATTACACGTGGGTAGACTGAGGCCCCAAGAGAGGGAAATGACTGGTCCAAGGTCATGCCGCTGAGGGATCTTTACAGGTCGCTCTAGAAGAGTGGGAAGTGGTAGAGTCCATTAAGCGTGCAGCCTCTGGAGCCAGACTGCCTTGGGTTCAAATTCTGGGTCTCTCATTTCATCGGGTAAACTTGAGCAACTTACCTTTCTGTCCCTCAGTTTCCTCATCATTAAATGGGGACAGTAATACTACCCGCCCCACCATGGGCACTCATTAAGCCAATTCCCCTGTCTGTATCCCCAGCCACCTCCTATGGTGTATGTCAGGAAGCTGAGGCTCAGAAGAGGAGAGACTCATCCAAGATCATGCAACGAGTTTCCGGCAGAGCGTAGCCAAAAGTGGGGTACCTGGGTGTCCTCCCAAAGGCCGCACACTGCCACTGTTCCTGTACTTCATGTAGCCCTCTTTGGTCACAAAGAATATTAA
Organism: Enhydra lutris kenyoni; assembly: GCF_002288905.1. Classification (NCBI taxonomy): domain Eukaryota; kingdom Metazoa; phylum Chordata; class Mammalia; order Carnivora; family Mustelidae; genus Enhydra; species Enhydra lutris. Next base: position 3,073,048 of record NW_019154165.1, on the reverse strand, counting down.
AAACTTTGACGGCCAGGTCATTGGCAATTTTCTGTCTCCTGGTGTTTGAGGGGGAAGAGCAGGAAAAGAATCGTTCTCTCCAAGCGCTATTTCCTTTTTTCCCCTACTCTGTGCACTCTCTCAAGCTGGCTCTCACTTGCTCTGTTGCCTCTCTCCCTTTCCATTTTCTCCCTCTTCAGTTCCCTCTGGTAACTCAAAACCATCTGAATGGATTTAAATAAACCTCTCCTCTCCAATAGTCTCCTTCAAGGGGGAGAGCATGGAAAGTTCAGCCCGAAGGGAGAATTTCTCTGATGATTTATAGTGAGGGCTGAATGGTGGGAGGGAGTGTGGGGGATGCAGAGTTTTGATATGGGGGGCACAAACTGAGGAGAAGGATGCTGCTAGCCAGGGATCAATGGGGGGATTTGGGGGGCCTATGAATGGGGACCCAGAGGAGTCAACACCTGGGGAGTCACAGACAGCCAAGCTTGAGAGGCCCGGAAGCCCCATCAAACCCAGTTCAGCTCCTGTCCCTCCTCAGAAACACACACACACACACACACACACACACACACACACACACCCGCCAGATGGGGATGGACTTTCCAAGGGGTTCAGGAAGTACCGAGTAGTGAAAGATCCTGTTAAATGGCCAAAGTGTCAGCTGGTGAGGGAATACTTTAACCCACTGGCTCTAGTCAGTAATGTGACACAAGTGGGTTTATCATTTACCTGCAAAATTGCATCTTACGCATCTACGGTACCCAAGCACTGTGAGAGGCCAAGTAAAGAAAAGGAATAATGATGCCAGCAGCCAACCAGCTCTCAGCTCTTGCCCTGTGCCAGGCACTGTTTTAGGTGTTTTGTACACCTGCATTCACCAGATCTCGCAGCAAGCTGAGGAAGTCGGTGCGATTAGCACCCTCATCTTACAGATGGGGAAAGCAACACCCAGACAGGCTACATAACTTGCTGGAGGTCATACAGCAAACAAGTGACAGAAATGGGCTTAAATTTAGCAGTTTGGCTCTGGAGACCACAAACTTAAAGAGCCTGCCACGTGGTGATGAACCAAATGATCCCTTCCCTCAGAGCTAAGGTTCTCGGAAGAGAAGCCCTTCCGACATTAAAAACAAAACAAAACAAAACAAAAAACACATTTCAGGGTAGCAAATGAGGCCAGATACATCACTCTGGAAGTAAGGAAACTGCATCCCAATTCTGAGCTGTGTGACCTCTGATGAGTTGGGAGGGACTCTTCCTCACAGGCTTTTTGGGATGAGCCATGAATGTGCAAGTGTCTGGGAACCCATACAGAGCTGGGGGAGGGGGTCTTAGCAGTAGCTTCTTCTGTCTGCTTGCTCACGATCCCTGTGTTGGGGTCCCCACCCTCCCGTATATACACTGTGCACTTACCCCACCAGGAACTTCTGCTCCCTGAGCCGACTCAGCCCCTGACAATCCTGCTGCACTCCGAGAAATACCCTTACTTGTAGACCCACGTGCACTTCTCCCCGCAAACACATGCACTCTCCTTGTCCGATTGCACAGCCCTCCTTGCCCACACGCGCCCATCCCTATGCACACAACCCCTCCCTTGAAACCCTGGCTGCCGAAGCCTTGCCTGCAGGGCTCGGAACTGTAAATTCTTCATGCAACCTGCAGTTCTGTCACCCTGGGGGCTGCAAGCATGTGGGCATTCATGGAGGGGATGGGCCCAGAGACGGGTGGTGTAGGGTACATAGTATGGTGTAGAAGATACTGGTCAGGAAGACAGCAGGGGCTGGTCAGGGCCGGCCTCTTAAGCAATCCGTTTAGCCCTGAAGCTAAGGAGCCCATTAGCAGCAGCTTCTCATTTCAGGTTTCCCAGCATGCCGTGGCCTGCAGACTGCACACTGTTTATTTGGAGAAGCCGAGAAAAATTGTTTGTATAATTAGAGTGGGGCCAAGGGCTGCCCTTGAAGGGGTTCTCCGCAGGGGACCTAGGCTTGTAGCAGACGCCAGCTCTGAGGCCCCACCACCCACCTGAGGAGTGCCCGGCTGGGGCCCAAGAACCACAGAGGCCTGGGGGCTGGCTGGGCTACAGGGCCTCCACAGTGGTCTCTCTGGCCCCCTCTCTTGGTAGTAACTGGTGGGACAGACCACCACTGTTCCACCACAGCCCACCCAAGACCAGGCCAAGAGGAGAGAGGGACAAGGCAACACGAAGTCAGTGTGGGGTGTGAAGAGCCCAGGCTTTGGATTCAGACCTTTGCTTCGCTGAGCCTCTGTGGGCCTCAGTTTCCTCATCTGGAAAATGGGGACAGTAGTATTCCAGTTAGAGCAGGGGAGCTGGGAGGAGGAACAGGCTCCATGTCTAGCAAGGCGCTGCAGCATCCCATAGATGCCTTCTTTGCCACCCTACTTCCTTGTTCCTTCTTTTTAAAAAATATTTTATTTATTTGGGGTGCCTGGTGGCTCAGTGAGTTAAAGCCTCTGCCTTCAGCTCAGGTCATGATCCCAGGGTCCTGGGATGGAGCCCCACATCAGGTTCTCTGCTCAGCAGGGTGCCTGCTTCCTCTCCTCTCTCTCTCTGCCTGCCTCTCTGCCTACTTGTGATCTGTCAAATAAATAAATATTTAGTTGATTTTATTTAGTAGATTTTATTTAGTTTGACAGAGAAAGAGACACCAAGAGAGGGAACACAAGCAGGGGGAGAGGAAGAGGGAGAAGCACCCTTCCCGCCGAGCAGGGAGCCCGATCCTAGGCGCTCAATCCCAGAACCTTGGGGATCATGACCTGAGCTGAAGGCAAATGCTTAATGACTACTGAGCTACCCAGGCACCCTCCCTTGTTACTTCTTCATCCAGATAATCGCCTTCTGAAGAATCAGCTATAATTCGGCCCAACTCTGAGGGTTCAACAATCTCTAGCAATCATAGTACCACGGAGTCCCAGGGTAGGAGAGTCCAGACAGTTTGCTTTCCTTCTCTCTCAAGGCAGCCGGTCCTCTATCCTGTGGCCTTTGATCGTCAGAAATTCTGACTGGATCTAAATTTGTCCTCCCGAGGCAACTCCTCCCCTCCATCCTCCCTCATCCCCATACACAGGTGTGAGTTCTACTCCAAGCCACACCTCTGGGTAGGCTACTCTTGCCACAAGTCCTAGAGCTGTGAGCCAGGGACCCCTGGTAGGGGCAGATCCCCACCTAACGAAGATTTCCCACTGGGGCCTGACCCTTCAGGCGAATCTGAACACCCCCTTCTCTGGCCCAGCCTCAGCGTGGCGCTGTCTCCCTTCTTTCTCACCAGTGCTGTTGTCCTGAGGTCCTGATTGCCCTCTGGGAGGCCTCCCTCCCTGGCCGTGCCTGGAGGGAGGGTAAGGAGCAGTTACCTCCCAAGCTCCACAGTGGAGGCTGAGGTTTCCATTCGGGCCTTACTTTTGTCATCTGTGAAATGGGGGGTGGGACTAGAAAAACTCCAAGACATTCCGTCCTCTTAGTGAAGGCTCACAAATTGCCTCCCAAGGTGCATAGGGCGGGGAAGGAATCGGGTCCCCACATCACAAGGCAGGAAGGGGCAGAGCCAGGATTCCAGCCCAGCTTAGATGAGCTCCGAAGCTCCCATGAGTCCAAGAGAGACACCCACAAAACAGAGGAAAGGCAGGAGAGTTAAGCCTCTGGCTGAAGGGAAGCAGCCTTCATTTATTCATTTAGCCATCTATTTCTTCTTTCCATTTGTTTGTTTTTAGACTGACATATTCCAGATATGCACAATGGTCTCAAGAATAACATAATAAACCCCATTATCCCTCATTCAGCTTCAGAAAGAAAATATCACAGATATCATCAGAGCTCTCTGCGTACCCTATTTATTTATTTGAGAGAGGGAGAATGAGCAGGGAGAGGGACAGAGGGAGAGGAAGAAGCAGGCTCCCCACTGAGCAGGGAGCCCAGTGAGGATGCAGGGCTCAGTCCTAGGACCCCCGGATCGTGACCTGAGCCAAAGACAGATGATTAACCCACTGAGCCACCAGGCGCCCCCCCATTCTCAGACTTAACCCTCTCCACAGTAGCCACTCTCCTGATGTCAATGTGTTGAAAACTTTGCACTAGTGGCCTTCTGTGTATGCTTAGTGACTGGCTTTCTGACTCCACATCATGTCTGTGTCTGGGTTAACACAGGCAGCCATAGCTTTATTCATTTTCACTGCTATGTGGTATTCCATTGTACAGATACACTACAACTTATTTATCTGTTCTCCTGATCATGAACATTTAGGTAGTGTCACACATTTTATTTATTATAATGAAGAGTGCTGCTATGAGTGTCCTTGCGCATGTCTACCGGTGACATGCATGTGAGCATTTCTCCGGGGTCTGTGGGGTCTGTGGGTGTGTGTTCATCTTCATTCACCCTTACAGATGTTGATAAGTTGCTTAGGACAAATGTTTACTGAGTGCTTAGGAGCCATCTTCCTTAAAGTGAAAAGCAAGTGGGGAGGGGGTGGCAGGAAGGGAGCAAGTGCAGTTAGAACTCAGGGAGTTGTGAGTAGCCAATTACCAAGAATTTGGGGAGAACTCTATGGGAGGAGCTTTCAGGTGGTTTGTGGATTCCTCCTACCTTGGTAGACATGGTGGGTGGGAGAGGGGGGAGAACACTCCCTCCTAGTCAGGTTTTTATGGGTGCGATCATGAGATGTGGGTACCGGCAGTCAACAAGCCCCGGTGTTGGTCCTGATTCCACTTCACACTCACTGTGTGACTTTGGCTGGGTGCCTTCCACTCTCCAGGCCTCAGTTGCTCAGTACATGAGATGGGGAGGCAAGATGATGCCCCAGTCCTTATCATCTACAGTCAAAAGATTCGGGTTGGAAGAAGCAATGTATCCCATTACCCCTAGAGCCTTGATTTGTTCCTTTTCAACACAGGCTTGCTGATCCCTACCGGACAGGCCTCCAAAGACTGCCAGGAGTGTGCTAGAAGGGTTATCCTTTTGAGCTGCTGGTCTCCTTTAGGTGCAGTCCTGTCGGAAGGTGGAAGGATGACAGAGACGGCTCCCTGAGTCCCCTCCTGACTTCTAGCTTTGGCTTCTCTCCTCCTTCCATTTCTGCTGGGCCTCTTTTCCAGACCCTGCTCCTACTCCACATCAGCCATCTCCACACACAAGGTATAAATATAAAAAATAAATAAACTCACAGTGAGCCCCAGAACTGGAGCAAATTGCTGGCAAGCCCTGGCCGCTCACTCATTAGCATGCATAGTGGACATGCAACTGGGCATATCAGAGAGAAACACATTTTACTGCAGGATCAAGCTATCAGCATGGGCTGGGCTGGGGAGGGATGCAGAGGGAGGGAGACCCAAAGGTGGTGCTTTAGCCAGACCCAGGGAGCCCAAGAGCTCCCTGGCCCCAGGGAGGGAGGCCCCAGGCCTCCTCACTTAGGCTGCTGTTTCCCATCTTTGCTCCCCAAACCCGGGTAGGGGGTTCCCCTCAGTAAGCTAGAACTTGGGTACCAAGTGAGGAGGATGGAGAAGGTGGGGGAAGCAGAGCCATAGGGATGAGCATCATAGAGGCCCAGGCTCCCGGGTTGGCCGGGTGACCTTGGGCAAGTTCATTCATCATTCCAAGCCTTCATTTCTCCATCTGTAAAAACAGAAGAAGAACAGCAACTCTCTTGTAGCGTTGTGATGGCCCAATGAGGCAAATAGCATGCCTAGCAAGAATAAGCACACAGTAGGAACATAAAAGACAGACATGAGCCCTCTTTCTCCTCCTCTGTGGATCCAACAGGCTCCCACTGCCCCAGTGTATGGCTTGGGGACCACATACCAGGAAAAGTAAGGAGCAAGAGGATCATCTGTGTGAAATCTATAAAGAAAGAAGAAGAAAAGTGAAAACAGTTGGAACATGCTTTGCAGTCGGCATGATTTCCTTTAGGCTCCTCAGCCATCCTTTGCTGATGAGGACACTGAGGCACTGAGGGGGTGACCGACTTGCCCAAACTCACACAGCTAAGTGGCGGCAGACCTGGTGTTGAAGCCCAGGTGATTTGACTCCAGGGAGGATTGCCACCTAAAATACAGGACACCTGAGTTCCATTTTAAATTTTAGACCAAGAACAAACACTGTTTTAGTACAGACTGATACTGAAAAGGACATACGTAGGCTAAAAAGTATTCATTGTTTGTCTGAAATTCAAGCTTCACTGGGCATCCTGTTTTTTATTTGCTAGATCCAGCAACCCCAACTCCAGAGGCTGCATTTTTAATAGCACTTTCAAACACTTCCCCCTACTCCAAAGGCCTCGAAGGAAGAGGTTGAGGACCCCCCTGCCCAGAACCCCAAACTTTCTCTTCCCCACTTGCAATTCCACACCTGGTAATTGCACTTCTAGAAGCTCCCCAGGAGTTACTTTTAATGGAGGCAGGGTTGCATCTCAGACCTAGCTGGGGTCCTGAGCGGCCATGGGGACCCTGAAAAGGGAGGGTCAGAGGAACAGGTTGTCCCCCTGTCCCAGAGGCCTGAGTCCCAAGTGCAAGGAGGGGAACGGTGGAAAGTGTGTGCTTACTCTGAAGACCCAAACCTGGGTTTGAATCCTGGAGCCGTAATTTATGTATTGAACTCAGTTCAGGAATTCCATAGACTGGATGGGTTAAACAACAAACATTTATTTTTTGAAAGACTTTATTTATTCATAACAGAGAGAGGCAGCGAGAGATGGAATAAAAGCGCGGGGGAGCTGGAGAGGGAGAAGCAGTCTCCCCGCTAAGCAGGGAACCTGATGCAGGGCTCAATCCCAGGACTCTAGGATCATGACCTGAGCCAAAGGCAGATGCTTCATGACTGAGCCACCCGGGCGCCCCGAACAACAAACATTTATGTTCCCCAATTCTGAGGGTTGAAAAATCCAAGGTCAAGGCACCAGTAGATTCCATCTGTGGTGAGAGTCCTCCTTCTGGATAATAGATGGCCATCCTCTTGCTGCATGTCTCACATGGTGGGGGTGGTGGGGGAGGGTGTTGACCAAGCAAGAGTGCAGAGGGAACAGGCTCTCTGTTCTCTACTCGTTAGGGCACCAATGCCATCATGAAGACCCTAACCTCATGACATCTTCTAACCCTAATTACCCACCAAAAGGCTTCTGAATACCATCCCATTAGGGGTTAGGTTTTCAACATATGAATTCTGGGGGCAGGGTGGGGGATGCAAACATTTGGCTCATTGTGAACTCTAGGCAAGCTACTTCACCTCTCTCTTTCTCCAACTAAAAAATAACAATAAGAGCACAAAATTATTGTGGAGAGCAAAGGAGCTAAGGTGTAGCATATTAGAAGCACTCAGGAATTGGGACCTCTGGTTACCAAGCACCCTCACGTTTCTCCCTCCTCCCACCTACTCCTACCGAGGGTCCTCTCCCGTCTGCACCACCAGCTTGCAATTTCTCTGGTTTCTCTCCAGGTTGGGGGAGAGAGAGAGAGAGAGAGAGAGAGAGAGAAGTCAGCTGAAGACGGTCCAGCCTCTGGGGTCACTTCCTGTGCAGCTGCCATGCTTGGGATGCGGGAACACCTGCTCCCATTCTCCTCCCCGCCCCCATCTTGCTAGCCGAGGCCCCTGAATAATTCAGAATACCTCTTTGACTGGATGGGCACTCTGGACGAGTGGTGTGGCATCTCGCCTAAACTCTGCTTTAGCCACATGGGAGATCAGTCTGGGGAAGGCAGAATGGTACAGGGTAGAGAATAAGGTAGGGATGCCCAAGGGTGGAAGGAAGGATCAAAGAGTACAGCTTCATAGAAAACTTAGGGTCCCTATCCCCCTAAATGCTGATCTCCAACTTGGGAAACTAATGCAGACTTGGGAAGAGCTCAGAGCCTGTTTCTTTAGCCACTTTCCTTCCCTGTCTCTCCACCTATGAAATGCACATTAAGTCCTTATATCATAGGGTCGGTGTAAGCAGAAAAGGAAGCTGATGGATGAGAAAGCAATTTTTCCTTTTTTTTTTAAGATTTTATTTATTTATTTGTCAGAGAGAAAAACAGAGAGAGAGAGCGCGCACCCGCATGAACAGGGGGAGTGGCAGGCATCGGGAGAGGGAGAAGCGGGCTCCCCACCAAGCAGGGAGCCTGACTTGGAACTCGATCCCAGGACCCTGGGATCATGCCCTGAGCCAAAGACAGATGCTTAACTGACTGAGCCATCTAGGCATTCCAAAAGGATTTTTTTTTGTTTGTTTTCCCAAACTAACCGTGCCCCAGAGGTAAGCCTCATTATTGCATCTGGGCCTCTGTTTTGCCAATCTGGAAAATGGACATGAGAATGCCTGTCTTCTGGGGTTGTTTTGAGGATTAAGCAAGATGTCCTCTGGGTTTCTCAAGCTGTTCCCTGTGCACAGGACATCACCTTCCCACCCTCAGGCCTCCTTGCCGGCCCAATTCCTGCTCTTTCATCAGGATGGTTCTAAAGGTTCCCTCTTCCGAGAAACCTCCCCACTTCCTCCCTGCCCCTTCAAGAGTGGCTTGGGCACCCAGTCCCCTGGATTCTTGGGGCTCCAGTCCTGGCTCTGACTCCCTTACCATCCTGGCCTGTTTCAGGGTCTGTCTCTCCACTAGCCAGCGAGCTCACGCTCTTGTTCCTCATTTCCCTCTGACCATCATGGGGCCTGGCAGTGAGTTTGTGCTCAGTAAATGTTTGCAGAATGAGTGAAAGTGCCTGTAAACACTGACATATTGTCCAGATATAAGGGGTTATTAGAGGGGCAACCTTTGAAACCCAGGATTTTTCCTATCATCATTGACATCATTGTGGAGCTGGATTTTTTTTTTTTTTTAACAACCCTGGGACCTCTCTTCATCTTAAGACTTTGGGACCTTTGTGCCCTGGGACCTGGGCAGTGGGGTCCAGGATGACACTGGGGCTGGCAGGTTGGGTGGGGGGCACCTAGTGGATTCCAGGGCCAGCTGGGGCAGTCTCTGCGCTTGCTCCAGCCTGTCTCCCGGGCCTCTGGCCTGCTGTTCTGCCCTGCCGAGCCCACTGCGTTCAGTCGCAGACACCTCATTATCGCAGCGATGCAGCCAAGCTGGAGGCAGTTCAGAGAAGAGCAGGGAGAGAGATGTGGGGTGGAGGGGGCCTGGCGCTGGTGCTGGCGGCAGTGGGGGGGTTGGGAGGGGAAGGGCGCAGTCCCTGGCGAGGCTGAGGCGCTTGGCTCAGTGGGGCCCAGCAGGGAACCTGAGAAGCAAAGCATCTGTGCGCCAGGGTCTGGAGAAGGGCCTCCCCAGCAAGGGAAGGAATGAGCTAGAATGGAGGGGTACTTGGAACCAAAGGGGCTCCTCCCTACCGTGGGCTGGGGACCCAGGCAGGAGACAGCACAGGACCCTCGCCATCACATTTTCAAGCCTTCTAACATCACCCCACCTGTTGCCAGGACTGCTGTGCCTGAGGAGACAGCACTTCCTCATAGTGGGAAGCCAAGAGAAGAGGCTGGCAAATAGGAGGCAGTCCCTCCCCCTGCTCTCCTTCCCCATCTTACTGATGGTGACTGTGGCCTAGGGAGGCAAAGGGACTTGGCCAAAATTACACACACAATTTACATTAGCTATGATTCAGCGGTGCGGCCTGGACTGGAACCCAGGACCTCTGGACTCAAAGTTGTATCCTCTTTCCACCATACGTTTCTCTTCCCAGGAACTGAGTGAGCCACGGCCCAGACTGTACCCCACCATCAGCCCAGGGACACGCAACCCTCTCTTGCAGTAACCTCTCCCCAACACATGCTTTTGCCTTCAGATGGAGTGTTACTTTGGCTTTCCAAAACACCTTCCCAAAGGGTGATGCATGAGACGCAGATGAAGCCTAAGACTCCTCACTCATGGTCGACACTCTGGCCTCTAAGCCTTTGTTCTTGCTGTCCCCCACCACCTGGAACTCTCTGCCCCCTGAATATGGCCTTCTTCTCATCACAAGGGCATCAGTCAGTTCCAACGTCACTCTTCTCAGAAGCTTTCCCTCACTACCCAGTCCACTCTAGCCCATCACACCGTTTCATGCTCCTCATAGCACTGAGCTGTGAGCTTGTTTGCTTGTTGTCTCCCCACCCCCAGAATCAAAGCTCATGAAGGGCAGGACCACATCTGGCTGGTTTTCTCCCGTAACCCCTGCATTTTAGATAGCGTCTGGGATGTGTTTTTTTATTCATGGGCACCCCCCCCACACACACATACATTAAATGAATGAATGAATGAACAACCAAACCTAGAGCAACATTTGCCTTCTGGAAAAGATGTTCAGTGTGGGCAGAAAGAATACAAATTCAGGGATGCCTGGGTGGCCCAGTCGTTAAGCTTCTGCCTTGGGCTCAGGTCATAATCCCAGGGTCCTGGGATAGAGTCCTGCATCCGGCTCCCGGCTCAGCGGGGAGCCTGCTTCTCACTCTCTCCCCTGCTCATGTTCTCTCTCTCTCTCTCTTACTATGTCTCTCACACACACGCATGAATAAATAAAAAAATATTTTAAAAAAAAGTTTGCCCTGCCTATGAAACATAGGACACTTTCCCCAGCTTGGCTGAGGACAAAGAAGTTTGCTGGCTATAGCCCTTTCATTGGAGTAGCATTCTGTTGCTTTTGCTGTGCTCCTTAATCCTGCCACAGCCCTCCTCGCCCACGGAAGCAGTTAGGGTGAGCGAAAGGAGCCCCATTTGGCAGATGAAAACAGATGAGAGATAGAGAGTAGTGCTAGTGGTCAATGTTTACCAAGTTCTTTTCATTGACTCTTCACAAGGACCTTGGAATCCCAGCCTCTTTTGACAGATGAGAAAAAGGAGACTCGAGAGGTTAAGTGAGATTTTCCAAGGTCACACAGCTAGGTCATGGGAGAGCTGGAGTTGAAATACAGATCCTTCTCTCTACCAACTCATGTTTTCGTAATACCACGCTGCCCCCAGGGGAAGCAGTGGGAGGTTAGGAAATGAAGCCCCCGGGATATAGCAAGGTCATTTACACCAGGGAGCTGCTAATTAAGCAACAACGCATAAAGGAAACAATGTGGGCTTTAAAATCAGACACACTGAGCTTAGACTCGTGAGTTGCTGTGCCACCTTGGGCAAGTTGCTTCCCCTCTCTGAACCTCATTTTGTCATGTCTGAAGCAGAATGAAGACCGGCGTCTACTTTGTGTGTTTGTTTTTTTTTTTTTAATGGATTCAGTAGCATCCCGTGTGGGAAGGTGTCCTGTATAGTGCCTAGCACACAGCAGATGCCCAATCAGTGGGGGTTCTTGTTTATAGACATTCATTGAGTTATGTCTACCGTAAGTGTACAGGCAGAGGCCAGTGGTAATGTTGCCAGCCTTGGTTACCCGCATGCTTGGACAAGGTTAAGGGCGGGGGCTGGGCCTGGGGCTGGGACTGGATGAGGGTCCCTGCTGGTGTGGTGGACCTGTCAGCCTCAGACCCTAGACTTCTTTGTCCTCAGGAGCCTTCTAGGATGAGGACAGCAGCAACAGCAATGCTCTGCCAGTCCAATTGTTACCTTGGGACCCAGAAAAAAGGGGGGAGCCGGAGCCTGGGGGTCTGAGCCCAGTTTCTCTCCCTGTGGCTCTCGTCCCACCTTCCCTTCCTATGGGCAGTAGAAAACAACAGCTCTCTTCCTCCAAGCCTCTCTGCCCCTCCCCCGACCTAAGGATCCCCAGGGAGGGCCCAGGGCTGGTTAATGGGGTGGAGCTAGCTTTAATCTGCTCTGTAATGTTTTCTGGATCCTCATTAGAAACCATAATGTCCTATTAATATGCTGATGAGATTCCATTTGGGGCTAAGGAAGGAAGAGTAGCTAGGAAGATATGGGGTGGGATGGGGTGCTGGGCTTCACACGGGGGTCCCAGGGGAAAGAAGCAGAGTGGAGCTCATGGTGTCTCTCCCTAGTCCTTGGCAAACTCAGGAAGACTCAGTCCCAGGCCTCATCATTCCCTCCACCCAGGCAACCAGGGATCTGAGTCAGCTGCCACCTGAACTAACAGATGCGTGCGGGCGTGCGGGCACGCGCACACACACACGTCTCCACCCTATAGCTGAATACCACCTCAGGGCCCCACCCTGGAGACCAAGGTTAGTCACCAAAACCTACACTCATTTCTCATTCATTCCTACTACTGGCATCTACACCGAGCCCACTGGGGCCCAGCACCAAGTTAGGTTTCCAGCTCTACAGACTTCAGTGAGAGCCAACATGGAACTTCTGGGCAATGGAGAGAAGCAACGTATATACAGTGACCCACGTGGAGTTGGCCCTCAATAAATTGTGTTGCCCTTGTGCTGTTCCTAGTCTGGTGGGTCAGATGGGCTTTTTCCCCAGCCTCAATTCACCCTATTTCAGCTGCTCCAATTCTGTCTTTGGAATCAGACAGAACTGGTTTCTCACCCAGTTTCACCATTTAACTCCTAGGATTTCTTTGAGCCGCAGTTTCTCTATTTCTAAGCTGGGACTGTGGATCCCTGCCTGAATAGGCTCAAAAGAGATAGTGGCCATTGAAGTGCCTATCACAATGCTGGTCACTTAGTAAGGATTTCTCTTGCTACATCCATAGAGTCCAGGTATGAGGCTAGTTTGGCTTGGCCCTGAGGGAGGGTGGGTACAAAAGGAGGTGAATGGCCAGGAAAACTGACATGGAGGCCAAGGGTGGCCAAACACCAAAGCAAGCTTAGGCATGAGGCAGGCAGTGGTCTCGGACAGTAGTGCCGATCAGACTCTAACCAAAAAGCCTTGCTATAAAGACCTGGTCATTCTCAGCAAGACTCAGGGATGTTTCATGAAGAACTCAAGCCTACGTGGAGGAACATGAGGAGGGAGACTGGCTGGGAATTGATCCCTCTGGGTGGTGATGGGGACGCAGGGATTGGGAGAATGCTGACAGTGCTCTAATTAGCGAGCAGTAAGTGAGGTGAGTCTGAGGGCCAAGGGTCAAAGAGATTTCAAAGGCCTGTCCCTCTCTGGGACCAAGGCCTGCCTGAAGAGTTTTCTGGTGCCTGCTCTCTCTCTGGATGGACCAGGCTGCATCTTCCCTGGTTGGGGTTTGGAACATGGCAGGGTCTGAGACCGGAGTTGGGGAAAACAAGGAACCCAACCTGTTTGATGTGAAATATCCCTGAGTTTCAGCCTGCTGGATGCTGGAGCCAGGAAGGACAGGGATGGGGGCAGGGACGAAGGGAGACCTGAACACTAGGCAGCTTTGGGAGGGTTCTAGGAAGATATGGAAAGCCTCAAGGGCCATCTCAAGCCAGTCATCAGGGTTCTCCAAAGCTCAGCTGGTCTCTGGGGAGCTGCTCAGATCAGGAAGTCGTCAGTCTAAAAACATTAAGCACTTCCTAAGCACCAGACACCAGGGCTGGAAAAAGAGAGGGGAATTCCACAGGCCTTGCCTTCTGGCAAGTCGCTATCTCTAAGCCAAGGTTGTAGGGCACAGACAAGGTGAGGGCCGGGGCCAGGGACAGGGGTAGAGCTTTATCCCCCTCTGCCACTGCTCTTCATAATACAGCCTTCTGCCTCTCCGAGCCTCAGCTTCTGCATCTGTACAATGGAGAAGGTAGGGGAAGCAGATGCTTTCTGATGTTCTGTGAGTCTGAGTTGGGGAAGATGTTTGGTGGTCATAACAAGGATCGGTTATGACCAAGAATGAGCAGAACCCAGGTTTTCAAAGCAGACAGGGCTGGGAGGCACTTTCTGATCCTAGGATGTGCCTGCTGCCCCTCAGGCTCCTTGGCCCTCTCACATCTCCCAGGGAGGCCCTTTGGACTCCAAGGGGCTGAGACCATCTGTGAAACTCCTGTCTCACATCCCCTTCCACGGAGTGTGGGCTGCCCAGACATCTGCTTGCCCACCAGCATTCCTGCCCAAAGCATTCAGGTTATGGGCCGCAGAGGAGCAGCCACAGAGAACTGACGTGGCTGTTTTGCTCAGAGGCCATGGACGCTTTCTGCTGACTATAGGAGGCTAATTAGTAAAGAACAACATGCTTTGTGCCCTGAGCCCTCGCCTACCACTGCCTGTGTCTGCTCAAAGCTTAATGGTCATGTGAGCTGTCTCTGGGGAAGGACGATGGGGCTTCCATGGCCTGTCTGGCTCCAGAATGCAGCCTGGGTCCTGAAGGAAGCCAGGGGACTAGAAGCAAGGTGCCTGTGGCTGCTGCGGAAGCCCAAGATGGCAGGAGGACAACTCTTGGGGCCAAAGCGCCGCAGCATCTGGAGCTGCTCCTGGTGCCTCCCCGGGAACTAATGTTCCCCAGAGTCTCCTCTGCACCCCTGCAAGGCCCCAGCTGGGTCTAAACTGGTAACGAGCAGAGTAGTTGGCCAGGCACGAGCCTTGAAGGGCTCCTCTTAGTTTAGGAAGCTGCCGGGGCCTATCCTCCTGACTGGGCTCTGTGTTCTTTCTTGCAGGTAGGATGTGATTACAAGGCCATCCCAAACTTTCTAGGCTGGTCTGGAAAACCGGTTTGTCTGTGTGGGTGCTGTGGGAGAAAATGTTCAGCTGAAAAGGAGAGGAGCTGGATTGTGGTTACTGATGCGTTGCTTTGTGGTTTCTCCAACCCTGTGCCTCAGTTTCCTCATCTGTCAAATGAGTATTGCTGGCCACCTTACTGAGTCAGCTGACACAGCCAGGAACAGTGTCCTCAGAGAGCTCAGATAGGTTGGGGGGGCGTCTGGTGTGGAAGGGCAGTGGGGAGGGAATCTGAGTCTGGAAAGATGAAGTCACCTCCTTAACGGGATCTCTGCTGATGCCCCTCTCCAACCTCAATTTGAAAACCAGCCCTGACCATTATTAGCTGTGTGGCTTCAGGCAAGTCTCACAACCCTTCTGCACCTTGGTAAGCCAGGCAGTAGATGAACCTTACTTACTCTTAAGATCATGCGTATAGGGGTGCCTGGGTGTCTTGGTCGATTAAGGGGCTGCCTTTGGCTCAGGTCACGATCTTAGGGTCCTAGGATTGAGCCCCGTGTCGGGCTCCCTGCTTGGCGGAAAGCCTGCTTCTCCTTCTGCCTGCCACTCTGCCTACTTGTGCTCTCTCTGCCAAATAAATAAACAATTAAAAAAAAAGATCATAGGTATAAATGAGGTAAACTTTGTAAAACCCCTAGCAGGGCTCAGATGGAGCTCGGGCAAGGGAGAGGGAGGATGGGAGCATTGTCCTGTGCAGGAAATGCCTGAAGGAGTCCTCAAGCATAGCTACCACAGGCTGCCTGTCCCAGACTCCACCCCTCCCCCCATGAATAATGAACTGGTATTGATCCCCTGGTCGGGAAATTCCCTGTGACCTGTGATAAAAATATACCCAGTCTGTGAGTCTGGAGACCAAGATAGGTTTTCAGCAGCCAGAGCTGAGCTCATGTGCATTCCCCACCCCAAGCCAGCTGCATCAAGACGGAGAGCTCAGTTCAACAGGGCATCAGGGACCAAGCTCTAACCAGGGCTCACTGTCCCCTCCACTCCATGCCCAGGGACACAGGGATCAAAGGAGCAGGATCGTCTATGGCAGGAGCCCCCCATAGCCAGGTCCCGGGAAGAGGACATAGAGCACAGATCTGGGTTTAAACCCTGCCTCCACCACTTCCTGCAAGTGGTTCAGTTTTACCCACTATAGAGTGACCGTAAAATGGAGATGGAAACTCCTTCCTCACAGAATTAGTCTTAGATTCAAAGCATGTTCAAGTATATCAAGTGCTCAGCACAGTGCCTGACAAAAGGAGGCACTCAACAATGGCAGCTCAGGCCTTTAAATTCTCTGTCCTGTCCCCTTGACCTTGTGAAACTCAGGACTGCTTCACAGAGGAATGAACTTGAGTGACTCTTTTTTTAAAAATAAGATCTTATTTTTATTAGGAGATATAATTATTTTATTAGGAGATATAATTCATTAAGCATCAAATTCAATCTTTTAAAATGCACAAGTCGGGGGTGCCTGGGTGGCTCAGTCGGTTAAGCATATCTTTGTTTCTGCTCAGTTCATGATCTCATGGCTCCTGGGATGAAGTTCCGTGCTTAGTGGGGAGTCTGCTTGAGAGTCTTTCCCTTTGTTCCTTCTCCCACTCTCTCTCTCTCTCTCTCAAATAAGTAAACAAATCTTAAAAAAATAAAGGGCACAAGTCAGTGGATTTTAGTATATTCAGAGTTGAACATTATCTACTTTAAGATAATTTTCATCAACCCCAAAAGAAACCCTATACCCATTAATGGTAACTCCCAGGTCCCACCTTCCCCACCCTGTGCCTCTGACAACCACCACTTTCTTTTCTGTCTCTATGGTTTTGCCTTTTCTGGAAGTTTAATATGAATGGATTCATGTTATATGTGGCATTTTGTATCTGGTTTCTTCCACTTAAACACTTCTTGCACTTAACATTTTTCAGCTTCATCATGTTATAGCATGTACCAGTGCTTTCTTCCTTTTCATGGCTAAGTAATGTTCCATCCTAGGGATAAACCACATTTTGTTTATCCACTCATCACTTGATGGACATTTGTTTTTTTTCCCACTTTTTGGCTATTATTAATAAAGCTGCTATTAACCTTCATGTACATGTTTTTCTGTGGACACATGTTTTCATTATTCTTAAGTATGTACACAAGAATGGAATTGTTAAATCATATAGTAACTCTATATTTAATTTTTTGAAGAGCTGCCAGATTATTTTCAAAAGCAGCTACACCATTTTACATTTCCATCAGCAGTGTTGGATGGTTCCAATTTCTCCACATCCTTGTCAACACTTGTTGTTAGCTGCCTTTTTGATTATAGCCATCCTACTGTGTGTAAACTGGTACCTCACTGAGGTTTTAATGTACATTCCTCTGATGGCTAATTATGTTGAGCACCTTTTCATGTGTTCTTGCCCAGTTGTATATCTTCCTTAGAGAAATATCTATTCAGATTCCTTCCCAATTTTTTAAATTGAATTGTGTTTTATTGTTGAATTGTAAGAGTTCTTTATTCTGAATGTTAAGTCCTTGATCAAATATATGATTGGCAAACATTTTCTCCCATCTTGTAATGGGTTTTTATCATTTCATTTTCTTGGTGGTGTCATTTGAATCACAAAAGTTTGCAATTTTGATGAGGTCCAATTTCTCTATTCTTTTTTTTTTTTTTTTTTTTTTGGTCCCTTGTATTTTTGGTGTCTCATCTAAGCATAAGAACCTAATTTTTTAAATGATTTTATTTATTTTAGAAAGAGAGAGTACATAAGCAGTGGGGAGAGGCAGAGGGAGAATCAGACTCCCCGCTGAACAGGGAGACTGACCTTGGCTTGATCCCAGGACTCTGAGATCATGACCTGAGCCAAAGGCAGTGGCTTAACCGACCCAGCCACCCATGCACCCCAAGAACCTAATCTAAACTCACCATTTTCTCTAAGAGTTTTATACTTTTAGCTCCTACGTTGAATACATTTTGGATTAATTTTTGAATATGGTGTGAGGTAGGGGTCCAACTTCATTCTTTTGCCTGCAGACGTCCAATTTTCCCACCATTTGTTGAAAAGTTACTACTCTCTCTCTATATAGAATATATATGTATATTTATATTATATTTATATATATAAAGTTACTACTCTCTCTCTCTATATATAGAAATTATCTCTATATATATAAATATAAGAATTTTTTATTTTATTTATTATATATTATATATATATACATATGAAATTTCTTCCCTAATTGCCCTGGCTAGAAACTCCAGTACAATGTTTAATAGGAGTGGTGAAAGCATACATCCTTATCTTGTTCCTGACACAGAGCTCCATGACCTGAACCGAAGGGAGATGCTTAAGGAACTGAGCCACCCAAGCACCCCTCTTTGTGTTTTTTTTTTTTAAATTACTAGTTCAATATCTTTACTTGTTATAGTCTATCTGAACATTTTAATTTTTATTGCATTAGTTTTGGTGGTTTCTCTCTTTCTGGAAATTTGTTTATTTCATCAGTTTATTTTACTTATTGGCATACAATTTTTCATAGTATTTAGAGTCCTTTTTATTTTTGTCCTGCTTTTATTTCTCATTTTAGCTATTTAAGTCTATTCTCTTTCTTGACCAGCCTATTTAATGATTTGTCAGTTCTGTTATTATTTTTAAGGAACCAAGTATGATTTTGTTGATTTTCTCTATTGTTTTTCTATTACTTGTTTGGTTATTTTGTGCTCTAATCTTTACTATTTCCCTTCTCCTGCTGGATGATTAATCTGCTCTCCTTTTTCTAGTTTTAAAAAACTTAAAAGATGGAAGATTAGGTTATTTTTTGAAATCTTTCTTCTTTTTAAAATACGGGCATTTATAGCTATGAAATATCCTTCTGGGTATTGCTTTAGTTGTAGCCCATAAGTTTTGATATGTTGTGTTTCTGTTTTCATTCATCTCAATGCATTTTCTTTTTTCCAATGTTATTCCTTCTTTAACCCATTACTTAGAAGTGCATTGTTCTATTTCCACATATTTGCAAATTTCCCAAATGTTCTTGTGTTATGGACTTTTAATTTATTTTCATTTTGAGTGGAGGACACACTTTGTATTATTTTAATCCTTTCAAATTTACTGACGCTTGCTTTATGACCTAACATGTGGTCCACTCTGGATAATGTCCCATGTGCATTTAAGAAGAGTATGTATTCAGCTGTTGCTGAGTAGAGTGTTCTATATAGATGTTTGTTAGGTTGGTTGTTAGTGTTGTTCAAGTCTTTCTCTTTGTTGATCTTCTGCCTAGTTGTTCTATCCATTAATGAAAGTGGGGTACTGAAGTCTTCAACAATTATTGTTGAATTTCTTGTTTCTTCCCTCAGTGCTTGCTTCATGTAATTTGGAGCTCTTTTGTTAGGTGCATATAAATTTATATATTTATATCTCTCTATTGAATTAAAACTTTTAGCCTTATAAAACATTTTCTCTAGCAATAATTTTTGTTTTAATATCTATTTTGTTGTTATTAATATAGCTACTCCGACTCTCTTTTGGTTACTGTTTACGTATGTTTTTCCATCTTTTTATTCCTAACCAATTTGTGCTTTAAATCTAATATAGGTCCCTTATAGGGAATGTATAGTTGAGCATGATTTAAAATCTATTCTACATTCTGATTGGGTGTTTAATTCATTTATATTTAATGCAATTACTTAGATTGGAATTATACCTGCCATTTTGCTATTAGTTCTCTATATGTCTCATGTCTTTTTTGTTCCTTAATTCTTCCATTATTGCCTTTTTTGTGTTAATTTGATATCTTAGTGTAATGTTTTAATTGTCTTGTCATTTATTTTACCACATATTTTTGACTTTTTTGTTTTGTTTTGTTCTGTTTTTAGTGGCTGCCCCAGATATTACAATTAAGATCTTAATTTAAGGCAATCAGTCTGAATTAATGCTATCTTAATATCAATGGTATGAAAACATTTTGCTCCCATAAAACTTAATTCCCTCCTTTCTCATTTATGCTGTTACTGCCATACATATTTCATCTTTATACATTACAAGCCCATTAACACAAAAATTGCTTTATATCATTTTCTCTTAAGTCAGATAGAAGAAAAGTATTACAAACAAAATTACATTTGTACTGTCTTTTATATACTTACATAGTTACCTCTACCAGTACTGTTTTGTTTTGTTTTGTTTTTCCTGCTGATTCATGTTACCATCTAGAGTCCTTTCATTTCAGTTTGAAGAAATCCCTTTGGTATTTCTTGTAGGGCAGGTCTGGTGATGAAATATCAATAGGTGGGCACCTGGGTGGCTCAGTTGGTTGAACATCTGCCTTCGGCTCAGGTCATGATCCTGGCGTCCAGGGATCGAATCCCAAACATCGGGCTCCCTGCTCAGCAGGGAGTCTGCTTCTCCCTCCGACCCTTACCCCTCTCATGCTCTCTCCCTTTCTCTCTCTCTCTCTCTCTCTCCAATAAATAAATATTTAAAAAAAGAAATATCAATAGGTTAGGCTAGCAATGAAATATCTGTTTTTGTTTTTTAAATCTTTGAATACCTTAATTTCTCATTCATTTTTGAAGGACAATAGTTCTGCTGGACAGAGAATTCTTGCATGACATTTTTTTTCTTTTAGCGCTTTGCTTATGCTGTCCTTGCGTCTTTTGGCCTTTGTGGTTTCTGATAAGAAGTTAGGTTCTCTCCATCTCATTAATCTTATTGCTGATCATGTACATGTGATTTTTCTCTTACTGCTTTCAAACTTCTCTGTCTTTTATCAATTGATTATAACATATCTATGTGGGGATCTCATTGTATTTCTCTTATTTGAAGTTCATTAAGCAACTTGCATATGTAGATTGGTGTTGTTGGGTTTTTAAAATCAGATTTAGAAATTTTGAGTCTTTTTTTCTCCAAGTATTCTTTCTGCCCCTTTGTCTCTCTTTTTCTTCTGGAACTACCATTATGCATGTGTTGGTACACCTGATCCTGTCCCATTTGTCTCTGAGGCTCTGTTCATTTTGCTTCATCGTTTTTCCTTTTCACTCTTCAGACTGGAAAATCTCAGTTCAAGTTGGTTTGTTAATTCTTCTGACAGTTCAAATCTGCTGTTGAGCCTTACTAGTGAATTTCTCATTTTAATTACTCTACTTTTCAATTTCATAATTTCTACTTGGTTCTTTTGTGTTTATGTCTGTGTAGTAAGTTATATATAACATAAATTTAGCATTTTAACTGTTTTTGGGGTGGTAAGTATAAATTTATTGTACACATTTTTAAATTAAAAATTGTTTTTACTGTGGTAAAACATATAGAACATAAAATTTACCATTTTAGGGGTTCTTGGGTAGCTCAGTCAGTAGAATACCTGACTCTTGATCTTAGGGCCAGCAGTTGAAACCCTATGGTGAGCATGGAATCTCCTTAAAAAATAAGATTAAAAAACCTTATCATTTTAACCATTTTAAGTGTACATGCTATTGGCATTAATTACACTCACATTGTTGTGAAACCATACCACCATCCATCTCCAGAACTTTGTCATCCTCTGAAACTGGAAATCTCCACCTCAGCCCCTTGGACAACCACCATTCTATTTTTTGCTTCTAGAATTTGATTACTCTGTGTATCTCATATAAGTGGAATCATACAATGTTTGTCCTTTCGTGTCTGGCTTATTTCATTTATCATAATATCGTCAATGTTCATCCATGTTGTAGCATGTGTCAGAATTTCCTTCCTTTTGAAGGCTAACTAATATTCCATTGTTCATACATTTTGTTTAACCACTCAACCACTGATAGACATTTGGGTTGTTTTTACCTTTTGATTATCAGAAATAATGCTGCTATGAACATGGGTGTGCAAATATCTGTTTGAGTCCCTGTTTTCAATTCTTCTGGCTGTATACCCAAAGTGGAATTGCTGGATCATATGGCAATTCATTTTTTTATATTTTTGTCCTACTCTTTTCCACAGCAGCCATACCATTTTACATTTCCATTAGTAGTGCACAAGAGTTCTGATTTCTTTTCATCCTGGTCAATACTTATTGTCTGTCTGTCTGTCTGTCTTTCTCTTTCTTTCTAAAGTGGCTATCCTAATGGGCATGAAGTGGTGTCTCATTGTGGTTTTTATTTGCATTTCCTTAATGATTAATGATGTTGAGCATCTTTCCATGTGCTTACTGGCTATTTGTATATCTTTTTTGCAGAAATGCTGATTCAGTCGGGGCACCTGGGTGGCTCAGTGTGTTAAAGCCTCTGCCTTTGGCTCAGGTCATGATCTCAGGGTCCTGGGATCTAGCCCCACATCGGGCTCTCAGCTCAACAGGGAGCCTACATCCTCCTCCCCCTCTGCCTGCCTCTATGCCTACTTGTGATCTCTGTCTGTTGAATAAATAAATAAAATCTAAAAAAAAAAAAAAGAAGCAGCAGCTTACTAAAAAAAATAAGAAATGCTGATTCAAGTTCTTTGCCCATTTTTTAATTGGGTTGTGTGATTTTGTTGTCGAGCTTTAAGAGTTCTTTATATACTCAGGACCCGTTATCAGATATGTGATTTCCAAATATATTTTCCTGGTCCATGGATTGTCTTTTCATTATGTTGATAGTGTCCTTAATGGACAAAATTTTTAATCTTGAAGTTCAATTTGTCTATTTTTCCTTTTGTTGTCTGTGCTGTTGGCATCAATGCAATGCCATGAGGTTTTCCTCCCATGTTTTCATCTAAGAATTTTAAAGTTTTAGCTCTTCTGTTTAGATTTTTTATCAATTTTGAGTTAATTTTTGTGTATGGTGTTAGATAAGGGTCCAACTTCATTCTTTGGCATGTGGATATCCGGTTTTTTCAACACCATTTGTTGAAAAGACTGTCCTTTCCCTATTGAATGGTTTTGGTACCCCTGTCAAAAATTATCTACCCCTACACAAAGGTTTATTTTAGGGCTTTCTATTCTATTCCATTGGTCTATATGTTTGTCCTTATGCCAGTAACCCACTGCTTTGGTTACTGTAGCTTTGTGGTAAGTTATGAAATCAGAAAGCATAAGTACTCCAACTTTGCTCTTCTTTCTGAAGTGTGTTTTGGCTATTCAGGCTCCCTTAAGATTGCATATGAATTTTAAAATGTTTTTCCTATTTCTGCAAAAAACACTGTTAGGATTTTGATAGGGATTGCATTGAATCTGTAGATCTCTTATAAATATTGTCATCCTAGCAATATTAATTCTTTCAATCTATGAACATGGGATGTGTTTTCACTTTATGTGTCTTTTTTCATTTGTTTCAATGTTATTTTGTAGTTTTCAATGTACAAGTCTTTTGACCCTTTTGTTTAAGTTTATTCCTAAGTATTTTGCCCTTTCTAATGCTATTATAAATTGAATTGTTCCCTTAATTTTCTTTTTGAATTGTTTATTGTTAATGTATAGACATATAATTGATCTTTTTGTGTTGAGCTTGTATCTTTCAAATTTACTGAATTTGTTTATTAGTTCTAACAATATTTTGTGGAATCTTTAGGACTTTCCACATATAAGATCATGTCATTTACAAACAGAAATAATTTGACTTTTTCTTTCCAACTTGGATGCCCTTTAATTTTTTAGACATGTTTTCCTCCAGTAGAAAACAAAACCAAAAACAACCCATATATTGACCAACCTATTCAGCAACCTTCTTATAGTTGCTTATTAGTTCCAGGAGTTTTTGTTGATTCTTTAGGATTTCTTACATAGGCAATCATGTCATCTGTGAACAAAGGTGTTTTTATGCCTTCCTTCCTAACATGTATACGTTTTTTGTCTTCTCACATTAGCTAAAGCCCTCCAGTATAATGTTGATTAGAAGTGGTGAAAAGCAGACATCCTTGCCTTTTCCTGATGTTACTGGAAAACAGTAGTTTCTCACCATTATGATGTTAACTGTAAGTTTTTTGTAGATGTTCTTTATTAAAAGAATTTTTATCATGTACTGGTAATGTGCTTTTTTCCTCATCTACTGGTATAATCATTTTTTTCTTCTTTAGCCTTTGATGTGATGTATTACATTAGTTGATTTTTGATGAACATATTTGTAACAGCTGATTTAAAGTGTTTGTCTAGGGGTGTCTGGGTGGCTCAGCAGGTTGAGCTTCTGACTCTTGGTTTCAGCTCAGGTGGTGACCTCCATGTCAGGATATCCAGGTCCTGGAATCAAGCCCCCATGGTGAGCCCTGAACTCTGCAGGGAGTCTGCTTCTCTTTCTCTCTCTGTCTTCCTGTCCTTCCCCTACCCCTGCTCATGCTCTTTCTCTCTCTCAAATAAATAATTTTTAAAAAAATAAAGTGTTTGTCTAATAAGTCCCATCTCTGTGCTTCCTCAGGATCCATTTCTGTTTTTTCTTTCCCCCAATGTTTGGGCCATACTTTTTTTTATGTCTCATTTTTTTGTTGTTGAAAACTGATAATTTCAAATAATATAATGTGACAACTCTGAAATTAGTTTCTCCCCTTCCCGAGGATTTGTTTTTGTTACTGCTTGCTTTAGTTCTTATTGTTTTTCTATTCAGTGATTTTTCTTAACGATTTCTATAAAGTGCATTCTCTGTTATATGTGGCCATTGAAGTGTATGCTTTGTTAGCTTAGTGGTCAGGTAATAATTGGACAGAGATTTCCTTAAATGCCTTGAATCAATCAATAAACAACCACCCTCTGATAAGAGCCTGCGTGTGTGTGCATGCTTGTGTGTTGGGGCACTACTTCAATGCCCCATCAGTTTACATCTCTACTTTAGTCATCATTTTCTACTTCTAGCAAGCCCCAATGTCAGACAAAGGTGAAAGCAAAGGACTTTTTCAGATGTATTTGGTACATGCGCTCAGCTCTGTATATGCAAGTGGCCTCCTAGATCCCAGGAATATGATTTTTCAGAGCATTTCAAAGCCCTCATGAACTTCTCATTCCCCAGATTTTCATTTTAAGGTTTTGATCAGATAGCTTCTTGTTTGCCCCAATTGGTACTGCTGCTGTGATAGTAAACAGTTGTTACTGGTCATTTTCAACAAATGTTTGAGCAACAGGGCTTTCCCCACTGAGTGAACCTGGGTTAGGTGAAATAAAATATCTGTGAAAGATGCTTTTCCAAGGAGCAAGTAGATAGCTCAAGTAATGACAATTCTCTGGGAATTAGTTTTTTTCAAGATCTTCAAACCTGGTCTGCCCCCTCTGGTTACTGATAGGCTACTGGTTTTCAAAGTTATCATGTATCTGGGAAGAAATAGATGAAAATAGGGCAAGTCCAAATATTACAAAACTTGCTCTTCTTACCCAGAATCAACAGGGTGTTTTTTTTTTTTTTCCAAATAATACTCTTTAGATTGTAGCAAGCTTTTATTTGGCTGCCAGAGTTGTGAAAAACTTGATTTTGACCATTTGTACTAGAGTTCTTATTGCTTTTAAGAAGATTTTTGGATGTCCTTACTCCACTATTCCAGATGATCTGCTGTGGTTGACTCTTATAGGTCAGACAGAAATCTAAGAACAAAGCAGAGGGAAATTCTAAACAGAAACAACTGCATGTGCAGAAGATGGAGATATGAGAGTTTGTGCCTTATTTTAGACTAACAAGTGGCCCTGAGTGACTGGACCACATGGAAGGTGAGGAAGTGTATATTATTCAGGATTTCTCCTGTTGCAAGTAACTAAAACTCAACTTGATCAGGCTTCATGTTTTTTTAAGAAAAGTATCAGCTCACAAAGTAGATAAGCTTATCTATAGGTCTAGCTTTAGATGCAGCTGAATGTAAGGCTTCATTCAATCATTACAACTCATTCTTCTGCTCTCCTTCTTTCAGTTCTGCTCTCTTATGTATTGGTGCCATTCTTTGGTACATTCTCCCTTTATGATTATAAGCTGGCAGCCAACAGGTTCAAGTTAACATCCTCAAAGCTCCAAATTCAATGTAAAGAGAAATTATATCTTCACAACAAATCTTTCAAAAGTGGGTATTATGGAGGGCACGTATTTATTGCATGGAGTACTGGGTGTGGTGCATAAATAATGAATTTTGGAACAATGAAAAAAATTAAATTAAATTAAATTTTAAAAAATGTCCCAAACTAAGTCTCATTGTTCCCATCTCTAAACTAATTTTTGTGGCCAGGGGAGTTATGTGCTCTTCCCTTGAGCCCAGGGTGGTGTCAGTCCCTAACTGAATCAGAGAGACTGAGCATGGGAGAGGGATAGTTCCTTAAAGAATATATAGATCATCTTACCAGAAGTTAAATAAGAAATACTAATCAGGCAAAAAACAATAAACATATCCTCTAGGAAGAATAATAGAAACTGAGACTAGGAAGTCTCTAGAGAGATTTTGCCATTTCAGGCCTCACCCCATAGGCCTAGCAAACCACTCAGCAAACACTGGTTGAGGACCAGCTCTGTGCTGGGTTCTGTACTGGGTACTGGGATACCAATCCTCAAGAAAGCTACAGTCTAGTTTGAGATTCTCTCAACCTACAACTTCCTTGTTGAGACTAACCCAATAAATAATTTCAACCAAATCTTCAACTGCTCAGTCTAGCAATTCATGCTCAGAAAAGGCCAGAAACCTTACCACTGTCACACAACAAATTAGTAGCACAGCTGAGACAAGGACCAGGTTGGTCTCTTTGTGCTACATACATGGACCACATTATTCTTCATGTTGTCTTTCCCAACCAACTTTGAGGACCCCTCCCAGAGTACCCCTATCCCTGCTATAACCCCCAACTGAATGCTAACTGCCTCTGGGTTCACTTCAATTAACCCATTTTGGGGGACTCAATGTTGTCTTGCCCTCTGTGCAGTCCCAATATGTCTGTCTCTTATCTCTACACTAGGATACACTGTTCTACCTTCTTTTGCTAACTAAGAAACATTTGCAAGTAGCCACTTTTACATGGGATGCCTGTGGGCATCCCAGAGAAGCAGCACTCAGATACAGATAGTGGGACCCAAGGGGTGCTGGTTATACCTCACTCTGGATAGCATGGAACTCCCTCTGATCCCCACCCTCAGGGGAGCTCTCTGATGGACAGAGCAGTCACTCTTTCCACTCCTGCCCTAACCAAGAAGGAAAGATGTATAAAATAGGTCACAAAAAATCCCTGCGAGTAGCTTGAATAAACTGACTGTGTCCTTCTCCTCAGAGGGTGGTATCTCCAGACCCACCCACTGGTGAGGCCATCTGTGCATGCTCTGGGGTAGGGAGGGCAGCTCTGGCCCTTTCTTGACCCTATTCTCTGACCCACAGTTCCATGACAACCTCCCCCTTTCTGTAAGCTATGCCATTGACTTCCCTGCCGACTTCTCTTCCTGACTCACTACAGCCCCTCTACTCCACCATCACCTCTTGCCTGGATTATGGTAGTTGCCTCTTGACTGGTCTCTCTGCTTCTATTCAGGCTCTCCTCCCACCATCTGTCTATTCTCTAAACTAAAGCCAAGGGGATCCCATTAAAGCAGAAACTGAACCATGCCCATCCTCTGCTAAAAAGCCCTCCTACGAGACCCCCATTTCACTCAGAATAAAATCTGAATTCCCTGTAAGGCCTACAAGACCTGCACAAACTGACTTATGTTAAATCTCTGACTTTGTCTCTTACAACTAACTCTCTCCCTCTCTTACTCTTCCAGCATACTGATCTCCTAGCTGTTTTTCTAAGAGCCATTCATACTTTTACCTCCAGACCTTTGCACAGGCTGTTCACTTTTCCTGGAATATTCATCTCCCAGGTAGCTGTATGGTGTGCTCCCATATCCAATTCAGATCTTTAGTCAATGCTGTTTCCTTGGTGAGATCTTCCCTGACTCCTTTTTTTTTTAAGTTTTTATCCCCTACCCTTCTGCCTATCCCTTTTCCCTACTTTTATTTTTCTCCTTGGGCTTAACACCAGTGCATACAAAATATTTTATTGATTGATTCTATTTATTGATTTCATCAAGCTCTATGAAGCAACAACTTTTGTCTATTTCCCCAAATGCTTTATTCCCAGCACTTAGAGCAATGCCTGGTACATAGTAGGTACTTAATAAATATTTGTTGACTAAATAAATAACTATATAGTCCCAAAGAATCAGAATTTTGGACAGCTTTTTAGTCATGTAGAGTCAGCCTGGAAATTACTTAGACCACTTCATCCAACTGCCCACTCCCATTTGACAGGTGGTGTGACTGAGATTCAGAAGGAAAAGGACTTTCCCAAAGTTATAGTGGGAGTTAGTTTAGTCAGAAATCAGCAATTTAACCCATAGAATTAAGGAGGCTTCCATGGGCTGTTTTCTTGGGACCCATCCTCTACTAAAAGAAAGCCTTTTCCTTCCTTCAAGGAAGCACAAAGCTGAGTTCCTTACAACCCTGACCTCACACATATGTCTATTTAGCCTTTCTACCCTCTATCTTGCAGGGCTAGGGTTGGGGTTTGACCCCAAAGAAGTGTTGTTCCAGCTTTAAGGGGGATCTCTTCAGAAAGCCCTGCCCTGTGGCTCTTTCTTGAGAATGGAAGAACAACCAAGGTTGAGGGAGATTATGAGCAACTAATGTTTGTGAGGAGAAGGTAGGAGTCTTGTGGGGTAGGTGGTAATATGGTAGTAAAGAGTAGCATATTGAATGCCTACTTTGTGCCAGGCATCACACCAGACATTTTATATAGGACATCTCATATTCTGTCATTATTCTTAACACTTTGAATAAGTATTCTTTCCCCCATTTTACAGATAAGCTCAGAGAAGTGACTTGCCTAAGATTACATAGTTACTAAACAACAGCAAAGATTCAGATCCAGGTATGGCCAATAGAGTCTGGAGTTGGCCAGAGTTAGCCAATAGGGTCTGGAGTATTTTAAGTTCCATCTCCACCTTGCTCTCTGGGGACTCCAACTCTAGTCTGGGTCTCAATCAGGGGTTCAGAGATGAAGGCTTTTATGTACCCTGGAGAAGTAGCAGGTCTAGAACAGGCCATGGCAAGCTCAGAGCTGTGGGAGGAGTATCATCGCACTCCCATATTACCTGGCCCAGGGCCTCCTTTTTCTCTGTCCCAGGCCTATAGAGCTGGGCTTACTTTAAGGGCTGGACAGACATTTTCCCCACAGAGTATGGATGGTCCACAGTTAAGCCAAATGGAGGCCCCTCCTGCATGTGGGAGGAGAGGGGAAAGGGGGAAGGGGAGTGGAGCAGTCTTCCAGAAGGGATAGCTTTGCTGAGTTTCAGCCTAATATCCTGGAGCTATTCCTAGGTAGATTGTGGTCAGTGGAATTATGCTTTTATCAGGCTGCTGGGAGTTTCAATAAAATCTTTATGGTCGGGAAAGTTCTCTTTATGGAAATCAGATTATTGAAGTACCTGCTAGGGGGAGGGCTTCACCAGCCTGCCTTGTTCCCCACTGCCTCCCTCCTCCCCTTCAGAACAGCTCCCCCACTCAGCTCCTTTCTTCCCTTCCCAGTAGGCCCCCAGCTCCCAGAAAAATTTAAGATCCTCATGCTGAAACATGAAGAGGGCCTTGGCAAGGAGAGTGGCACTGAGAGGGCACATCAGAGGTGCTGGTGAGATTGCAAAATTAATGTTGCAAAATAACCCATTCTTATTCTCCCACCATCACCTCCATTAAGGAGCCCTGGTTTTGCCATATCTGGGTCAATATTCTCTGCTCCTGGCTCAGTTTGTTGGCAGGTCCCAGAATCTGGTCCTGAGCACACAGCTGAGCCTCCCCCAACCATGTCCCACCTTCCATCATTCCCAATCCTGACCATCTGTCTAGAAAGCCTTCCTGCCTGTCATCCTGTGGGGTGGGGGTTGGGATATAACTCCCAGGCAGTGAGTTAGTTGCTCCAGCTCTATGGAGCCCTTCTTGGGAGTACCCAGCTCTGTGGCTCTTTCTTGGGAATGGGTCGGCAACTATAGCTGAGGCCCCTCACACTCTACCCCATAAAATGCCTGCTTGGGGAGGGCCTACCCTACAAGGCTTTCCTTGTGGCTTTCTGGGAGGTTTTAATTTAGTAAAAGGAAAGTGGTTTGGACAAAATGGTCTCTTTCAGAGCTAGAGTTCTTTTTAAAAACCTTCTGAAATTTGGTGCTTTTGCCTACTCAAGTTCTTCACTGCCTACCTCCTAACATCGTTTCAGCAACATCTTCCTCTACTGGATGTCTAGGTCAGGAGACAACATGTTTTCTCAGGAGAAGAGAAAACTGATGAGGACAGTCTTTGTGCTCAGCCTTTTGAAGGGCTGTCATGGGGCAGAGGAAGTGGATCTGTTCTGTATGGTCTAAGCAGTAAAGCTAAACCAGGTCCTTGCTAGTATTTTTGCTTTATTATTATATGGAATCATCCCAATGACAATTTGGGGTAAGGAGTATTGTCCCCATTTTACAGGTGAAGAAACTAAGGCTCAGGTCTATACAGCTATGACATGGTGGGGCTGCCTTTCAAAGCCAGGTCTTCCAGCATCAAAGCTAGCATTCTCTACATCTTACTGCTCTGACCCACGAACAAAGTAGGCAGTGTAATGTTCGATACACACAGCTCTCTGAAGTCATCACAACCAGCATCCCCAACCACACTCGTGTGCTGCACTGTGAAGGCTGAGCTGTGTACACCCTCAGGTTGCTCTCAGCAACTGTTTGGAAGCTACTCCCTGTTTAACTCTACATAGCTTCCACCCCTGACCCCATCTAGACTCCTGGCCTGTATCCCAGCTCCACATCTGTCCCTAGCATTCCCTTTCACCTAGGGGCAGCACTCATTCTCCCAAATGGACTTGGTACTGTACTTTCTTTACTTTGGCCATCTCAGAACTGAACCCAGCCCAGGTAGTTGCCCTCTGTTTCCATCCTGTCTACCCCTGCCCTCCTGGTTTGACAATAAGGAAGAACTTTCTGTCAGAGCTGTCCAAGGATGGATGGGCAGGGCTAGCTGTTCAACCCCAGGCATTGTCTGGGGGGCCATCCAAGCTGTGAATCCTTCCAGCAAGTTCTATTGACTTAGGTATTCATTTTCCTATGTGAGCCCTTCTATTATTGCAAAGGTTTGCACTCAGCCTCTCATTTCCCATTCCTTATCTCTCTCCATCAGTCTCTTTCTATGCTTCTTTATTTTTCTCTTTCAGTCTCCTTGTACCTTTCCCTGTGTATTTTTACTTCCTTCTACTTCTCTCCACCTCTCTGTTCTTTTCCTGATTTTCTGCTTCTTTCTTCTTTCTCTTGGTCCCAATCAGTCACTCTCTCTCTCTCACTCTCTCTCTCTCTGTGTGTGTGTGTGTGTGTGTGTCTTTCTCATATTTCCCATCTTTTTCTGTTTCTCTCTCTGCCTCCCCTGCCCCAGCCCCTCCCTTCAGAGCTTCCCCTGACTGAGGACCTGCTGTACTTGGCACAGCTTGCCTTCTTCAGTTCTCTGCAAAGTAACTACCTATTTCTTATTTTTAAATAAGAAATTTTAATTTTAAATAAGAAATTTTAAACTACCTATTTCTTATTATTATTTCTTATAACTACTTATTTTTCTGCAAAGCAACTACCTATTTCATTTGTATTTCTCCAGTTTCTCCAGTCTCCAGCTGTGATCTTAGTAGCTGATATTGTGGGGCTAGATTTGTGCAAGATCATCTTGGCCCCTCGGGAAGCTGGAGGAAGTCCTGGGTCTTGTACTGCAACTTCTTTCCCCCAAAAGGGAAGTGACATTTTTGGCTTCCTTCAGGTCCCAGTAGGAGCTCCTGGTCTGTTCAGAGATTGGAGAACTCAGTAATGAAGCAATGACACCTATGAGGCCCTATATTTGAGTCCAGCTCCACTATGGCCACCCTTTGTCATTATCTAGATGTGACTCATCCCTGCTGGTACTCACTTCAGTTTTGGCCTCATCCTCATTCAGAAGAACTTGATGCTTGCTCCTGAAGGAACATAAAGAAGCTCAGTATTGTTGGAGTCTAGATTGTGGAATGGCTACCTGGGAGAGAGGTAGGAGGAAATGTCAAGAGATGAGACTGGAGAAGTAGGCTGGGACCTGGCCAGGTAGGAGTTTGCACCTTATCTTAAGACTGCGGGGAGATAGTAAAAGTTGTTAAGCAGGGGAAGGGAGATGATTTCTCTAAATTTATAAGATCACTCTGGCCACTAGGTGGATACTGGATTATAGAAAAGCAAGAATGGAAGCAAATAGACCTTTGAGAAAGCTGTTAATGTAGTCTGGATGAGATATGTTGGAGGCTTGGACCAGGATGTAGCTATGAAGAGAGGTGGACTTTTTCTGGATGTGGCAGCAATGGGGGTTGGTGGTTGATTAGTTATAGGCATGGCGAAGAGGGGGATGTGAAAGCAGACTCTGGCTGGCACAACTGGGTGGCTGATGATGCCCATTATTGGCCTGAAATTGCGAGTGAAGAAACAATGTGAAGACCAGTTGAATTCTAGATTGGCCGTGTGGAATTTGAAGTGTTCATGGACCATCCAGATTGAGATAATGGTCAGGAAATGGTAGACCATGGAACTCCACTCCAGACCTAAATATATGGAGATATTGGCAAAGAGACAGTCACTGAAGCCATGGGAGTGGGTAAGCTGACCCAGAGCAAAAGCATGGCATGAGGGAAAAAAAGAGAGCTAAGTTTAGGATCTGGGGAAACTTTCAGGAATGAGTAGAGCAGGAGAAAATCTATCAAGGACACTGAGCAGGATTGGTTCAGAGAGGTAGGAAGTACATCTAGAAAGTACAGGGGCAAAAAAAGCAAAAGAATATTGCCAAAATGAAAGGGTAATCAATTGTGTCAAATGTTGTGAAGTCAAATATAAGGAAGAGAAAGTGTTCAGCAGATTTGGTGATGAGAAGGTCCTTGGCAACCTTCATAAGAGCTTTTTCCAGTACTGATGAGCATGGTAGCTGGATTGCAGTATTTGAAAAGGTAGAGACATCTCAGTGTATCCGCCCTAAATTCAGCTACATTCCATTCCCTTTAATTGTGTTTCTCTGTTTAGGAGTGAAGAGGAGCCAGCAAGCTTCCATTGCTTTCCACTATCCTCAGGTCTGGTTCTCCCTCTCCCCATTTCTCTACACACACACACACACACACACACACACACACACACACACACACCAGACACATGCTTCTTCACTTTTTTGCCTCAGCAGGCTAAATTCTAGGACTTACCCCCTCCTTCCCCACTTCAGATCCAGAAATAAATTGCTCACTGCCCCAGTGGTGAAACCTTATCTGGTCTGGTAAAAATGTGTGTCTGGAGCAGCTGAGCTCCATGCTTCAGCCAAGGGGGTGAGCTGGCTGCTGGCTGGCTTACATGCAGTTTGGGGTGGGGGCAGGGTTGGGAGATGGAGGGAGGGACGACACAATGCAGAGATTAGAATGGGTGTGAAGAGCAGGAAAGGGGAGGAGAAAGAGGAAAGAAGATGAAGTAGGAAAGGGGGAAGGAGAACTGTGAATGCAGAGAGGCTGGAAATGACAGAAAAGGATCAACTTCCTGGAGTTACAAATTTGTGTTTAAATCTTATCTTCACTATGTCCTACACCTGTGGGAAGTAACTTTCCTCTCTAAGCCTCAGTTTGCTCATCTGTAAAATGGACTGAATAATCCTACCTACCTCACTGGTACTCTTTATTGGGCAGAATATTTTATTATTATCATCTTATTCTTATATTGGGACAGAGCTGGTGTTAGGAGAAGGCCAGGGAACTTTCCAGATATCTTGCCTGGGCTAGGAAAGCAATTTCCCTTTCCTAGCGCCCTGTACTCCCTGCTTGGTCTTCCAGGGAGGGATCAGAAGAGTCTGGTGCTGGCTCTGTCAGTGAAGATATACTGAATAAGAATCAAAGGTGTCACTGGGCCCCAAGCCTAGCAGTTCCTTCAGAGCCTTTATTTAAGCTTTGGCCTAAAGACAGCCTACAGAAAAGAAGGCAGCCATCACTGGGGCTAGAATTCTACCCACTAAGGCCCATATCCCTAGCCACAGAGAGGTTCATTTTCAGGCCTAATGTTTGTAAGCCACAACCATAATTTTGCACAGAACATCTGGCCAGCTGCTTGCCACATGCTGCCTGGGTTTTAGAGGCTTCTGATGCCACAGGAGGGGCAGGTTGGACAGAAGAGCTAATTAGACTTGACCCCTGAACCCCTGCCCCCATAGGCCAGATGTAGAGGTCAATCTTGCTCTCAGGTCTTGGGCTAGCCATCCCTAGCTCCCCTTGCTCCTGAATCTGTAGGGTCCCAAGGAAACTCCAGTCCATGTCTGCTCCACTGTGATGAACACACAATCTTGCCCCAACCCCAACCTCCTGCCCTGTCAGGAGGTTTCAGCAAAGGGAGATCTACTGCTAAGGGGATCATGACAGGTGGGAAAGAATCCATCATGGCCTTGGGGTGGCAGGAAGTGGAGAAATGAGACACACTCTTCAGGTTGGGGGAGTGACACTTCCTCCTGATTGGTGTGGCAGGAAATCAGGGCCCGGACCAGCACAGAAGCCAAGCCAAGAGGGTGCCAGGGCTCCTCCAGGGTCTATGGGCTGGGAGGCAGCAGTGGCAGACTGTCTGGATGCAATCAAGCTTGCTATAACCTCATGGGGAGAAGGGGGGAGCCCCCAGAACTGAGTGCTTTGGACCTTGCTCCCACCAGTGGGGAAAGGAGAAGAGCTGTGTGGGGATGAAATACAGAGTATTTAGTGGAGTGAATGAGAAATATGAAGATGGACAAGTCAGAAGGAAGGGAGAAGCTAGAGGGGCAGCTTCAGGAAAGTAGCCATCATCAATTGACTTGGGAAAACCAGTCTAGGAAGCAGATTCTGGGAATGGGCTCCCAGCCCCAAATTCATGGATTCCAAGTGTGGCTCTTGCTTGGCAAGGCAGGGACAGCAGCATGTGGCAGGGCAGGTTTTAGATGAGCTCTGAGCCCTGCTTATAGGGAAAGGTTGGTAACCCAGGGAGCTGGCAAGGACTCATGTGGAAGCCCCACAGGACCCAGTGTCGGAACACTGGGTCCTTATGGATGATCCTTTGAGAAGGTCTGCAGAGTGGAACATGAAAGGCATGAGATTAATGAGATAGTGCAGAAGGACTGGTGAGGGGCTAAAGCCCAGCTCCCATTAGAAGCTAATGAAGGAGCTGGTGCTTCATGGAACAAAGGAAAAAAGGGAACACGATCTCTGTTCTCAGTGTTCTGAAGGGCTGTCATGGGTGGGAGTAGAGGGAGCAGACAATGTCTGTGTGGCCTAAGAGGGCAGATACTCTCAGGGCAAAGCCACAGGGAAACAGAGTTCTTCAGTTCAATTCAAGAAAGAATTTT
Organism: Enhydra lutris kenyoni; assembly: GCF_002288905.1. Lineage (NCBI taxonomy): Eukaryota > Metazoa > Chordata > Mammalia > Carnivora > Mustelidae > Enhydra > Enhydra lutris. Next base: position 3,038,344 of record NW_019154165.1, on the reverse strand, counting down.
CTTGAGATCTGTCCATGTTCAAAATTGCGGAGGAGGGTGATAGTGAATGCTACATCACTGAAGGCAGGTGAACAAGGACTGGATATCCACTTTGTGGTGATTCAAAGAGTAGATGGAGGTGGTCCCTTGGCATCCTCTGGCCACCCTGTCATGAGAATCTGTGGCTCCAGGAACTATATGGGTTTCGTCTGTGAGCTGGAGTCCAAAGAACTAACACTCCTTGAGTTCTCCAAGTGGCTGTGACTTGAGTCTGCACCTCTCAGACAGCTAGCTTGGTAGAGTAGCACCATGTAGTCATTTATTTTGTGGCTTTGCTGTTCTCTCATTATCTGCCTCATAGGCTTCCAGCCTCTCACCACCATCTCACCATACCAAGTACAGTGGACATCTTTAATACTTTTTTCATGCCACATGACTCTTAACAGCGTCAAATGGGGCTCAACACATGAGGCAATGATTAGTTCCAACTTCGTGGGTAATTAAAAATATTCTCAAAGTAATTCTGACTATCTGAAATTGTGCCTTACAGGCTGACTTGAGACACTATGCCCCTGTAGGGCATTGCTCCACCAACTACTTGAAAGTGCTGCTAGGCACAAAACAGTGTGTTGGGGAAGGAGTGGTTGGAGGCTTGATAGGCTAGAAACGATCTGTCTCTGGAGGTGTGGTGCTTCCATCTTTTCCTTAACACAGGCCAAATTACCCTCCTGGATAGTCCCTGTTCCTCAGCTAGAGATCCTGTTGGTTCTGCCTTCCAAAGAGATCCAGAATCTAATCATTTTTAAACCATTTTTTTCACCTCTACCTCAGTCCAAACCATCATCATCTCTCATTGGGACAATCCCATAGCCTCCTTACTGCTTTCTCTTCATTCACTCCTGTCCTCCATGCTATCCATTTACTTCACTATAGCCATTGTATTTCTGTTAAGATGTCAGATCCTGTCACTTGCCTGATCAAAACCATCCAATGGCTCCATTCTCCTCAGAAAAAAAGCCAAATTACTTAAAAGGCCCTACAGGATCCATGCCCCAGGCCACCTCTCTGATTCATCTCCCACTACTCTCTCCATTGTGTATTCCACTCTCCTTTGCCCACTAACCAGAAATCCACTGAGCACAGGTCCACCTATATGCCTTTGATTTTTCCCTCTACTAGAAACACTCTTTTCCATATGATATAACATATCTCCAGGTCCTTCAATCTCTGCTCCAATGTCACCCTGTTGGAAGAGCCTTCTCCTGACCACATGGTATAAAATAGCAACTTCACCACCTTATCCTATCCAGTAGTCCTTACCCATTTTACCTGCCTTTCCTTTCTCCATATCACTTCTTACCAGTTGTATATTTGTTGCTGCGTTGCCTTTATCTGACCACTAGTGTATAAGGCAGAGTCTTCTGTTCTTTGCTGTATCCTCAACACTTAGAACAATGGCTGGCATATAGGAGGTTCTTAATAACTATCGAATAAATGAGGGGTTTAAAATGTACCCCTGTGAGTTCACCAAACAGGGCAGAGAGCCAACTGTCTCTGCCCCAACACTGGAGTTCTCCTCTGTGTGTCTCCTCTGTGCTTCTGGTTTATATATATAGCTTTGAGATATATATATATATATATATATATAGAGAGAGAGAGAGAGAGAGAGAGAGAGAGAGAGAGATATCTTGGAAGGCCTAGAAGGAAACACCTGCCTTGAGAACTGGTTGGTTTCAAGTGGTGGCTAGAGCCATCCAGAGTGAAAGGAAGGAGGATGTCAGATGTGTTTAGGGGGTAAATGAAGGTAGACTTGGTTTCCCTGAGGCTCTGTGGAGCTGTCCCAAGTGGTGACACCTGAAAAATCTGGGAGCAGGGCCAGCTTCATGGATGTGTAATCTGGGCACTCATGCACAGCCCTGTGCTTCAGAAAGGCTCAGTGCTCAGAAAGGCCTTGCACTTTGTTTAATGCTCTGATGTCATGGTCCTGAAATTCTTAATAATTTTTGGAGGCTTGCATTTTAATCTGACACTAGACCAGTTCTACAAGGGATCCTTAAGTCTTGGAATGATGACCTTTCTCCATGCTTCCTGGTGTCTACCTTCCCACTCAAAGTCCATTCTGTGCATGGTTCCTGAGTACTGTCCCTAAAGCCCAGCTCTGGTGCTGCCATTCTTCTACTCAAGAACTTCTTGTGTTTCCCTATTGGTCATTGTTTCACTCCAAACAGCTCAGCCTCCAGAGCCTTAAAAGTCCCCACTTGGTCTGTTTTCTCAGAACTTCTCCTTATAGACCTACTCTTTCTACCTTTCAACATGTCAACAGTCCTCCAGGGCCTGCCTTGGTCCTCCCTCTGGACTTTGGTGTGCTGCAAGCCTTCAGCACTTACAGACTGGGGAAGGTGCCGGGGGGCCCGATGAGGAATTCTTCCTTTCTGCCAGCATCACCAGCTCCCCAAGAGCAGGGTTTTGATCTATTTTGCTTGTTGCTGTGTTCACAGAATCCAGGAAAAGACTCAGCACACAGTAGGCACTTAACAAATAGTGACTGAATAAATACACAAATAAATGAATTCAAAGTTTTCCAAATCTGGCTTCAACATGCTCCAGACTCCTACATACTCCAGCCCAACAGAACAATTCCTTGTTCTTCATGTACATCCCGTGCTGCTCCCACAGCCTGCACTGCCCCTCTTCTAATACTCATGTCTTCAAATTTGAACCATTTTCAAGACCTAGCTCAAAATGCCATTTCCTTGGTTAAGACTCCCCTAAACAACACAGCTGGCAGTGACCTCTTTTTCTGGACTCAGCAGTTGCTGGGATCTCTCTTAAGGCAGCTCTCACTTTCTGTGACATAGCAGGAGAAATTAAACAGACAGGATCAAGTCATTTTTTTTTTTTGTCATTTGCTGTGTGATCTTGACCAGCTACTTGCCTATCTGAGCCTCAGATACTTTAACTGCAAATTACACCTGCTTTGTAGTGTTCTGCTATGATTTAAATGCAATAACTTAGTGCTTAGTGCAATCAGTAATAATAATGTTATTAACAATCAGTAATAATAATGTTATTAACAACAACAACAATAACAGCAAAATGTGTTAGAGAGCCTTCCATGTGTCTGCACAATTAACCTCTGAGGCAGACAATTGTTATCCCCATTTTACAGATGGAGAAACAGACCCAGAGGTATAGGAATCTGCTCAAAGTTACACAGCTAACATGCGTTGAGGCCAAGATTGAAAAGCCAGGCAGCCTCGCCTAGGCACAGCCTCAGTGCTTCCTTCCTCTCTTACTCTCCTTCTAGGATTTCCTAAGGGCTGAGGCTCCCACCCCAGGCAGAAACAGTGTCTGCTCCAGAATTTGCCCTGGCTTGGCCCTACTAAGAGGGACAGCATTTGTTCTGAATTAAAGATGGTTTGTTTTGAAATGCAAATCGTTTGTAATCAGAGGGGCAAGGTAGACATAGATGCATCTCTTTCTCTAAACGAATCCCTGGGCTGCTCACCCAAGGGATATTATTTTCCTCATTCCTTTTTTTTTGGCCTCGAGGAGGGCATGGTTGTAGTGTGGTCTCAATGAGCTCTAAATAAAAGCAAACAAGGGCTAATTCAAAACTGGCTGCCTTGCCACCCACACCCTCATGCTTGCTGCTTCTCTGCCTTCCTTTCCACCATTCTGGCCTTGGATTGGTGACAGCTCAGTGATACTCCAGGGGGAATCTTAAGAGGTGCCATGAAACTTTCCTCTAACTTTCTAAACAAAATGAATTTGAACCTGATTTTAACTGAAAAATTAATGGAAACCATGTCATACTTAACTGAGGAGGCCAGAGGAGGGATGCCTGGAAAGTCCTTCAAAGAACCAGGAATTGTGGGACTGTGCACATAAGTGACATAGAGAATTGAACTGATTTTCTCGATTATGAAACACAAACCACCTCAGTCTCACCTGATCTGGGAACCACACTCACCAAGTCATCCTCAGCAGGGATTAGTTCCTTGGCTTCTGTTCCCTGCCCCATCTCTCCTTCCCTACCAAACACCAGGTACTGACAACACCACTCTCAAAGGTGTTATCAAAGAGCAAAACTCTCTTCTCTCTGTGGGTGAGGATAAGGTAAGAGAGACACAGAATCCTGTTTTATGTAATTCAGAAATTCCCCTCCCCTTCCTCAGAGTTCCCTTCTTTGTATGGCTCCAGGTTAAGGGTTGGCTACAAGACGAATTCACACAAGATTTGGAAGGCAGAGATGTAGCATCAGCCATTGCTCTCTGCAGGTTGATGAAGACATGCTGCTGAAGCTGGCCTATGTTGATATCAGTCTGCTCGCTTACCTCACTGGCATGGGACAGGATTCAGACCCGCAGCACTCCCAGCTCCCCAGATCTTGAGCTTCAATGAGTCCTGGACCAGGAGCACATGCAGCTCTGTGGTGAAGGAGACCCAGCTTCTTCTGTAGGTCACCTACAGTCTTGACTGGAGGTGGTGAGAGATAAGATGTGGGTTCTGATTTGTCCTTACTCTCTCCCATTTCATGTTCAGTTTTTCTTCCTGGCTGCCAGCCTTGCTCACCTGCAATGACTTCAGTTCCCCCACAAGATGCAGAGGCCACAGCCTTCCATAGGTTTCTTCATCTGCTCCCAAGATGGTGGAAATTCTAACCTCCACACTAAATACCCTTATTTCAGATCATTCACAGTGGTTCTGTTTCTCTGATCTGGCTCAAACAGACACAGAGCTCAATAAATGCTATTTTATTAGTATTATTAGATTAGGAGTTTCACAGGCTGGGACCAGGTCTTTGTCATCTGTATATGTACAAAGGAGGCAGCAGAGAAGCTGTGAGTTGCTTCTGCGGTGTTTGATGAATAGAAAGGATTTGAGTCAAGGCTCCAGACAATCGTCCAGTACTCTCCATGACCCACTGTGAGTTAAGTCTTGAAGAGGGCAGGATGGATACATAAATAAAACTGGATGTGTTTGATGCACTTCAGCCCAAGAGGATAAAGAACACTAACAATCAACAATGACTAATGGCGAATGATAATAAGAATACCTAGCACTTATTGACCACATTTCATTTATTACTCCACTTAATGCTCACACTAGCTTCTGAAGCAGGTAGGACTTGTGAAACTCAGAGAAAGTAAGTAGCTTGCCCAAGTTCACACAGAATACAGAGTGTGGATTCCAATGGATGAGCCCAGGCTCCAGAACTCATGTGGGATTGCAACTGCTGAGCCAGGCAGATGCTCCCTTAGTGAGGGAGCCCCTAAGAAGTCTGAAGCAAATTTTGTCTTAACACTGCTGAGTGTGAGAGCTCAGAGGCTGATGGGGGAGAACGCTGGGAAGGGGGCAAGGGCCAAGGGACACTACCTGGCAGGATCATGGGGCCGAGTTTGGCCCCGAAAACTAAAAAGGACTGAGTCAATTCCCCTTCACAGTCTCTACCCATCTGCCACTGAGTTTTATTAATGCTCATTGGAAATGCCTTTAATCCTCCCCTCTCACCCATTTCAACCCTCCTGTCCCTACCAGACTTCAGACCCTCTGCATCTCTGGCCTGGACCCTTGGCCCAGCCTTTTCCACCTTGACTTCTTGGCCTCCAGTCTTACCTGTTCAAATCCATGTTGACTTCGAGAGTTATCTTTTTCAAACTCAGCTCTGATGATGACATGTCTACCCTCAAGATCATGCCTCTACCACCTATTAGGGTCCCATGGAATGAAATAATAACATTAAGACTAAACCATATGAAGTTGCTGATTTTCAGCTGTTACTGGTGTACAAAAATGGCAAAATGCTTTCATCATTTTAATATCGGTAATACTAATAGCCATAGACTATTAAACCCTTATACTGTTTTAAGACTAGACACAGGCCTCCAAACACATCATTTCCACAAGTTTCCCACTCTTTTCCCTCTGTTGTCTACCTGCCTCTTTGGGCTTTTCTATCTTACTCTGTCTGCTTCAGCATGTTTCCCTCTTCACCTTGATTTCATTTTCTCTGTTGCTGCTTCTCACTGTTTCCCACACTGTCTTGATCCAGAGAGTTTTCTCTCTGTCTCTCTGCCTCTCTGATTTTCTATCCTTGTCTCTATCTCTCTGTCTTTAGCTGTATTTCTTATACGTCTGTCTCATTATTTCTTTGTGTGCATGTGCACATGTGTGCATCTCCAGACCTGTTTCCCAACCTCCCAGGATGCTGGTGTCCATGAAGCCCACTTGAAGCTGAGGCCCAGGGCTTCCCTGACTGGAAACTGGGGAGACAGAACAGACTGGAGGAGGCTTATGGCTCAGGGGGCCCAGTTCATCCTCAAGCCCAGAGTGCCTTCGAAAAGGAAGTTCCAGAAGCTTATGGCCTGCCCTGGGGCTGCAGCCTCACCCTGCCTGCAGCCAACAAGGCAATTGGTGCAGATGGCAATCACTGAGATGTAAAACCCAGCTGTGCAAATTAGCCCAAGGCCTGTAAGAAATTAGACTGGATCTAAAAGAGATCAGGCTGTGGAAAAGGAAAAATGTTAGTTAAAAGAGAAAATTCTTACTCCCACCTCCGGGTCATAGATCACAGAAGAGAATCCTCAAGCCATGAGGGACTTCAAGGGGCCATCTGGCTTGGCTGCACCTCAGAACAGGTCAGGCCACAACCAGCCAAGACAATGTCTGTCTTTCCATCTTTTAAGAACACAGGCCAGAGATTTTTTTTAGAGTCTTTCCCCAGTACCTTGTTCTGGGAATAAATCCCTGTACTGTTAAGGTATTTCAGGGAGAACCCAGACCAATGGAATCACTCATGGTAGCACCCAAATTTGCACTCACACCCCAAGTTGCCTTCCTCAGTCTTCTACTCATCTCAGTGTCCAATACCACCATTTACCCAGATGCTCAAGCCATAGTCTGGGGATCCTCCTTTCTTTCTCTTACCACCTTGTCCAATTATTCAATAATCTTGATAGCTCTAACTCTCAAATATATTCCCAGTCTGACTCCTTGCACAGCAGCAGCACTTACCACCATGGATCAAAAGCCCCCATATGTCTATCTGGATGGCTGCACACCTCCTCAGTCTCCCTGCCTCTTCACTGTTACCGTGTACTCTCCATTCTCCAGAGAAGCTAGGCACATATTTTAAATGGTTATGTCATTCATATCATGTAATTCTGTTCAAACCCTACTTCACCCTCTTATCACATCAAACCCCAAGTATTCACTGTGGCTGATGAAGCCTTATGTCATCTAACTACATATCCCCCCCTCACTCCCCATGTCACCCACTGTACCCTAGCCACACAGTCTCCTTACTATTACTTGAACATACTAAGCTCATTCCCTTCTCAGGGACTTTGTCCTTGCAATTCCTTCTCCTCAGGATATTCTTCCCCCAGATCTTCACATGGTGCCCTCCCTTCCTTCATTCTGATCTCTACTCAAAGATCAACTCCTCCAAGAGGTCTGCTTTTACCATCCTAGCTACAATAGATGCCACTTCAGCTCTACTCACAACTACCCCTTAGTCTACAGCCTTCCTTTAGTTTTCACCATAGCAATTATCATGGCCTGGCATCATATTTCATATTTATTTGATGATTGGCTATTGCTCAATGCCCAGAATAGTGCCTAGCACTTGGTAGGTAACCAACAGTGACCGAATGGATGAATGAAATACTGTTACTTATAAACTGTGTGACTCTAGGCAAGTTATATAACTCCTTCAAGTTTTAGTTTCCTCAACTCTAAGATGGGAAAAATTACACCTACCTTGTGAGCTGTTGTGAAGAGTAAATGAGATTATAGTTATGATGAACACAGTGCCTGGCACTAGAAATTACTAATTATTAAAATGATCATTGCAGTTTCCACCAGATTTTTCTGGATCTGTCCTCAATGGAAGCAGAGAGCAACTACTCCCCCCTCTTCAGGTTGAATAATTCCAATCCTCTTCATTTTTGTGATCTTAGAATATGGTGGTTTGGGAGGCAAGAGATGAAGGGAATAAAGGAACATGGCACTTAGCTGCTAGCTTCTTGGACTCTGCCCAGGGCAGGAGTGAGCCATAGACTTTAAATCAACTCTCAAATATGTTAAAAGACCTAAAGAAAATCATGGATGAAGAATTAAAGGAAACCAAGAATATGATGTATGAATGAGAATATCAATAAAGTTATAAAAGTAGAAATTCCAGAACTGAAAATTATAGCAACTGAATTAAGTGTGAGCCAAAGATGTCCCTTTCCTCTACTGAAAGGCCATAGGACAGGTGGCTAAGGTCTATGAGTTCGAAGTGCAAATCCCATGAGATTCAAAAAAGGAAGCAGTTAATTACCATTAAGATGCCTTAAAGTCAAATGGACGTGGGGTTTAAACCCAGCTCTACTGTGTTACTTTGGGCAATGGCTTACCCTCCCTGGCCTCAGTGATGGTAATCCTAATAGTCTGCCAGGGGGAAGAAATGAGAGCGTACATGCAAAGTACTTAGGCCAGCACCTGGCATGTGCTCAACACTCCCTAAATGGGAACTATTATTACAAGTATTATCATGATCTCATCCATCCCTTTCTCCAGGCAGCTCTGCATTCCAATGATTCTCTAGGAGTCTGACTCAAATCCTTTAAACCATCTCACCCTGCTGCTAGAAAAGCCACCCCTGCTTCAGACTAGCCACAACACATGGAGGTTTTGCCCTGCACAGAGCAACAGGGTACCAGCTTTTCCTATGGCCAAGGATATCCAGGCTGGAGACACCGCCCCTACTGTCTGGTACCCGTGGGCAAGAAGCAAAGACCCAAGCGACATTGGCAAAATTGCAGAGTAGGCAGCTCCAAACCCACTCTTCCATGGAAATATCAGAAAGCACACAGAAACCATCAGTACCAACTTTGCCAGAACTCTGGAAAAGACTCAAAGGTATATAGCAACCAAGCAAACATTGAATCAAGAAAAAAAAAAGCCACATTAAAATGCTCCTGCTTTTCAGGGAATTCTCTGACAAGACACTAGTTGAACACAAGGCAAACGAATAGAGACTTCAGTAGCCATACATGACAACAAATATGATCTTTGCAAAAATAGCTTGGAAAACTACTAAATAAATGGAGGACTGAAACTTTTAACAATCAAGAACTGCAAACCCTGGGGAAGAGGAGAACCTGATTACAGGGTTACAACATTATAATATTCAAATGTGCACTTTTCAACAAATCAATAGAAAGAGAAGGAAAATATGGCCCACTCAAAGGAAAAAAAGGAAACTTAGACTTACTAGACAAAGACTTTAAATCAACTGTCTTAAATATGCTCAAATGCCTAATGGAAACTATGGGCAAAGAACTAAAGGAAACCAGAAAAATGATACAGGAACAAAATGAGAATATCAATAAGACAAAAATTATATAAAAAATAGAAATTCAGCACCCAAAATCGTAATAAGGCTAAATTAAAAATTCACTGGGGGTGAGGTTCAACAACAGATGTAAACAGGCAGAAAAAAGAATTACTGAACTTGAAGACAGGATAATTGAAATTATCTGGTCTGACGAGCAGAAAGAAAAAGAAAATGAAGAAAAGTAAACAGACCCTAAGAGACACATGTGGGACACATTAGCCAGAGCAACATACACATTATGGGAGTCCTAGAAGGAGAAGGGAGAAGAGAAAAAGGGATGGAAGGATTATTTGAAGAAATAATGGCTGAAAACATCCCAAATTTGGTGAAATGCTCAAGTCTATACATCCAAAAATCTCAGCAAGTTCCAAACTGTTGAAGGCCTAAACAAAGATTTTGAAAGCAGCAAGAGAGAAGTGACTTATAACATACAAAATATCCTCAATAAGATTATGGCTCAATTTCTTATCAAAAACCATGGAGACCAGAAGGCAGTGGGATGATATATTTAAAAAGAGAATACCATGAACAACTGTACACTAACAGATTAGATAAACTAGGGGATATGGATATAAATTCCTAGAAACACACAAATTACCAAAACTGATTGAAGAAATAAAAAATTTCAATAGACCTCTTTACTCAGAAATTGAATCAGTAATTTGTTTAAAATAAGCAATCAAACAAACAAACAAAAAACCTCTCAACAAAGAAAAGCACAGGACTACATAGTTTCACTGGTGAATTCTACCAAAACTTCAAAGAAGATTTAACACCAATGCTTCTAAAATTCTTCCAAAAAATTGAAGAGAAAGGAACACTTCCCAAGTCATTCTATGAAGTTAGCATTACTTTCATACCAAAGCCAGATAAAGACATCACAAGAAGAGAAAATTATAGACTAATATGATCCTCAACAAAATACTAGCAAGCTAAATCCAGCAAAATATAGAAAGGATTATACACAATGACCAAGAGAGATTTATCTGAGAAACACAAGGATAGTTCAAAGTAAGAAAATCAAACAGTGTAATATAGCATATTAACAGAATGAAACAGAGAGAGGGAGGGAGAGAGAGAAAGAGAGAATATCTCAATTGATAACAAGAGTGCAAGGAAAAAAGCATTTGACAAATTCCAACACACTTTCATGACAAAAACACTCACAAAGCTAGGAAGAGAAGGAAATTTTCTTAACATGATAAAGTCATATATGAAAAACCCATAGCAAGTATATCAATGTTGATGTACTGAAAGATTTTCTCCTAAGATTAGGAACATGGCTACTTCTACCACTGCTATTCTACATTGTACCAGAAGTTCTAGCCAGAGCAATTAGGCATGAAAAAGAAATAAAAGGCACACAAATTTGAAAAAAAAAAAAAAAAGCAAAACTGTCTCTATTCATAGGTGATGTAATTCTATACATAGAAAATTCCAAAGAACCGACCACAAAAAGCCACTAGAGCTTGTAAAAAATTCACCAACATTCCAGGGTATAATTTCAATTTTTAAAAATCAGTTGTATTTATCTATATATCTATATACCCAAAATGAACAATCTGAAAAGGAAATTAAGAAAACAGCTCCATTTACAACAGTATTCAAAAGAATAAAATACTTAGGAATAAACTTAACCAAAGAGGTGAAAGACTAGTATAATAAAAATTATACTATATTGTTGAAAGAAATTAAAGAAGACCTAAATAAATGAGAAACCATCTTGTGTCCGTGAATTTGAAGACTTAATATCGTTAAGATCTTGATACTACCCAAAAAAAAAAAATCTTGATACTACTCAAAGCAATCTTCAGATTCAGTGCACTATATCAAATTTCAATGACTTTCTGCTAAAATGGAAAGACCAATCCTCAAGAAACTTATATGGAATTACAAGGGACCCATACAGCCAAACAATCTTGGAAATTAAAGTAAAGTTAGAAGACTCACACTTTCTAATTGCAAAGTTTACTATAAAGCTACAGTAATCTCTGGAATGGTGAGGCAGCAGCTCAGGCTGGTCAAGGACTATAAGCTTCCAGGCCCCTCAGGGTGATTCTCTTTCCAAAAGGAACCTGCTAGTGCCTGCTCATTTCCTCTCTCTTCTCTTGGCGGACACTGACAACAGCCTGGCCTTGAACTGGGGCATTTACTGCTCCACACTTTTATGAAGAAAGAATGAGATGGCCACAGGGAAACTCATAGAGGCAGGTTGGAGTCAGGGCTTGGCAAGAAAAGGGGCAAGAGTCTCTGCTCTGTGAACCTTTCCCCTCCGGCCCTCCAAAGACTAAAAAGTCATGGTGTAGGGGAATGTCATAACCAGAAGGGCCCTTAGACAACAGAGTCCACCCGATTTCATTTTACAGATGGGGAGACAGATGCTTGGAAATGGGAACAAGTCATCCAAAGTCACACAACAGTTGAATTCAGCAATCATAGGACTACTGGGATGAGAGACATCTTAAATGTACACTAGCTGTCCTACCAACCCCAATTTAATGAAGACATGCTTTCAATAGTGTTCTCAATGACAGTGATTGTTGGGATGTGGCTTAAATACTCAAAAACAGGGTGCTCAGTCCCTCCCAAGGCAGACCTGTGTTTCTGGTCCCCTGAGAAGAAGTGGGCTAACTGAGGAATTTCCTTCTTATTCAGCAACCCTGAATGACCATGGTAAGGCTCATTTCATGGTATTCCTCCAGGGAGACCTGGGGAAGTCTTGCCTCCCACCAGTCCTCACCCTACTCCCCTCTCACTCTCAACTGAGCACCTTTTCATTTTGCCTGTGGCTGGGATTTTGTTCTAGTAAAGAGGCAAATGGCTGCTCCGTTTCCAGAAGCTGGCTGAACATACACTTTCCAAGTATCGCTAACCTCTAAATGCAGCTGAATGGCTTTCCTCCCAAATCCCCCTTTGGGCAGAGACCAGAAATGGAAAACTTTTAGGGTCCTTTGGTATATTTAAAGGGCTTGCACCCAGGGTGGCCTGAATGCAGTCTGAACTTAGTGTCACACCTGAGATTAGTGGGAAAAGGTATTCCAGAGCCCCCGGGGCTCTGGAAATTGTCAGCACCTCCAGGGTGTACCTTTGCTTGGGCAAAGGCCCCTCTCTACTCTCCCTCTGCCCCACCTCTGGCAGCCTAGTGCCCTACTTCCCTGCTCCCACACCTCCCCACTACAAACACTTCAATAACATCCCCATTGTGTACTAGAGTCTAAACCCCAACCCCACCATTTTACAGGCAGGAAAATTGAGGTCCCCAGAGGGATTGGGCTGCTAAAGATGTGTGGGTTCAGCACATGGAGGCTCCCAATAGTCTGCAGGAATGCCATCCTCACTCATTCCTTCCAGAGCCCTTGGCCTGACCTACTTTCATACTCTGGACATGCCTTTTCTTACCTGACTCTGATGTGCCTAAGGTTGGGAAAGACCTAGGGTAGCCTCTAAGCCTGAACCCCAGGAAGGCCCTGCTGACAGTCAGCTTACTGATTATTACCATCATTATCAGATGGCTTTTCCTGCCCATGCATATTTGCCCATAGGCCCACATGTCCACCTCCACGCAGCCGCCAGCCCACCATGAGGGTGACACCAGGGCAATGGGACACACTAGTATCTGTCCAGCTCAGCTCAAACCGCCTAGGCCGCTGTTGTCCCTGGAGCACCCCTCTGATATCAGATCTGCCTGGTGGGAGGTGGGGTAGCAGCCGGCCTTTGCCCCCAGCCCACTCCTCTTGCCCTGTCCTGCTCTCTCTCCTTCATTTCCCTCCTCTGCTCATGGAACTTACTTATAAATCCTGAAAACCCAAACCCCCATAAATTCTCAATTCATTCTGCAGATATTTCCTGTGTTGGGGTTTTCAGCAGCATCTGCTGGTTTGAAGTTCCCTCTTTATTTGTCCTGGGGGCACCATTACTCTCAACTTTAGCAGTTTTCCTGCTCTGTAGTCCTTGCCAGACTCCATCAGAGGAAGAGAAAATTGGTGAAAGAATAATTATTATTATTGTTATAAATATATATTTCATTTTGGTTTCTTTTTTTTCCCCTCTAGGCCTTGATGAGAATCCCAGGCAGAGGTTAGCAAGGGGATGGCTTCTTCATGGACCTCAGGGTAATGGGCTTGCCCTGTCAGAGCCTGGCATTTTGCCCTCCCAATAAAGGCATCTGCCAAAAGGCCATTCTCTGCTATTCTGCCCAACTGTACCCAGTTCTCCAGCAGATTTATTCCCACCAAAAACTCCTGGATCAAGTTTCCAAGTCTCGAGGAAGTCTCCTTAAGCAAGAAGCAAAGCACCTAGTGCACATGAGACACTTTCAATTGTGGGGCTTGATTATTTCTCATCATATCCTTATAAGTAGGTCATTTAAGTCCCATTTTACAGAGGAGGAGACTGGGGCTCAGAAAGGAGACGTTCATGGTTCAAGGAGATCCAGCTAGCAAGTGGAAGAACTGGGATTTAAATCCAGGTCTTTCTGGCCCCAAAGCCAGTATTTGTTCCATTGGGTGACATTCCCTTCCCTCCTATGAGTTCCTGAAGGACCTCTTTATGAACTCCAGTATGTCATGCTTGGAACCAAGTTGCCTTGGCTTTCTTTATACTTGTTTCAGGAATCTACATGCTTATATAGATTCTCAGAGTTTGAGAACATTAGAGATCAATTAGTTTAAAGACTTAATACTACAGAAAGAAAAACTGAGGCCCAGAGAGGTCATGTAGCTGGCACATTGCACATTAATGGCTTTCTTCATGAAATATAAGGACAGGAACCCCTCATATTTATTATACATGTCTCCCCGACAGACACATATACAATTGTACACAACACTGAATACAACCTTCAACACAAATAAATAAAAATTGTCACTTGTCAAGTGACAGTGACTACTGGGCATCAGTTATCTTATTTAATTGTCATGGCAACCCTACCCATTCTAATTTCTAGATAAGATCACTGAGGCCCAGATAGGAGAAGTGGCTTGTCTCAGGTCACATAATAAAGAAACGACTGTGTCAGAATTAGAACTCGGGATCTGACAAGCTCTGAAGCCCATGTTTTTGCTGTCATTCCACACAACAACTTGAACATCACAACAGCTAACTCTCCTGGAGTGAGCACTATATGTGAAGGACTAAGGTAAGTGCTTTATATGAGTACTGTAATTTAATCTTTACAATAACCTTATGAAGCTTCCTCTTCTTGCAGATGAGAAACAAGGGCTTAGAGAAGCTGAGAAACTTGGCCAAAGCAGAAAAACTAGTGAGTGGCTGAGTGAGACTGATTTGCTCTCAGGGTGATCTTAACATTCTATAGGAGATCTTCTTTATCTGCAGATAATTGATACGGGGTGGGGGGTGGAATTTTGCTTAAAGCAAATCTGTTTAAACCGTCATAGTAAAACATTTTTTAAAAGTGATGGGGATTTAGGACTACACTAGTCGTGGTGAGCACTGGGTATTGTATGGAAGTGTTGAATCATGATATTGTACACCTGAAACTAACATTACACTCTATGTTAACTAACTGGAATTTAGATAAAAACTTTTTGAAAAAGTTTATTTGAATTTGTCACAGAAAACAAAATAAAAAATTATGAAAAGTAGTTTATCTCACATTTCATAACTTTAGGCTGCAATCGCAGCTCTGTTCTATTTCTTAGGTCAAGCAAAGAATCACTCAAGCATTAGTTGCTTTATAATATGATTTTTCTGACAAAACTGAATGACAGTATGGCATAACATTTTTATTTAGCTTTACACAGTATGATCATAAAGATAATTTTATAACAAAATAATCCAAGGACTTAGGCTTTCTCAAGGATATCTGTTAAGAATTTGTGAGTCAAATCATTATCCTTTGAAGGCTTTATCTTGTTCTCATCTTTGATGACTTGCTCTTCTTTAACTGTCAACTGATCTAATTCTGCCAGGCTCTCATGTGTCCATGGCTTTTCTGAGATTCCAGCAGTTTTCCAGTATTACTTTTTTGCTGACTTCACGAACTCCTGAATCTTTTCTCATATTTGTAATTTCACTTTGCAAACTGATTGGCATTGAATTTGTTCTTTACTCTCTGATGTTTATAATACCCAACAACAAGAAAAGACTGATCTAGTGCTACTGTTAATCTAGGAGGGATGCCAGAGTAATTTAATGATTTACCAGTTCACTAGTGAATATCTTAATGGTCTCTTGCTTTGCTACCCAACCTTCTGACTGCAGGGACTTGGAAAATGAATACTTGGATAATAAGGATTCCTTGTATAACCTTAGTAAGCTCTTAGCAATTAACAAGTATTTAATAATTAATACGTACAGCAAATAGGGAAGTACTATATTTATAACTCAGCTCTGTCCCTTACTGGTATGTTATTTTGGTCAAGTTGTTCTGTTACTTCATCTCAGTGAGCTTTAGTCTCTTCTTCTGTACAATGGGAACATGGTAGTATTTTAGTGTTCTTCTTTCCATCTTAAATAAGTAAACTAATCCAATTATGTATTTTCCATTCTCCTTGCTAATAACTGGTTCAGAAATGAACATGTGGCTCAATCCTGGCCAAGGGAACATGAAGGGAAGTCTATCTGGGGAATTCTTGGAGAGATCTCCTTCCTCCTAAGGAGACAAAGGAAGTTTTTCCTTTCCTTCAAGGGATGCTATACCTGGAAGTGATGTTTGGAACTACCTTAAGCATGTTTTCCTGAGGATGGCAGAACCAGAAGATGAAAAGACCTGAATTCTCCAAGGACATTGTTGAGTCATTGATTTTGCCGTGCTTTAGGTCTGCTGCTCTACCTCTAGACATCCTGTTATTTGAGGACAAATTTCCTAATTGTTTAAGCCAGTTTGTATCATGGTTTCTTTTACTTTCAGCTAAAAGCATCCTGATGGATACAAGTACGTATTTCATACAGATTTTAGAATTAAATAAAATAATCCGTGTAAATGAGTTAGCTTAGGACTCAATACATAATTACTTTTTAGTGTTTAAAATTTTAAAAAGTGCTTGCTTATTAATTTATGGTCAAAATGGAGTTTTCCTGTGACTCTTTTTTAGGGAAGGGACAAGGTAACAATTGTACATCTTCCTACATATCTTCATGATTAGGATTTTGCTGGAGTTGGGGTAAAGGAGGAGAGCCTTGGTTTCACAACAATATACAGGTTGATGTCTATCTGAGATATCAGATGGGTTGAGTGCAAGCTGGTTGTTTTGACACACTAATCATGCCAGTAAAGAAGGACTAAAGAAATAAAGAAATGTGAAAGTCTTGTGTGATCTATAAATTTCCCAGTCAGGGAATTTCTCTCTAAGAAATTCCAGAATTTTCAAAACGGGTCCTCAAGGAAGCATTTACAGAAACTAGAATTTTCCAGTATAAAGAAGACAAGACTGAGGCCAGAGAAGTGTTCTCTATTGCTCATCTTAGAGAATGGCACCGCCATTCATGCAGAAACCAGGAGTTATCTTTGACACCTCCTTTTCTTACTACCCTCCAAGTCCTACTAAGAGAACTCAATGAGCTAATAATGTCTGAAAGTAAGTGCTTGGGAGGTGCTTAGTACATATTAAGTGTTCAATAGATGTTAGCGGCTATCATTCCCAGGCCACATACCAGCTCCAGAATGAGTGCTAAGCTATCCCCTTGGTTCCCTTGAACATACTGATACTGATCAACATTTTCACAAGGAAAATGAACAAGGAGAAGGAAAAGGAAATCCTATAATTTATAAAACTATATGCAACGTGAAATAATCCATCTGGATTAGCTCTAGCTTAATCATAATGTAAAAGCTGATGAGCTTGGTGGATAACCCCCACCCCCGCCACTGATCCTGCCACTAGAAGTGATAACACTACACTCCTGATGATCTGACATAACTCCAGTATCTCTCTTGCCTGGTATTGCTCCTCCAGCTCCCTGCCTGCTTCAGCCATGTGTCTTCCCTGACCCAGGAACTTGGAGTCTTATCTCATTCTTGCACAAGCGACGACTTCCTAACCTTTCTATTTACAACCCCCTAGTAGCTCTGGTCAGTGAGACAGGCAGCTCACAGCTGGTTGGCAGAGCCATGGTGACTGAAGCCCTTGTGTTTCATAGAAAGAAGAGGCTTTTAGAAACCTAAGATGGCAGCCATGCTGTAGTAGATGATGTTGGGACCCAGGCCAGATCCCCCTTTCTGGCTGGTACATCCAGTTCTAGCTGCTTTGAGTGCTGTGGCTAATTGCAAGGCCTGTGACTTGCCCTTGGCTAATGGAAACCACTTAATCCAGAATTGTATGGGGATTATACCTGCCTCCTATGGGGGTGTGGCAATAAGTGACTAATCGAGGAATACAAAAATCCAGTACCTTTCCTGAAGGTGGTATAACTCTGTTGTGTGATTCATGCCCCAGAGCTCCCACATCCACTCTAGATCAGGTCAAGTCTAGACTTTTACTAAAGACCAAATCCTTTCTTGGCTACTTCTTCCTTATCCTGATTTCCTGCCTCACTTTTGGACTTTTCTAGAAGGGCATGGGCTCAATTAATCACATGTCCTGATCCCTGTTTTAGGCTCCACTTCTCAGGAGCCTGACCTAAGACACTCTCCCACAGCTAGAATTTGTATAAACACTCACTAGAGCAAGCTCCCATGTCTTCCTCCGAAACAGGAGTATCTCTTATAGAAACCCATAGGTCCAGCCCTAAAATAGAACTTGACCTTAATCACATAGTAAGCCAGACACGCACACAACCTGCAGGAAGAAGGGCAGGCTTTCTTTACACTACTTCTCAGCCTTTCATAGGCTTCTCACAGTTGGATAAACTAATCCAGGCAAAAATGTCAGAGTCAGGGCACTTTCCTGAGAATAGCTGGTCACAAGGATGGAGGAAGTATATTTCTAAGGTGATGGAGGAGAGAAATGTTAAGAGGTAGCCAGAGCCTCCAGGACAGGGATGATAGCTCCTCAGGCCAGCATCCTCTGGGTGCTGCACACATCTCTGATAAATTGATGTTGACCTAAGTAATAAAGATCCAAGAAAATGGAAAGAAATAACATTTGATTCAGCAGAAATGGGCCATCCATCTGTTTCAGTCAAAACTTTCTGAGTCCAGGACATCCCAGTGTTCTTGTCAGGACATACCAGGACCAACATCAGTCTTACACACCTTCCAGGCACCTGACAATCTGTACCTCTTACTTAATAGATCATTATGCACATTTAATGTTTAACAATGGTCTGGTGGTGCTGTAATTGACATCTAGATTAGCCCTAAGAAAGGATTTCCTGAGCAGCAGGAGAATGTTCAGAATTACCGAGTGGTTGATTAATGTCATATTCCAAATAATGAAGATGTGAGCAACTTATCACTCCCATCACTTTTCAAGTGTTAGCAATTTAAATCACAAAATCAATCAGAAAACATAGTATCACTAAGAAAAAAGTACATTTCCATCTCAACTGTAATGTTTTCTGAATGCTCCCTCCACTTTCATCATTGGCCATCTGTCTGCTTAACATTTGCTATTTGAGAATGATTCTCCTCTAGGTCTCTGGTGGCCTTGCTTTGCTGCTTTCTCCACCCTTCCCTTCTCAGCAGCCAGTCCTATGCAGAACTAAGAATGACTCCAGTAAGAGGAATTTAGGTGGGACCTAAGAAATGATTTTCTGGTTTTAAAAGATATGAAGCACTGAAAAAAAGTAGTAGAGGGAAGTTATGGAATCTCCATGGGGGTGGCCTTTGACAATTCCAACCCTCACAGAATCACAGATTCATGGAGTTTCAGGACTGCGGTGAACATAGGGGGCATCCAGGCTAACCTCTGCTCTAGAACTTAAGCCTTCTCTGCAACATTTCAACTAAGTATTCAGCTGGACCATGTTTGCACAGCACCAGTCACGGAAAGCTCACCCTCTCTCAGTACAGCCAGTTTTATGACAAGATCATTTGGATTCTGAGAAAGTTCTTCCTTGCACTGCATTCACATCTGTCTATCCATAACTACCACCTCTTATCTTGGAGGCACATAAAACATATATACCCCATGTGTGGTCTCAAGTCTATCAAGTCACTTCTCCAAGCCTAATAGCCCCAGTGCCTCCAACTCTTACTTGTGGACATGGGTTCTAACCTGTTCCCCAACCTCCTCACTGCCTTGTAGACAGGCACCAGGGTTCCCTCAGCCCAGAACTGGACACATATTCCAGGGGGCAGAGAAGGGTAAGTCTGTAACCTACTTCATTTTGGTCTCTTTACCTCTGTTAATACATCCAAGTTCCCACTAGCTTTCAGGGTGTCATTTCTGTTCCACGCTTCCTTTCTTTCCTTTCAAGGGCTTTCTCTGCTGGGAATTTCAGCCACTTACATTGGGGTCTGGAGCCTGCTCTCTACCTAGCTGGGTATACTTGTGTAACCTTGCATTAGTGAGTCCAGCTCTCTGAACTTGTTTCCTCATCTGTGAAATGAAGATTAAAAGAGTACCTACTCATACAGTTGTCATGGGAAGTAAATGAGATAATGGACAGAAAATGCCTGACACATGGCAAGAGCTCAGTATACATTAGCTTTCTTTCCCCTTTCTCATTTCTCAGCCCCAGGGCCTGGCTAACAGCTGGGGGCATCTCCAGGCCTGTGTGTGAAGGGGAAACCAATGGGTGGAGTAACAGGACAGTAACCAGATGGCTCGGATTTCCAGCGACAAGCTTAATTTAAAATATTCTGTTCTGTGATTGGATGATGCATTAGATAATCTGGTCTGATTTTTAGTTTGAAAAATATGGTCACTAGAGTTGATGATGACATAGCACGGATGTCCTATCTTGGACCAGCAGACCTGAGATGGCAGAGATTAGGCTCTGGTCAGGAAACAATGTGTCCATGCTATGTGGTAAAATCAAACAGTGACCTCAAGGTGATCTGGCAACAGAGGTAGAAGAAAACCAAGGTCTCCTTTCCAGCTCTAGAATCCAACCTGGACCCCTTTTTCTTTTATTTTTTTTTAAGATTTATTTATTTGAGGGGGGCAGAGAGAGAGAGGAAGAGAATCCCAAGAAGACTCCCCACTGAGTACAGAGTCCAACTCAGGGGTTTATCTCACAACCCTGAGATCATGACCTGAGCCAAAATTGACAGTCAGAGGCCCAACTGACTGAGCCACCCAAGTGCCCCACCTGGGCCCCTTTTTCATATAACTGGTCCCTGTTCTAGAATGGACTAGGCTTGGGCTGAGGGGGACAGAATGTCTAATATGGAAGATTGAGTGTCCTTCACAGTTGACTGGCTACCTGACTTCAGGTGGAACCCTAGAATGCAGGCCAGTTGGGAAATAAGCTTGTTGATACCAGAACAGCCTTACCCCACCTGTGTTTGAGGTCTTTCTCTGCTTCTTCCTGCTCCCCTTCTCTTTCTCTTCTTGCACTGACTCTCTATGCCTCTGTCAGAGGTATCTGTCTCCATTTCTGTCTCCCCTACTCAGTGGCAAATACTGGGTAGATCTTTGGGCAGTTAAGTATACTGTCCAAGGTGGATTTTGGACAAAAGAACTGAAGTCCAGGAATCAGGAAAGGAATCAGGCTGTGGCCTGCTTACTGGAAATTTGTTTGTGGGATCTCAAGTAAATCACATCTTCTCTGAGTCTCAGTATACTCATGTGTAAGGTGGAACATTTGGACTAAGTGGCCTTTAAGTGTCCTTCCAGCTGGACACTTCCATGATTTCAGCATATGTATGTGGATATAGGCCATGGAATCTCTTTATTTTTTTTTTGTGAACTGTCAGCCCATTTCTCTGTCTCTCCATCTCTCCCTCTCTGTCTCTTTGTCTCTCTTTCTCTGCAGTTCCCTCTCTCTCTTAGACTCTGTCCAGTAGCACCACCACTATCACCACTTCTTCCCTCTCAGATGTCCTGTCCTGCCTTTTATCTTTGGTGAGGACGCTGATTTTCAGTAAAGACACATGTATCCTACCTCTGGGTGCCCCAGGCACCTCAGCCTGGGCTCTCTGCCATAGGGCCCCACATGCACTCCAGGTACCAAGCTAGCCAACTTTGGGCCTGAGGAAGGGGGCTGGGCAAGCCTACTAGACAAGGCCTAGGCTGCCTACCATGGTCCTCTGCTGCCACCTGTCGTTAGTCTGGAGTGACATAGCTCTGGGGGCTGCCTAAACCCACAGGGGCCACAAATGCGGCTCCCGCCAACAGGAATCCATTACACACAGTGTCCTGCCAGGCCTGATTTAAAGCTCATCCTGTAATCCGTCTTGCGCCCCCTCTGGGCCTGTCTCCGGTTTCCTTGCCTGTGAAATGGATGGAAGTTGTCTTCAGCTCTGGCAGAAGGAGGTGAGGAGTGGGGGCTCAAGAACACCTGGCTTTCCATCCTGCCCCTGCCCTAGGCATGGTGGGTGACCTGGGGTGAATCCTTCCCCTTCTTTGGAGCCTGTGAGAGACAGACATTGTTGAGGGAAAGCGGGCAAGATGGATTCTTATTTCAAGCAAGCAATATGTTACTGAGAAGCTGGAAGTGGATGTGCCCTCTGTGTCTACAAAACTTTGGCCAGGCCACAGCTCCATCTTAGCAGCCAAGCCTTTCGTTCACTCATCCACTCCCTTACTTACTCATCCATTCATTCTACCAAGTAGCCTGGGGCTGTGGGAAACAGTCCTCAGCTGGGAATCAAGAGCCCTGCCTTATTGGGTCAGCTCTGCCCCTGGCTCTCTAACCTGGGGCAAACTTGTACTTCTCTGAGCCTCCATTCTCTCTTCTGTGACACAAAGGGATTGGGATGGACCAGAGGAAGTCCCCCATTCTGCCATTCTAAGATGATGATTCTCTGATTTCAGGTGCCCTGACAAACAGGCTGGGTGATGGAACAATCACACATCCCCACACAGAGACGGGGGATATCCTGCCTCATACTCCCCAGACGCCCCTCATCTCCACCCCCCAGGCCTCTGACTGGCCTTCACAAAACCAACCAGCAAGGGAGCCCTTGCTGTGTTCCTCCTTTCTTCCTATAGGGCACTGTTCTAGTGCCAACTGTCAGGTCACATGGCTGGCACAGAGGACTAGACATTATCTAGCTAGCCCTGTCCACTTGGGTCCAGGAAAATCAGTTCCTGGCACTGACACGTCCTTTAGACTTCCTCCTGGCAATGCCAGACCCAGAATCTCTGGAGGATAAACAGGCTGGAGCTGGTCCAAGTCAGACCCAGAGTCCCAAACTCCTGCCCAATCAGGTTTGAGGCCATAGAAACCACTGCTGCCCAGCAAATGGCATCTGAAAATAAGGCTTTCTTGGGGAGCAAAAAGCCCATCCAGGGGGCTGGTGGCCTCCTGGCCCAAGCTATGCTCCCAGAAACACTTCATTGAAACCAGGCTTCCTGGGTTGGCTGTGGCCTCTCAGCCCGGCTACTGCCATTGGCAAAGGACCATGCATGGAATTGCAGCCAGGTAGCAACTCTCAAGAGGAGCTGCCTAGTGGTGTCTGGGAGCTGTTCCTCATCTCCCTGCCCCGCAAGACCCAACCCCCCACCCGCCAGCCACCCATGAGGGAGGTCCTGCCCACATCTGTTGCTGGCCGTCACATCTGCAATGGATTACAAGGCTGGCCCTGGCTCAGGCTCATCCCAGATGTGGATTCCCCTGGAATGTGCCTTCTCTCTAATTGTCCAGCCTCTGAAGGGTCCCGCCCCCCTCCTCTTTGTCCTCCCCTGCTGCACCCCAGAGAGCATGCTGGGGCCTTCCTCCTTTCCCACAGCTTGTGCCGGAACAGCCCCAGCCGGGACTAGGGCCAGCCCAGTGGGGGGCCACACGCTCCTCCAGCCAGGTCTGTGGGTCTGGGGAGGGAGAGTGTCTTAGCCCATCCCCCCTCTTTTTTCTTGGGGCCAGGCACTGGGGGGCAGAAGGGGAAATTCTGGAAAACTCACTAGAGGTGAAAGAATTTGGCTCTGCAGTGCAGGCTCCTCCTAATCCCTGGCCCTTCCTGGGAATGCCATTAACCTCCCCAGCCCCACTGATGGAAAGAACAGCTCTTCCCTGGGCCAGGCCAGCTCCTCAGAGGCTCCCAAATGACAGCCTGGTTGGGCGAAGTGGCTCTCCAGGGTTCCAACCGGCATCTTCATCCCCAGGCAGTTGCAACAGCCTCCCAAGTGGTAGTGTGGGCTCCAGTCTTCCTCACTTTAAGCAGTCGTTCCTGGGGCCTACTGAGATATTTTTTAAGGCACAAATCCTTAGCCTAGACTTTGGTTTGAAATCCAGCTCTGACACAAAGTGACTCTGTGGTCCTAGGCAAGTGACTTCACCTCTCTTAGCCTCAAAAATCCTCTTTCATGAAAGGACGATATCACCATCATTACTTTTAGCTGACATCTATTGAGTGCTTACTATGACCCAGGCTCTGTTTTAAGCACTTTACATGCTTTACCTCAGTAAAACCCCATGAAAAAAGTGCCATTATTGCCTCTGTTTTCACAGATGATGAAACTGAGCCATTGAAAATTGCATCACATGCCCAAGGTCACACAACTAATAAGGAGCCAGGATTTGAACCAGGCTATCTGACGCCTGAGCCTGCAGACAAGAATGATTCCATTAATGAAATCTAATATATTCTGCATTATTATTAAAAGTAACCTGATGGGGCTTCTGGATGGTTTAGTCAGTTGGGCATCTAATTCTTGATTTTGACTCAGGTCGTGATCTCAGGGTCGTGGGATCGAGCCCAGTGTTAGGCTCCTCACTCAGTGCAGAGTCTGCCTGAGATTCTCTCTCTCCTTCTCCCTCTGCCCCTCCTCCTACTCTGTCCCTCTGTCTAATAAATAAGATCTTCAAAAAAGAGTAATAATCTGAGAATCTTCCTGCTTAAAAACCGACAGGTCTCAAATACTTCCAAGATAAAGCTCAAATTCCCAACCTGGTCTTTAAGGTCCTTCAAAATCTAGTTTCAATTCATTATTTTACCTTTGTTCTGCCCATTTTGCTCTAGGTCTTTTAGACTACATTTACCATTTCCTCTCATTTACATTTGCTGTTCTGTGCATGTGTACATTGTGGTTCTCTCTGCTTGGAATCCCTTTCCCTGTACACCTGCTGTTCTCCTACTCATTCTTCAAGATTGAAACCAACTGTCAGTACCCCTGTAAAGCCCTTCCAGATATCTGATTCCTCCTCTGTGCACCCACAGCATTTTGTCCATGTATCTATTACTGTTATTTTTACACTGTATTTTAAGGGGGAAACTCTTGTCCCCTCTCTGGGCATTAGTATCCTCAGTGGACAGCTTCTAAGGACTCTTCCAGACTGGCCTTCCTATGACCTTGATGTCAGTGCTTGAGAGACCTTTAGACTGGATATGTCCCCCAGTCAACAGCCTGGGGAGGGGATACAGAGGTGAAGAGAAAAGATGGTGTGGGAAGGAGGGGCAAGGTCTTGAGTCCTGACTCTTCTCTCTTTCTCCCTGACAGGCTTCTTTCCTCATCCCTCACAAACTTCTTGACAAATCCACTTCCTCCAGTCTTTCCTGTCCCTCTATCAGTCCCAGAAATGGGTCACCCATTCCATAACACCCCAACCCAGGAACAATGGCCTCCAAAAAATCCACCCTCAGAAAAGATTAATCACTGCAGTTTATTGTTTAGCTGAGGGGTGGCCCAGCTAGACATCTGTGCACATGCATCTGCGTGCCTGTATGTCTGTCCAATTTTCTGTTAGGATTGTTATCCTCCATTTGGAGGACCTATGTCCAGAAACCTGATCTGAATTGAAGCCCTGGCTGAGAGCCCAAGTTAAGCCTCAGGACTACCGTCCTTCCTTCTCCCAGACACAAAACTGAGAAAGAACCCCAGGGCACATCAGAGCTGGAAGGACCTTTAGGGCTTATTGGGTCTACTGCTGCCCCCTACTTGTTCCTCAGTGGTGCAAATGGGGAGCTGTGGCTCAGAGAACTTGTTTGAGGTCCCACGGCTCATCAGAAACAGCTAGGAGTAGAATTCTGTCCATAACACAACCGAACCCTCAATTCTCAGTCTCTAATCCCTTCATTCAGGGTCAAACCCTGAGGTGCTTTGGTTGCAGTCAAGGATGGGGCTAAAAATCCCAGTCCAGTCGAAGTTCTTTTAGCACTTTCAAATGCTTTTCCTCTAGGAAACCTTCCCAAATTAGCCCTACACTTGTTCTGACAACTTCTCAACTGTTGCCTCATTAGCATTTATGCCTTCACAGCACATTAGGCTAACAAGGGTAGCCCTGCGTCCCCTCTGCCATGTGGTGTGGTGTGTGTCTTTCCTATGGTCTGTGTCCCATCTCCCCTCCTAAAACACTGACTGATTGACAGAGATGGACAGATTGACTGGCTGATTGCTCAGCTGACCAAGACTGGTTGACAAACAGAAGGACTGTCATGCTGTCTGACTGACAGACTGTCTTTCTGGCTAATAGAGAATGATAGTTGATGGACAAGCTGACTGACAGATAAACTGACAGATCGACTAGCTATGGAAAGACCCCAGAGGGCCCAAGAAAACTAGCACACCAAGCAAAGGGACAACGCATACTGAAAATCCCTCAGCAAGCTTGTGTCAAGACATCTCCAACAGCCTGTCACCAGTGAGACACAATGAGACACTGAGAAGTGAAGGAGGGGTGGGGGGCGGGGATAATGGCTAATGGAAACCAGCTGCTGACCTGCCTCAGTGAGGAGACCCAGGTTGGGACTTGACCTGGCTCTTGGCACCAGGACATTCCTGGTGGGCACCTTGCAGAAAGGCGGGAAGGAGCCAAGAGGGTACCTTTCTCAGAGCATGCTGAACCTCACCTAGGCTTTCAGGAAGAGGAATCTCATCCTTCTCCCTGTCATGTCCTCCATCTAGTTGACACTTAAAAATAATAGACCACATCTGGCTTTTTACAAAGTAACAGGGCCTTCAGCAGGCTCACAGGATTTTGAGCTGGTTCCTATTAAGTTCTTTGCAATTGGAATGCACTCCATTTCCCACTCAAACCCTCATCATTTTGCTGACAAGTGAAAGTGTGCTTGGGGGCTGCTTTCTCATGTTTTTCAGGATTGGTCATTTTGTCCCCTCCATGTCTGTCATGCTGCCTTTGTGCACTCATGGAAGGGGCAGGTATACATCTTGGAGGAGAGAGAGAGGTTTCCTCCCTCCCGCCTTTTGAGCTTTACCTGAAGGAGCCTATTTGTTCATAGGATGAAGGCTCAGGTCCTGCAAGTAAAGAAAGTGAGACCCTCACTCCCTTCCACAGTCTTGCTAAGAACAGGCTGGGGCTACCAAAGAGGCCTCTGGAATCTGGGAGTGCAAGGGAAGGAGGAAATCCTGTTTCCAGACTGCTGGGGCCATGGTCAGTCACACATAATTGAAGTCATAACAAACACATTTGAAGCTCACAGACCTATGCAAAACAATATGATTAATAAGGGAAGACATAAAGCAAATTAGCATGCCAGACAAGCAAATTGTTTTCAGGGCAATGGAGAAAACCAGAGGCCAGGCTGCTATACTGGCCACCTCGCTCCCACTGCACACCTGCCCTACCGACTTCTGGTCTTTTCCACTTAACCTCCCCCTGGCAAAAGCCAGCTGTTATCCACAGTCTAGGCAGCAGGAGGGGCAAGAGGGAGAGGACAAGGCCAGGAGCAGTGTGCAGTGAGGGACAATGGAAAGGACATTTAGAGTCAAAGGATAGGAGTTCTCGTCCTTACTCTGCTGTTGATCAGTTCCGTCGTGCTGGTGGGTTGACAGGACACACATCTCAGTTCAACACAAGGAAGAACTTTCTGGAAGTCTAGCTGACAAAGAGGGAAATGGTGAACACATATACTTGGGATATGCAATTAGAGCATGGGTTTAGCCCATCCATTGCGATGTTGTTGAAATACATTGAATACTTCTCGTGCTGTGGCTTTATGGCTCTGTGACCCTAGGCAATTCACCTAGTTCATTTGAATCTGACTCCCTCTTCTGGGAAGAAGGAATAATGAAAAGCCCTGTCCCACCTCCCTTACAATGATATTGTGAGACCTAAGAGATACTGTGTACATGAGCACTATGGGAAGGAATAGAGAACCATAAAGGATGATTCAGGGTGTCAGTGCTTCCTGATCACCAGCGTGACCTGTATTTCTGGGGGAGAAGACAGCCTCCTAGTGCATTCCTTCTGCTTCCCTCAAACCTTCCCAGCTTCCAAGACCCAGCTGAGATCCCACCTCATCACTTCTCCGATCTTACTAGCCTCCTGACCTCTTTGTCCTGAGCTGCTACAGATGGTGGCATTCATAGAATTCACTAAATATTCAATTACTTCCTATTTCTTTAACCTCATCTTGAACTGTTTCTAATCACCTCATCACTTGTCACTTGTCTATCTCGTCATCCAGACAATATTTAGCTCTTCATCACATACTTTGTTCCAAAATTATTCAAAGCAGAAGCTAGACAGCAAGCTCCATGAGGGCCAGGACTGAAACTTATTCATTTTAAGCAGACTAGACATCATATCAGTCAGGGTTCTGGATTACACATACCAGAAACAATTCTAGATAACTTCCTCATGTGGGAAAAATATAGCTCACAGAATCACCTAGAAGATTGGGATCTAATCATTAAACAAGGGAGATGGGATTGAGCCAAGAGCCTCCCTTAACACCAGACTGCTACATGCTGTCACTAACATTGCCACCTCAGAACACTTACCCCTGTGCCAGCAAATTCTGGGTTCTGATATAGCCATCACAAATAATCTCTTGACATCAGTGGAAGAATCTGATTGGCTGTGCTCAGGTCATATGATATGCCTAGAGCTGTTAGAGAGCTGTAAGGAGAAATACCTGTCTCCCTTTGGCTTCTGGACCTATCTTAAGAATGCCACCCCAAACAGGGTGCTTGGAAACTGGTCAGTCACCACTGCCTCCTCCCATCTGTTGTTACAGCAGTCATTCAGTAGTTGTGGTTGGGATTTGATTTTGGTGTTCATTGAGGTTTTCAGAGTCCTTTCAGGCTTCTCCCTACAACACCATTACCTACCACACTGCTGTGGTCATCCCCTGAAACTTGCTGTACAGCTAGGCATTGTTCCAATCTCAGAGAAGCCCCTAAGTGGGACACTGAAACTAATAATCCCTGCTCAGCCTTAGTCTGGAATGACTCAGCTTCACACAGTTCTCACACCCCACCTTGTCCCACCTTCAACTTTCCAGGCTAAATTCTTTGTTGTTTATCCTCCTGCTTCCAAATTTACCTCACCTTCTTTCTCCAATGCTTTTTAAAAAATTTTCCAAATTGTGATCTCTTGAGCATCAGTCCTGACTCTATCCTAGCAATATAATTTCAGGCTGCCTTTGTTAACACCTCACTCCATTCACACCAGTTCTAAGGAAACCCCAACCCAACAGCATAGCTCCATCTCTTCTGTGAACCAGCTTCTCCCCCAGAGTACCTACCATTTATACCCCTACTTCCACTACCAGACCAGTGCAGTCAAACCTGCTAGGAAAAACCTGTGGTGGAGAAGGGGATGTTGGGTAGATCATCAGCAGTAGCCACTCTACTTGGATCTACTTGCCCATGAAATTATTGTCATGGGTCTCTCTCTAATTTTACAGTTATCTGTAGCCTCATTTGCCTTGAGGAATAGGGCCTGAACTTGCTGGGAATCTACTCCAGAAGGCTTTGGAGAAGCTACACAGGAGTGAGTTCTAGGTAGCCCAAAACTCAGATGATTCCAACCTGGGGCCCCTTCAGCTCAGTTGGGAGCTTTCCCCCCATCTAAGGTAAGGCTTAGCTGTTCGTAACCCATACTGTCCATGGTGTAGCTGCCAACCGTTCCATATGACTCTCCATAGCTATTTCTGCATCAACCACCAAAACCTGAGTTTGGGCCTAAAATGTAGGTTCAGTTGTTCCAGGTTATCTCTAATAATAATAACTTCAACCTCAATCTCACAGCAGGAAGTAATTTTATCAACAGGGAAAATTCCAGTGCATTGTGGCAGAGAGAGTCAACTGCTCACTAACAATCAGTGCTTCTCTTGCACAGTATAAAGTTTTGCTGGGAACCAACTGCCTAGCTAGGGACTACATTTGCCAGTGTCCTTCTATCAAAATTAGGTCACATGATGGGTTATTGTGGCAACAGGAGGTGAGCAGAAATGATAGGTGTCACTTACAAATTGAGATAGTTAATATTAGGTGTGCCTTTCTCATACTGTCCTCTTCCCTTGCAACTTTGGGACGTGTGGCAAAGATGCTGGCATTACAAGATGGATGAAGCTGGATCTATGAATGACAAGAGGGAACAGAGAACCCCCATACCTGCAGACCACATTAAACTTTTATTATGGTAAGCCATTGAGATTTCAGGGTTGGTGTTACAGTGGTCAAATACCTTAAGCCAACTGTGCAGCCTAGTTTTGTCTTCCACTGCTGGCTATGAGAAACTCCAGTCAGCAGTTTTGGTCAATGCTTGATTCTTTATGGGGTTTTAGGCTCCCCTCTCTACTCCCTTAATGTAAGTAGGTATTTAAACTTATCCAAAACACAGAACTTTGGATCCTCTCTGCCAGGGGACCAAGAACTTAACATATGCTTCCCCAGCACTTTCTCTCCTCCAAAGGACTTATATTAAATTCAACCACTGTCCATTGCTGATGGATTTTGTACTTTGAACACAGGTACCCCCTCATGAATGAGACCCTGGAAGCTTTCTGACATGACTCCTTAACATAGTCTCCAAGACATTTCTTTTAAAAAAATATGTATTCCTTAGAGCTACCCTATGACCCAGCAATTGCACTACTAGGTATTTACCCCAAAGATGCAAATGTAGTGAAAAGAAGAAGCACATGCACCCCAGCATTCCTTATTGTGGCACCTGTCTCAGGCTTCTGTGTCCCATTGGCTCCAATATCTGTTTGGTTCTTTCAAAATTAATTCTACCATATCCCTCAAGGAATATGGAGAACTTCGTATCTCCAGAAGCAAACCAAATGTCTATAAAAATTCCGTGCCCGTGTTGATTTTCTGAGGAAAATCTTAGGCTTGAACCAGCCTAGAAAATTCCCAACACAAAGAGGCTCCCAGCTCCTTGGTGAAGTACGTCTTACCAAGTGTGACCCTCCTCCCGAAACTTTAGTGCTGAGGTCACAGCTCTCTTCACCACATCCCTCCCCTGCTGGGAGGGGCTCCCTGGCACCATTACTGTCTGAGCTGTGTCCACTTTGTCTCTTAAGCCTCAGGCCCATTTTGCTAACAATTTTGAGGCCAGAGGCCCACTCCTGGATTCAGTTCTTTAGCATGCTTTGTTTTGGGTGCAGTTAGACTGCATTACAATTTAACAATCCTGGACAGGGTCCATCCCCTGAGTGCCCTTGTCCCACTCCCCCCATTCCACATCATATAACCCTGTTATTATGCTTTTTAATATCAGAAGAGTAGGCCCATATAGCCCTTTACGGGGGAAGGGGAAGGTCTTACTATTACCTGCTCAATCATACAGAGTCCAGAACAATGTAAAGAATAGCTTACTCCAAGCTCCCATGCCTCTTACAATCCGGAGAATCCTCCCTACCACCCCTCCCAAATTTGGAATTAGCTCCTCTGTCTGAGTCAATGGCCTTAGCAGGCCTTTGTTCTTCCGTTTAAGGGCCACCCACCCCACAGAGTTGTCTCAAGGAGCCTCTCCTCTGGAACTGCTTTCTTCCTCCCTCACCCCAACTGAGGCTCCTTGGCCTTTGAAGCTTCCTATGCCCTCAAAATTTCATCTCTTCTCTTCCTTGGCCTTAGGGTTGGGGTGTCATTCATACCGCTGCATCTAGTTTGCCCCTGAGTGGAGCTAGAAAGGGCTTTGGACACTTACTGGTAGAAAGGGAGATGAAGAAAAACATTGCTTACTGGTCCAGCTTCATTTTCAAGCTATTATAAGACAATCAGGCCTTTCACACTGACAAGACTGCCTCTCACCTTGCCCCCTATGCGTAATGCTGCTAGAAGAATCTCATATTGATCTTCTCTTCTTTTAGTTGCATGACAAAAGTTTCCCTTGTTTACCTTCCAGCTTGGTATGGTTGGGGCCCAAGAATGGTACAGGGGGAAAAATCGTTCCAGCCACATCAGACAACTCCTTTCATGGGATACTACTATGGGCTTCTTCTCAACTTCTCTAGACTTCAGCTCTGCCCGCATCTTTCTCATTTATGCCATTTAATAATCATTCATTTGTCAAAACTCACTGTGCCAGGCCCTAAGTAAGGGGCAGGAGGTACAAATAGGTACAGATACCAATGTAGTTTCCACTCTCCGTGAGAAAGCACACGACGAAAACAGACAAATACAATATTCTGCACTCAACACTATGACAGGAGGAGGCAAAGAAGACTGTGGGAACACAGGAAAGGGTCACCTTGTGCAGACTAGCATAGTTAGAGAAGGCTTTCCAGAGGAGGGGGCACTTGAGCTGAGGCAGCGTAGGAGGCAACCCAGGGAGAGGTAACACCTAGAGGAAAGGCGGGGTGAGGTGAAGTGAGAGTAGTACGCTATAGTTAGGCAACTCTGTGTAGTTTAGTGTTGCTAGAACGTAACATGCAAGGGAGGGTGCGGTGAAAGGTGAGGCTGGGGAAAGTGGCAGGAAGCAGGCCCAGGAAAACCTTGGCACCCAACTAAACACCTGGCTCCTATAACCCAAAGGTGGTAATCAAATATTTAATGACCAGAAGAGCATGCTGTCCAACCAGTCAAAATGAGGCAATGTCCAATTCAGAATAGAGGCTGGCTGTGCATGGACCAATGATCGGTGAGGAGATGGGTCTCATCAAAACTTTTGTTCTGCATCTAACCCCAGGATTTGCTTAACTCTGTTAGAGGAGAAAATATCTGTTAATAACTGAGGTTAAATTTCCCAAGAGCTCAGGAGGTGAGAATAAAAGTCAGATTTTGATTGATTTAGTGAAAATAAGGATATTGGCTATTTCTGGTACACTTGTCTTTGCCCTTATTAAAGAGTAAGGCAGCTACTAAAAAGAGTTATCCTGGGCCTGGAGTCCTCA
The DNA here is from genome assembly GCF_002288905.1 of Enhydra lutris kenyoni. Taxonomy (NCBI): domain Eukaryota; kingdom Metazoa; phylum Chordata; class Mammalia; order Carnivora; family Mustelidae; genus Enhydra; species Enhydra lutris. The sequence goes on along the minus strand of NW_019154165.1, from coordinate 3,005,942 downwards.
GGTGCTTACCTGTGTGTATGGGTGAGGGAAAGGGGCAAGAAAAGGCAGAGTTTCTCTCAGTTTGACTGGTGAAGCTCACTTGAAGTGGGTTAAAACCTCTGGGGATACCCCACTTCTTCCAGCTTGATAGTATGTCACTTAATCAAATAATCACAGTGCCCTCTGGTGGGCTGCAGGGGTCCGGGGGGCTGAGGAAACCTTAAAATGACAGATTGGTGTGCCTGTTGCTGCTGATGCTCTGGGTCAGAGCATTGGCTTATGATGTCCATCTGAGTTCTGGCCTGCTGCATCTGGCTTCACACAACAGAGCCAGGTGAGATGAATCTGTAGCAGAGTCAGAGGATCATAATTACAGCAGATATGGACTGTGGAATGGGCTGCTCTGAGTCAATAAGTGGTGGGGAGATGGGTGGGTCAGTGGCCTCCTTGTGGTGGTGGAATCCCCGAGGTTGTCTCCATGCTGGTCTCACACTTGGGCTTGGTTAACAGTACAAAAGGCATTTGCACATTTCTTGAAGCACCTTCCCAAATGGGGTCACCACACAGGTACCTGGTCAGAGATGCAGATGCTAGAGAAGTGACTCAGAACATGGGTTTGAAGCCAGGCTGCCAGAATTCAAAGCCCAGTTCTATCACTTAGCTGTGCAAACATGGGCAAGCTCTGTATCTCAGATTCTTTTTCTGCAAAATGGGGCCACCTATCTCTGGTAATGTTGTAGTGAATTAGATAAGAGGCATAAGGACTTAGAAGAGTAGCTGGCACAGAGTAAGGGCCCAATCAATAATTGTTCTTGTTACAAGGGACCCAAGGCCAAGGGGAGTCTTATACTGGGGAAAGAAAAGGTCATTTTTGCAGGGATTGTCTGGGAAGTGTGACATAATGACTTGAGGGAAAGGAGTCAAGATTCTTTGTATGGCTTTGGTTCCTCTGGGAATTTGGGGTTTAGGGCTAAGTGTAGTGGTCCTTTTGGTTGCCTAGGCATAGTTTTTTCTCTTTCTCTTGGCCTCGTGACTCTGAGAAGAGAGTGCCATGCTCCAGACATCTAGCCTGATGTCCTGACTAGCCGGGATGAACAGGCCACCGGGCTGCTGTGGTAACACAGGTGCTGGCTTCAGTCTTGCCAGGAGCCATGTAGTAGAGCTGGGATGATGCCAAAGATCATTTCTCTCTTCAGTCCTTTCTAGGTCTATGGTAGCTGATTCTGGAATTCTGCCAGCACCCAGTAAGCACAGGTGATGGCCTGCATCTGGTGATGAGAGGCTTGTAGGCAAGACCCTGTCAAGTGACATTTCCTGAGTCCTGAAATGGGAAGTCACTGAAGAGTTCTATGTCCCCAGGTTGAGAAGTATCAGTCAGAAGTTCTGGGTTCCCCTTCTAGTCCCTCCACTGAGTAATCAGAACAGTAGCCCTAAGGACAGCAGTGCATTTATCAAGCACATCCAGGGTGGGGGCCGAACAGACTTGTGAAGAGTGTGAGCTTTAGACTAGTTAGCTAGACCTGGGTTCAAATCCAGACACTGCCAATTTTGTAACATCTTTATTAGATATAATTCACATACCATACAATTCACCCATTTAAAGTATACAATTAAATGGGTTTTAGTGTGTACGAAGAGCTGTGCAACAGTCACTACTTTCAACTTTATAACATTTTCATCATCTCAAAAAGAAACTCTGTACCCATACCAATAACTCCCCATTCCCACTCCAACCTCTGTTAAAACAAAACCAAAACGAAACAAAAAACAAAAACAGAGCCAGACAGTAGTTAATACAGTAAAACAGATTTTATTCTGAACTACTGCAGTATGGGGAAAAAAGATCTCAGTATAGAACTGGACCCAATTCCAAATACAGCAAAAATAAGTAGGGATTTATAGCAGAGGAGCAGGTTGGGGTGGGGTGTGGTTGGTGGATGGAAAATTGCTAAAAAGAGACAATAGGGGTTGGGAGATTTTTGCTAAATTGTGTTCTTGCTGAAGGCAGGCTAAGGTAATCAGAAATCACCTAAGGGACAGTAGGGAATTGTGAATTTGATATCAAGGGTGATCAGATATCTAGAGAAGGGGATTCTCACTAAACTGTCTTAAGAGGATTCTTGCTAACACTAGGCTATGTAGGCCTGAAAACAAAGCCCGAGGACAAGTCCTAGTTGAGTAAAGGGCTTAGAGGAGGCTGACTAAAGTTTGGTCAAGTAAAGAGTCCTTGTCACCCCTGCAGTCCCTGGCAATCACTAATCTGTGTTCTGTCCTTATTGATTTGTGTACTCTGGAAATTTCATATAATTGGAATCATACAATATGTGGCCTTTTCTGGCTGGCTTCTTTCACTTAGCATGATGTTTTCAAGATTGCACATGTATCATTACTCTATTTCTTTTTCTTGCAAAATAACACTCCATATTTTATATACTCACTCATCAGTTACTGGGCATTTTGATTGTTTCCTTTTGGCGCTATTATGAATACTGCTGTATAAATATTTGTGTGCAGGTGTTCTGTGGACATAAGCTTTTATTTCTCTTACCTAGGAATAGAATTGCTGGGTTAGATGGTAACTCTGTGTTAAACTATTTGAAAGATTACCACACTGTCTACTACAGTGGTGGCATCACTTTACATTATATTCTAACCAGCAGAGGATGATGATTCCGATTTCTCCACATTTTCTACAACACCTGTTATTGTGTCTTTTTTTTATTATAACCATCCTAGTGGGTATGAAATTGTATCTTGTTATGCTTTTTTTCTCCTTTTTTTTTCATTTTTTTTATTGTGGTTTTGATTTGCATCTCCATGATGGCTAACATTTTGAACATCTTTTCATGTGCTTAATGACCATTTGTGAACCATCTTTGTACAAAAATTTATTCAAATCCTTTCCCAAATTTTTAATTGCTTTTAATTATTGATTTGTAAGATTTCTCTATATATTCTACATACATGTCCCTTACCCAAATTGCAAATATTTTTTCCTATTCTGTGTGGTATCTCTTCACTTTCTTTTTTTTTCAATATTTTATTTATTTATTTATTTGACAGAGAGAGAGAGAGGGAGAGAGAGAGCACAAGCAGAGAGAGCGGCAGGCAGAGGGAGAAGCAGGCTCCCCACTGAGCAAGGAGCCCAATGTGGGACTCTATCCCAGGATCCTGGGATCATGACCCGAGGCAAAGGCAAACATTTTATCACCTAAGCCACCCAGGTGCCCCTACACTCTCTTGATGGTATACTTTCAAGCAAAACATTTTTTTAATTTTGGTGAAGTACAATGTATCATTGTTTTATTATGTCACTCATGCTTTTGGTGTCATATCCAAGAAGGCTTTGCCTAAATTGGTGTTATAGAGAATAACTCAGTGTTTTCTTGTAAGAGTTTTATAGTTTTCCATCTTACATTTGGTTTTATGATCCATTTGGAGTTAATTTGTGTGTATGTTCTGTGGCAGGGGTCCAACTTCATTCTTTTGCATGTGGATTGTCAGTTATTCCAGCACTATTTGTTGAAACACTATTCCCCCTTCACTGAATAGTCTTGGCACTCTTGCTGAAAATCAATTCACCATAAATGCAAGGGTTTATTTCTGGACTCTCAATTCTATCCCGTTTATCTCAACATCTATCTTTATCCCAGTACTATAATGTCATGATTCTTGTAGCTTTGTAGTAAGCTTTGAAACCAGGAAATATGGGAGGAGGAAGCAAGATGGCAGAGAAGTAGGAGACTGAAATATCATCAGGTCCCAGAGGCTCAGCTAGATAGTTATCAAACCATTATGAACACCTACAAACTCAACAGGAATAGAAGAGAAGAAGAGCAGCAGTTCTAGGATCAGAAAATCGACCACTTTCCAGAAGGTAGGACATGTGGAGTAGTGAATCTGAGGCAACATATGGGAAGATAGATCATGGGGGGAGGGGACAGCTCCTGAAAAGCAGTAGAGCAGCTGAGCACAAAATTGGAACTTTTAGAAGTCTGCTCCACTGAGGGATGTCAACCCAGAAGCTAAGCGGGGGTTGGGGGGGTGGGGGTGTGTGTGGAGCCCTTGCAGGGATAGTGTGGTCTCAGGACCCACAGGGTCACAGAAAGACCAGGAGTGTCTGAGTGTGGCAGCACTCCCAGGTATCAGAGCAGGGAAGCTGGCTATAGAGACAGAGCCAAGGAGTGCACTCTCAGCTCAGGCTTACCTTAAACTGTGATCTGGGGCACAGTCAGGCCACTGCTCTTCAAGCAGGGGCCCTGCAGGTGGCAGATCTGGGGAGATCTCCTTCCTCCTCCAGGAGGAGGGGTGTGGGAGTGCCCTGCAGGAATCTGCTGGGTTTGGAGACTCCAAATGGGGCCATGTGCCAGAGATAGAAAGGCTCAGTCACAGGCTGGGTGAGCTCAGGGTGTAACCAGAGACCAGGGAGATGGGAGGGATTGACTGCTTTTCTCTGAAGGTACACTGAGGAGTGGGGCCCTGAGCTCTCATCTCCTATGGGGCTGGAGATTGGGAGGCCGCCATACTCATTCTTGTTCTCCAAAGCTGTACAGAAAGCGTGTTCAGGGAACAAAAGCTCTGGATAGCAAACCCAAGCAGATTGCTTAGTCTGGCCCCTGGCAAGGGCAGCGCAATTCCACCTTGGGCAAAGACATTTGAGAATCATGGCAACAGGCCCCTCCCCCAGCCAAGATCAAAGTCACAGATCAATGAGAACTGTGGAACTCCAGGCTAGGGGAAAGCAACACATGGAATTCATGGTTTTTCCCCCATGATCCTTTAGTCTTTCAAAGTTAAATTCTTTAAATTTTATTTTTTTTCATATTCTACTTTTTAAAAACTTTTCCTCTTTCCTATATTAATGTTTTTTATCTATTTTATCTTATCAATCCCTTTTTTAAAAAAGTCTTTTTAAATTTTCATTGTTATACTCATATTGTATCCCTTCATTGTATTTAACCTTATTTTTTGTATACATATAGGTTTTTTTCTTTAGAAATTTAGGATACAATTTCTTCTAATAGATCAAAATATACCCTAAACCTAGTGCATGGCTTTGTTCTAGTCTCCAGCCTGATCACATTCCTTCCTCTTTTTTTTTCTTTTTCCATCCAACTTATCTTATCAATTCCTATTTTAGAATCTTTTTAAATTTTCATCTTTACAGTCATATTCCATCCCTTCATCATGTTTACTCTTATTTTCATATATATATATTTTTTTCTTTATTTAAAATTTACCATGCTAATGGACATCAAAAGAAAGGTGGGGTGGCAATCCTTATATCAGA
>NW_019154165.1:2990263-2997673 GCF_002288905.1 Enhydra lutris kenyoni | reverse complement strand
TGTATGTCTTCTTTGGAGAAATGTCTGTTCATGTCTTCTGCCCATTTTTTAATTGGATTATTTGTTTTTTGGGTGTTGAGTTGTATAAGTTCTTTATATATTTTAGATACTAACCCTTTATCAGATATGTCATTTGCAAATATCTTCTCCCATTCCATAGGTTGCCTTTTAACTTTGTTGATTGTTTCATTAACTGTGTAGAAGTTTTTTTCTTTTTTATCTTTATGTACTCCCAGTAGTTTATTTTTGCTTTTGTTTCTCTTGTCTCAGAAGACATATCTAGAAAGAAGTTGCTATAGCCGATGTCAAAGTGGTTACTCCCTGTGTTCTCCTCTAGGATTTTTATGGTTTCATGTCTCTTTAAGCTCTTTAATCAAAAAGGTCTTTAATCCATTTTGAATTTATTTTTGTGTATGGTGTAAGAAAGTGGCCCAGTTTTATTCTTTTTTTTTTATTCTTTTGTATGTAGCTGTCCAGTTTTCCCATCACCATTTGTGAAGAGACGGTCATTTCCCCATTGGATATTATTTCCTGCTTTGTTGAAAATCAATTGATCATATAGTTATGGGTTCATTTCTGGGGATTTTATTCTGTTCCATTGATCTATGTATCTATTTTTGTGCCAGTACCATGCTACTTTGATCACTAGTGCTTTGTAATATAATTTTGTAATAACTTTGTACAGAATCGTGATGTCTCTAGCCTTCCTTTCTTTTTCAAGGATGCCTTGGCTTTTCAGGGTCTTTGGTGGTTCCATACAAATTTTAGGATTGTTTACTCTAGCTCTGTGAAAGATGCTGTTGGTATTTTGATAATGACTGCATTAAATATGTAGACTGCTTTGGGGAGTATAGACATTTTACCAATTCCAATTCAAGAGCATGTAATGTGTTTCCATTTCTTTGTGTCATCTTCAATTTCTTTCATCAGTGTTTTATAGTTTTCAGAATACAGGTCTTTCACATCTTTGGTTAGTTTTATTCCTAGGTATTTTACTGGTTTTGGTCCAATGGTAAATGAGATTGATTCTCAATTTCTCTTTCTGCTGCTTCATTATTAGTGATTAGAAATTCAACAGATTTCTGTACACTGATTTTTCATCCTGCAACACACTGAATTATTTAACATAGTCCAGTCATTATATCCTTTCATCCACAGATACTTTATATATAGTTCAAAAAAATGAGGACTTTATTTTTTTAATATAACCACAAACACCGGAGGTATTTATACATGGGATTGTTGTGGCATGATTTGTATTTAAAAGATCACTCTGACTACTGATGGAGAAAAGATCAAAGGTGTTCAATGATGGTAGTGAAGAGATTGGTTAGGTTACTTCAGTGGTCCAGGAGACAGATAGTGATCATTTGGATCATGGGTAGCACTGGAAATGGAGACAAGTCAGGCTGCTGTAGATAGAAGGTAATAGTAGCTCATGAAGCTAAGAAACTTTTTAATTATAAGATTCTAAGGGAGCTCCTGCTCTGAGACCACAGTCACTTTTGTCAGCATTATCTAAATACTTTGAGGATAGTATGGTCTCAGGGAATTCTACTCTGGAGTGGCCAAGGATGATTGCTCTGAAGGTCACACAAACCATCCGGGCTGAGGTATAATTAAGCATGCTGCCCAAATATATATCAACTCCATAGCTTCAGAATACACATGGGATGCTGGTCATGGCATGGTAGAACACTCTTGGCACTACAAGATAAAATACTTGACCTGGTGGTCTGGGGTCCTAACTGCTTGTGAGACTGCTGTGAATACTAAGGTCATGGCTTCTGAAGGCCTGAACTAGGATGGAGCTCTCAGAATCAGTGCTTGCCATACCAGCCAATAGCACTATAGCCACAGAAAGTCCTAGCTTTGGTTAAAATGAAAAGAGGAGAAGTACAAGCCAGAGAGCTGGGATTGAGTGTTAAGATTTTATCTGAGGATTAGACTAGGCCATAAGATAACATGGGAGAAGGGAGGAGGATGTAAAATAAATCATAAGTTTGAGGCCAAGAAAATCAACAACAGAGGTTAGTAACAGTGCACACAGCTGGTCAATGAAATTGGGTCAGGATGTAGGCTGCAAGGTATGTCAGAGGTCTGTTCCAATTATGTGGTTTGAGGTTTGGGTGGAACTGGGGGTGGCTGAGGCTAGGAATCCAATTGGACAGGATGAGACACTGGCAGATGGGGTTACAGATGAAGGTATTATGTCTCCTGGTGCCTGTATTTTCCAGTCTCATGTGGTCATGATTTCCAGTACTTAGTTGTCTTAGAGGAATTTTAGTTTACTATTTTGAAGGGTGGGTAAAGCCTTCCTATTTCCCCAGGGATTTTGTCAATAACAATTCAGAGCATGCATCCTCTGGCCCAGATACAAAGTATCCCCATTTGATATAGACTGGACCCTGGAAATGAGGAAATAACCATGTCCCTCCAACTCCCGGGAGGAAGAAGCTTCCTGAGCTTATGCTCCAAGAAAATCATCCCAGACACCACATAACTGACCAGAATTTTAGCTACTAACAGGGTGAGTTGGACAGCTGCCTGAGGGGCCCACATTAAGTGCTGACAACAGTAGATCAAGATGAAAGCCACTGCTTTACAGTGGAAAATACAGGGAGTGAGTGACCATAAAAATTAGCAAATTATTGTGGTCTCTGAGGAAAAAGTTCACGTGTAACATACTTCTTAGCAGGACTCATGATGGTGATGATGGTAATGATGATGATGGGATGGCTACCACTTATTGAGCACGTATTGTAGGTCAGACACTATACTAAATTTTAAATTAATATGTTTTATATTAATTGTCTCAATCAATACAGTAATCCTGAGAGGCTCTTATTATCCTCATTTTTACAGTTAAAGAAACAAAAACTTAGAATGGCTCATTAATTTGTCCAAAGTTACCTACTAGCTAGTAATGGGCTAAGTCTAAATTCAAATACATGCAATCTGACCTCAGATCCTGAGCTCCTAATTTTTTTTTTTTTTTTTTGCTATGTTGCCCATAGAATGTATCCATTCATAATACAACAAGTTTGGGACAGAGAATCAGTAAGGTCTGATAGAGCAGATCCCCATGAATAAAACTTCACATTATTCTGGAATATACTATGGCCTAGATTGGCAAGCAAGCCCTAAATATGAAAATGGGGCAGGCATGAAGGTAGGATAGGGGAAAGAGCAGGCCCAGGAATTCAACTGCCCCATGACATAGATTCAATGATGCCTCTCAAAACATGTGTTCTTGGCCATGAGTAATAGATGGTAGAATCACCCAAATACATGCACTCTTTTTAGCTGCAAGAAGAGCCCAAGTAATAGTCCTAGTTATGCTAGAAAATATCTGTGGCCTCAAGTTCACATTCTTAGCCATATCCACTGAGTGGATTTTTAAAAATATTTTATTTTATTTAAATTCAATTAATTAACATACAGTATATAATTAGTTTCAGAGGTACAGTTCAGTGATTCATCAGTTGTATATAACACCCAGTGCTCATTACATCATGTGCCCTCCTTAGTGCCCATCACCCAGTTACCCCATGCCCCCACCCACCTCTCCTCTAGCAACTCTCAGTTTGTTTTCTATAGTTAAGTCTCTTATGGTTTATCTCCCCCTCTGATTTCATCTTATTTTATTTTTCCCTCCCTTCCACTGTGTTCATCTGTTTTGTTTCTTAAATTCCACATAGGAGTGAAATCATATAATTGTCTTTCTCTGATTGACTTATTTCAATTAGCATAAGACCCTTTAGTTCCATCCATGTCATTGCAAATGGTTAAGATTTCGTTTTTTGATAGCTGAGTAATATTCCATTGTATATATATACCACTTTTTCTTTATCCATTCATTTATCAGTGAACATCTGGGATCTTTCCATAGTTTGGTTATTGTGAACATTGTTGCCATGAACATTGGGGTACAGATACCCCTTCGGATCACTACATTTGTATCTTTTGGATAAATACTTAGTAGTGCAATTTGCTGGGTCATAGGGTAGCTCTAATTTTAACTTTTTTAGGAACCTCTATACTGTTTTCCAGAGTGACTGTACCAGTTTGCATTCCCACCACACTGTAAGAGGCTTCCCCTTTCTCCACATACTCACCAATATTTGTTGTTTTCTGACTTGTTAATTTTAGCCATTCTGACTGGTATAAGGTGGTATCTTATTGTGGTTTTGATTTGTATTTCCCTGACGCCAAGCTATTTGGAGCATTTTTCCATGTATTTTCCAGCCATTTGTATGTCTTCTTTGGAGAAATGTCTGTTCATGTCTTCTGCCCATTTCTTGACTGGATTATTTGTTCTTTGAGTGTTGAGTTTGATCAGTACTCTGTAGCTTTTGGATGCTAGCCCTTTATAAGTCATTTACAAATATCTTCTCTCATTCTGTTTGGTTTTGCTGACTGTTTCCTTTGTTGTGTCAAAGCTTCTTATCTCTATTAAGTCCCAATAGTTAATTTTTGCCTGTTTCCCTTGCCTTTGGAGACATGTCTAGCAAGAAATCACTGCGGCCAAGGTCACAGAGGTTGCTGCCTGTGTTCTCCTGTAGGATTTTGATGGATTCCTGTCTCACATTTAGGTCTTTCATCCATTTTGAGTTTATTTATGTGTGTGGTGTAAGAAAATGATCCAATTTCATTCTTCTGCAAGTGGCTTTCCAATTTTTCTAATACAATTTGTAGAAGAGACTGTCTTTTCCCCACTTAATATCCTTTCCTCTTTATTGAAGATTAGTTGACCATAGAGCTGAGGGTCCATTTCTGTGTTCTCTCTTCTGTTCATTGATCTATGTGTCTGTTTTTGTGCCACTGAGTACCTACTTAATGAGATTTCCCATTTGGAACATCTGAGAGAACTCATTGTGTAGAAGCCCTGTCAAAACCTTCTGAAAGTACCTACCAAGAAAGTGGCATCATCCTAAAGAGGGCTTGCACAAGACTGTGGAATTCCAAGGCAAAAAAGCCAACTTGTTCCACCTTGACTCTTAGTGGCACATCACCTTTGGTAGAAATCAATACATTACTTTTAATTTTTCCATGAATCCAGCATAACCACCATGCAGGGGAAGTTTTCATGAGCATGCACTTGGAAAAGCCAGTGTTTTGTCCTCTCTAATCAAGCTAGAAATCCTTCAGCTTTGCTTCCATACTATAAAGTCAAAGCATTACAAAGCTGTATCACAAATCCAGGGGGCTTATCACCATGCAACTGTTCTCATGGTGGTTAGTGTGGCTATAGATTTTTTTAAAAAGCCATGCTATGTGATTGATAGTCTTTATTCCTCATGTTCACCCTGATATTTTCTGGAGATTCTTAAGAATCCAAAAAGTCCACAATCCACATTACTAGTTAACCCCAGAATATTGTCACATGCCCTTTCAGTGAGCTTGTCAGACATTTAAGCCAATTTATCTGCCTCTAAGTTACCTGGAATGCTGACTAAGAAAATAGCCTTCTATAATAATAAAACTTTTCAGAAAAAGACAAAGAGAACTGTTTCTGTACTAGGATTTTGACTATACCACATGTTGATATACCAGAGCCCATATTTGAATAAGATAGCATGGTAGTCATCAATGCTGTTCACCAGTAATTTTTCGTTTTCCTTCTTCAGGCACAGAGTAGAATTGCACTTCCTTTTCTCCCTTGAAGTTAAGCATGGCCATATGACTTTCTTTGGCCAGTGAAAAATGAGTAGAATTGACATAGGTCACTTCTCAGTGGAAACTTAAAGGATCAGTGAGTAATTCAGCTGTTCTTCTCCCTTGATGCAACAGTTTACGGAAATGATTTGAGATGGAAGCTCTGTCAGCTTGGGTCTCCAATGACTATGATAAGTAGAGCCCCCAGCTGACCCACAATGCACATGTAGCATAAACAAGAAATAAACCTTTATTATACTAGTTTTAGGGACTGTCACTACAGCAAAACCTAAACTATCTTGACTAATACAGACAAGTATTTTCTCTCTCAGAGATGAGAGGTTCAGGAATTTAAGGATACAGATAAGACCTTAGGATTTCAGCTTCTCTGGCTCCATTCCTCACTAAGACTTCAGCTCTTCGAGTAGAAGATAAGAATGGAAAAGTATGACTGGCAGAATTACTTAGTCTCAACACAGTGACTATAAGTAACCACTTCCTGTTTTGAATAACCTCAGCTTCTTGGGCCAGCTTAAAGAGTTATTCACAAAGTTGGACCTATGAGATGTTTGTGAATACAGGAAGGTGGTGAGTGGAAAATAGCCTTCCAGTTATCTTTGAGGAACTTGTCTTCCCAAACCAGCCTGAATCACCCCTAGAGCATGTGGCCAATGGCCAATAATGGTGGTCCTTCCCACTTTAGCTCTTATTTTCTCCCTTTCAGCTTTCCCCAATTTTCTATTCTGACTTTGTCTTTCATTTCTAGTCTTACTCTTCCACTTTGGACTCAACTTCCCTGATTTATTTTTTGACCGTTGGTGTTTACTTATTGGCTCTTGCCACCCCTGGACACCACAAAATAACAGCAGCCACAGTATTTCCCATTACTGAACACCCATTATGTTCCAGGCATGTACTAAGTGTTGCCTCATTTAATTTGATTCTCAAAATAGCTCCTCCCAAAAACAGGTATTGTCAGAGTTTCCATTTTATAAATGAGAAAAAAAATGAGGCTCGGAGAGAATAAGTCAGCTAGTGAATGATAATTCCAGAGTTCCAATTAATTGTATCCCATGTCACCCTAAAATCCATGGTTTACCAACTTTACAAGCATTCAGCTCTGGCCCTTGGATCTTAAACTATAGTAGCTACCTGACCACTGCCTAACTTTTCAAAGGGGTCTTTCTCAGCCCTTGGTAGAGAATCAGACACTACAGACACTTAGGGCAGTTTGAATAATCAATGTTGCCCTTAGCAACAAATTCTGGATTGACTTTTCTAGCCCTCCTGGACCAAGGGGCTATGGTAAACCTGGATTATATTACCATTTATTCTCCAAACCTTACCCCCAAAGTCCCCCAATCTGGGAAAGCCCAAGTCATCCCTACAGCATCACCTCTGAGCCCACATAAAATTATATGCCTGAAAGGCTGAAAATCCTATTCATGGACTTGGGCTTGTCAAACAACTTCCCAAGCCATCCAGGAAATATTTAAGGGCTTGGTGAGATTATAGAGGCTCACAACCTATCTGTTTTTCCAGGCTGTTTCTGTGATCCATGCCACTGATGGGTTTCCTAGTAGTTACAAGAGAACTGTTCTATCACAAAAGGCCTCTGAACACTGGTAGAGGGTACTTTGTCTCTCATTCTTGTTTTTCTAGAAAGCTGAATACAGCGAAGATAAACTCTATAGGATGGGAACAAAAGCTGCTTCAGATGCCTATAAGCCTTACCCTGGGGGACTCTAGACA
>NW_019154165.1:2944014-2987263 GCF_002288905.1 Enhydra lutris kenyoni | reverse complement strand
ATCATTCTCAATGGAGAAAAACTGAAAGCTTTTCTGCTAAGGTCAGGCACAGCAGGGATGTCCATTATCACCACTGCTATTCAACATAGTACTAGAAGTCCTAGCCTCAGCAATCAGACAACAAAAGGAAATTAAAGGCACCTAAATTGGCAAGAAGAAGTCAAACTATCACTCTTTGCAGATGATATGATACTATATGTGGAAAACCCGAAAGACTCCACTCCAAAACTGCTAGAACTTGTACAGGAATTCAGTAAAGTGTCCGGATATAAAATCAATGCACAGAAATCAGTTGCATTTCTTTACACCAACAACAATCAGAAGAAAGAGAAATTAAGGAGTCAATCCCATTTATAATTGCACCCAAACCGTAAGATACCTAGGAATAAACCTAACCAAAGAGGCTAAGAATCTATACACAGAAAACCATAAAGTACTCATGAAAGAAATTGAGGAAGACACAAAAAAAATGGAAAAATGTTCCATGCTCCTGGATTGGAAGAACAAATATTGTGAAAATGTCTATGCTACCTAAAGCAATCTACACATTTAATGCAATTCCTATCAAAATACCATCCATTTTTTTCAAAGAAATGGAACAAATATTCCTAAAATTTATATGGAACCAGAAAAGACCTCCAATAGCTAAAGGAATATTGAAAAAAAAAAGCCAAAGTTGGTGGGATCACAATTCCAGACTTCAAGCTCTATTACAAAGCTGTCATCATCAAGACAGCATGGTACTGGCACAAAAACAGACACATAGATCAATGGAACAGAAGAGAGAGCCCAGAAATAGACCCTCAACTCTGTGGTCAACTAATCTTTGACAAAGCAGGAAAGAATGTCCAATGGAAAAAAGACAGCCTCTTCAACAAATTGTGTTGGAAAAATTGGACAGCCACATGCAGAAAAATGGAATTGGACTGTTTCCTTACACCACACACGAAAATGGACTCAAAATGGATGAAGGACCTCAATGTGAGAGAGGAATCCATCAAAATGCTTGAGGAGAACACAGGCAGCAACCTCTTCGACCTCAGCCACAGCAACTTCTTCCTAGGAACATCACCAAAGGCAAGGGAAGCAAGGGCAAAAATGAACCAATATTGGGACTTCATCAAGATCCAAAGCTTTTGCACAGCAAAGGAAACAGTTAACAAAACCAAAAGACAACTGACAGAATGGGAGAAGATATTTGCAAACGACATATCAGATAAAGGGCTAGTATCCAAAATCTATAAAGAGCTTAGCAAACTCAACACCCAAAGAACAAATAATCCAATCAAGAAATGGGCAGAGGACATGAACAGACATTTCTGTAAAGAAGACATCCAGGTGGCCAACAGACACATGAAAAAATGCTCCACATCACTCGGCATCAAGGAAATAGAAATCAAAATCACAATGAGATACCACCTCACACCAGTCAGAATGGCTAAAATCAATGTCAGGGAATGACAGATGCTGGCAAGGATGCAGACAAAGGGGAACCCTCCTACACTGTTGGTGGGAATGCAAGTTGGTGCAACCACTCTGGAAAACAGCATGGAGGTTCCTCAAAAGGTGAAAATAGAGCTACTTTATGACCCAGCAATTGCACTACTGGGTATTTACCCTAAAGATACAAACGTAGTGATCCAAAGGGGCACATGCACCTAAATGGTTATAGCACCAATGTCCACAATAGCCAAACTATGGAAAGAACCTAGATGTCCATCAACAGATGAATGGATAAAGAACAAGTGGTATATATATACAATGGAATACTATGCAGCCATCAACAGAAATGAAATCTTGCCATTTGCAACAATGTGGATGGAACTAGAGGATATTACGCTTAGCGAAATAAGTCAATCGGAGAAAGACAACTATCATATGATCTCCCTGATTTGAGGAAGTGGAGATGCAATATGGGGGGTTTGGGGGGTAGGAAAAGAATAAATGAAACAAATGGGATCGGGAGGGAGACAAACCATAAGTGACTCTTAATCTCACAAAACAAACTGAGGGTTGCTGGGGGGAGGGGGGTCAGGAGAGGGTGGTGGGGTTATGGACATTGGGGAGGGTACGTGCTATGGTGAGTGCTATGAAGTGTGTAAACCTGGCGATTCACAGACCTGTACCCCTAGGGCTAATAATACATTATATGTTTATTTAAAAATTAAAAAAAAAGAAAACAACCCAATAAAAAAATCTTTAAGAGACTTCACCAAAAAGGATATATGAAGGGCAAATAAGTTTAAAAAAGATAGTTGACATCTTTACAGAAAAGCAAATTAAAAACGTGTTGAGACACCACTATATACCTATTAGAATTGCTTAAAGTAAAAATATATATACTGACGATACCAAGTACTAGCAAGGATGTGGAGATTGTGGAACATACATTGCTTATGGGAATGCAAAATGGCACAGTTACTCTGTAAAACAGGTAGCAGTTTCTTAAAAAGTTAAACACACATGTACCATACAATACAATGTCTTAATCTGTTTGGGCTGCTATAACAAAAATAGAATAGACTAGATGATTTGAATAACAAATATCTCAAGGTATGTATATAGTATATCGTAAATTTTTTATTCATTAGTTGTGTATAACATGCAGTGCTCAACATATCATGTGCCCTCCTTAATGGCCATCACCCAGTTACCCCATTTCGCCACTCACTTCCCTTTCCACAATCCTTAGTTTGTTTCCCAGAATCAAGAGTCTCTCATGGTTTTTCTCCCTCTCTGATATTTTCACATTCAGTTTTCCTTCCATTCCCCTATGATCCTCTGCACTACTTCTTATATTGTACATATGAATGAAACTATATGATAATTGTTTTACTCTGATTGACATATTTCACTTAGCATAATACCCTTGAGTTCCTCCATGTTGATGTAAATAGTAGGTATTTATCTTTTCCAGTGGCTGAGTAATATTCCATTGTATATATGAACCACATCTTCTTTATCCATTCATCAGTCAATGGACTCTATTCTTGCTTGCATGCTTTCTGAAAAGTCAGATGTAATTCTTATCTTTGCTTGTCTACAGGTAAGGTTTGTCTCCAGCTTCTTTAGAATTTTTTTTTTAATCTTTGGTTTTCTGAAGTTTGAATATGATATTCCTAGTTGTAATTTATTTTTAACTTTTATTTACTTGGTGTTCTCTGAGCTTCCTGGTTTTGTGGTTTGGAATCTGACATTAACTTGGGGTAATTCTCAGTCCTTATTGCTTTAAACGTTGCTTCTATTCCTTTCTCTCTTTTTTTTCCCCTTAATATTCTACTTATTAGTATATTACTTCTTTAGTAGCTATACCACAGTTCTTGGATGTTCTGTTTGGGTTTTTTTTTCCCAGTCTTTTTTTCCCCTTTGTTTTCAGTTTTGGAAGTTTATATTATCATATTCTCGAGCTTGGAGTTTCTTTCCTCAGCAATGTATAACCTATTAATGAGCCCATCAAAGGCATGCTTTATTTCAGTTACAGTGTTTTTGATATGTAGCATTTTTTCTTAAAATTTATATGTCTCTTGGGCCCCTGGGTGGCTCAATCAGCTAAGCATCTTCCTTCAGCTCAGGTCCTGACCCTGGGGTCCTGGAATTGAGTCTCATGTCAGACTCCCTGCTCAGTTGGGAGTCTGCTTCTCCTTTTACCTCTGCCCTTCCTCCCACTCGTGCTCTCTCTAGTTTGCTCTCTCTCTCAAATAAATAAAATCTTTTTAAAAAAGAATTTACATCTCTCTGTTTACATTATTTGTCCATTCTTGTACTCATCTACTTTTTCCATTAAATCCCTTTTAAAAATTTTTTTATTTAAATTATAGTTAGTTAATATATAATTTAATATTGGTTTCAGGAGTAGAATTGAGTGATTCATCACTTATATACAACACCGAGTGCTCAACACAACAGGTGCCCTCCTTAATACCCATCACCCATTTAACCCATCCCACTGTCCACTTCCCCTCAGTTTGTTCTCTATAGTATGTTTTCTGCTTTGCCTCTTTTTTCCCCATATGTTCATCTCTTTTGTTCTTAAATTCCACATATGAGTGAAATCACATGGTATTTGATCTTTATCTGATTTATTTCACTCTGCATAATACTCTCTGGCCCTATTCATATTGCTATAAATGGCAAGAATTAATTCTTTTTATGACTGAGTAATATTGCATTATCTACATATATCTTTTTTATCCATTCATGAATCAATGGGAATTTGGCCTCTTTCCATAATTTAGCTATTGCTGATAAGCTAGTGTAAACATTGGGGCGCATGTATCCCTTCAGATCAGTATTTTTGTATCCTTTGGTTAAATACCTAGTAGTGCAAATGCCAGATTATAGGGTAGTTCTATTTTTACCTTTTGAGGAACCTCCATGCTCTTTTCCAGAGAGCCTGTACCAGTTTGGATTCCCACCAACAGTGCAAAAGGGTTCCCCTTTCTCCACATCCTCACCAGCATCTATTGTTTCTTGTGCTGATAATTTTAGGCATTCTGACTGGTGTGAAGTGATATCTCATTGTAGTTTGGATTTGTATTTCCCTGATGAGTGATGCTGAGCACTTCTCATGTGTGTGTTAGCCATCTGTAGGTCTTCTTTAAAAAAATGTCTATTTATGTCTTCTGCCCATTTTTTAAAACTGTATTGTTTATTTTTAGGGTGTTCAGTTTTGTAAGTACTTTATATATTTTGGATACTAACTCATTATCAGATGTCATTTCCAAATATCTTCTCCCATCCCATAGGTTGCTTTTCAGTTTTGTTGATTGTTTTCTTTGCTCTGTAGAAGATTTTATCTTGCTTTATTATTGATGTATAGAAATGCAACAGATTTGTGTACATTGATTTTGTATCCTGAGACTTTACTGAATTCATGTATCAGTTCCAGCACCTTTTTGGTGGAATCTTTCAGGGTTTCTAAATAGAGTATCAGCATCTGCAGGAGTGGAAGTTTTATTTCTTCCTTGACAATTTGGATGCCTTGTATTTCTTTTGTTGTCTGATTGCTGGGGCTAAGACTTCCAGTTTTATGCTAAACAACAGTGGTGAGAGTGGATATCTCTGTTTTGTTTCTGACCACAGGGGAAAATCTCTCTGTTGTTCCCCAATGATGCTGACATTAACTGTGGGGTTTTCATATATAGCCTTTATTATGTTCAGGTATGTTCCCTCTAAGCCTACTTCTTTTTTTTTTATTATGTTATGTTACTCACCATACAGTACATCATTTGTTTTTGGTGTAGTGTTCCATGATTCATTGTTCACATGTAACACCCAGTGCTCCATGCAACGCATGCCCTCCTTAATACCCATTACCAGGCTAACTCATCTCCCCACCACCTTTCCATTTAAAACCCTCAGTTTGTGGGCACCTGGGTGGCTCAGTGGGTTAAGCTTCTGCCTTCAGCTCAGGTCATGATCTCAGGGTCCTGGGATCAAGCCCTGCATCGGGCTGTCTGCTCGGCAGGGAACCTGCTTCCCCCTCTCTCTCTGCCTGACCCTCTGCCTACTTGTGATCTCTGTCTGTCAAATAAACAAATAAAAAATCTTTAAAAAATTTTAAAAAATATGGGTGCCTGGGTGGCTCAGTGGGTTAAAGCCTCTGCCTTCGGCTCAGGTCATGATCCCAGGGTCCTGGGATCGAGCCCCGCATCGGGCTCTCTGCTCAGCAGGGAGCCTGCTTCCTCCTCTCTCTCTGCCTGCCTCTCTGCCTACTTGTGATCTCCGTCTGTCAAATAAATAAATAAAATCTTTAAAAAAATTAAAAAAAATAAAACCCTCAGTTTGCTTCTCAGAATCCTTAGTCTCTCATGGTTTGTCTCCCTCTCTGATTTCCCCCACTTCATTTTTCCCTTCCTTCTCCTAATGTCCTCCATGCTATTCCTTATGTTCCACAAATAAGTGAAACCATATGATAATTGTCTTTCTCTGCTTGACTTATTTCACTTAGCATAATCCCCTCCAGTTCCATCCATGTTGATGAAAATGGTGGGTATTCATCGCTTCTGTTGGCTGAGTAATATTCCATTGTATATATGGACCATATCTTCTTTATCCATTCATCTGTTGAAGGGCATTGTGGCTCCTCCCATGGTTTGGCTATTGTGGACATTGCTGCTATGAACATTGAGGAGAAGGTGCCACTTCTTTTCACTGTCTCTGTATCTTTGGGGTACATACCTAATAGTACAATTGCTGGGTCATAGGGTAGCTCGATTTTTAACATGTTGAGAAACCTCCATACTGTTTTCCAGAGTGGCTGTACCACCTTGCATTTCCACCAACATGTAAGAGTGTTCTCCTTTCTCCAAAACCTCTCCAACATTTGTTATTTTTTGCCATGTCAATTTTTGTCATTCTAACTGGTGTAAGGTGGTATCTCAATGTGGTTTTGATTTGATTTTCCCTGATAGCTAATGATGATGAACATTGTTCATGTGTCTGTTAGCCATTTGTATATCTTCTTTTGAGAAGTAACTGTTCATGTCTTCTGCCCATTTTTTTAAAAGATTTTATTTATTTGTCAGAGAGAGAGAGTACACACAAGCAGGCAGAGAGGCAGGCAGAGAGAGAGGAGGAAGCAGGCCCCCCGCCAAGCAAGGAGCCTGATGCGGGACTCGATCCCAGGACCCCAGGACTCCAGAACCATGACCTGAGCCGAAGGCAGCGGCTCAACCCACCGAGCCACCCAGGCATCCCGCCCATTTTTTTTTTTTAACTTACTTGTTTTTTGGGTGTTGAGTTTGAGAAGTTCTTTATAGATGTTGGATATCAGTCCTCTGTCTGTAGTGTCATTTACAAATGTCTTCTCTTCTCCCATTTTGTGGGTTGCATCTTTGTTTTGTTGACTGTTTCCTTTGCTGTGAAGAAGGTTTTTATCTTGATGAAGTCCCAAAAGTTCATTTTTGCTTTTGTTTCCCTTGTCTTTGGAGATTTGTTTTGAAAGAAGTTGCTGTGGCTGATGTTGAAGAGGTTGCTGCTTATGTTCTTCTCTAGGATTTTGATGGACTCCTGTCTCACATTGAGGTCCTTCATCCATTTTGAGTTTATCTTTGTGTTTGGTATAAGAGAATGGTCAAGTTTCATTCTTGTGTGTATAGCTGTCTAATTTCCCCAGCATCATTTATTGAAGAGACTTTTTTCCATTGGATTTTTTTCCTGCTTTGTCAAAGATTATTTGACCATAAAATTGAGGGCCTATAGCTGGGCTCTCTAGTCTGTTCCATTGGTCTATGTGTCTGTTTTTGTGCCAGTCCCATGTTGTCTTGGTGACCACAGCTTTGCAATATAGCTTGAAATCAGGCAATGTGATGCCCCCAGCTTTGTTTTTCTTTTTTCAACATTTCCTTGGCAATTCAGGGTCTTTTCTGGTTCCATACAAATTTTAGGATTGTTTGCTTCAGCACTTTGAAAAATGCCATCGGTATTTTGATAGGGACAGTGTTGAAAGTATAGACTGCTCTGAGCAACATAGACGTTTTAACAATGTTGCTCTTCCGACCCATGAGCATGGAATTTCCATCTTTTTGTGTCTTCTTCCATTTCTTTCATGAGTGTTCTGTGCTAGAATACAGATTCTTTACCTCTTTGGTTAGATTTATTCCAAAGTATCTTACAGTTTTTGGTGCTATTGTAAATGCAATTGATTCTCTAATTTCTCTTTCTACAGTTTCATTGTTGGTGTATAAGAAAGCAACTGATTTCTGTGCATTGATTTTTATCCTGCCACATTACTGAATTGCTGTATGAGTTCCAATAGTTCGTGGGTGGATTCTTTTGGGTTTTCCATATAGAGTATCATGTCATCTGTGAAGAGAGAGAGTTTGACTTCTTCTTTGCCCATTTGAATACCTTTTATTTCTTTTTGTTGTCTGATTCCTGTTGCTAGGACTTCCAGTACTATGTTGAACAACAGTTCTCAACATTTCCTCATTGAGAATGATATGGGCTGTGGGTTTTTCATAGATGGATTTTATGAAATTGAGAAATGTTCCCTCTATCCCTATACTCTGAAGAGTTTTAATCAGGAAAGGATGCTGTATTTTGTTTTTTCTGCATCAATTGAGAAGACCACGTGGTTCTTCTCTCTTCTCTTATTAATTTGTTATTTCACATTGATTGATTTGTGAATGTTGAACTACCCTTGCATCCCATGGATAAATCCCACCTAGTCATGGTGGATAATCTTTTTAACATACAGTTGGATCCTATTATCTAGGATCTTGTTGAGAATCTTAGCATCCATATTCATCAGGGA
Source organism: Enhydra lutris kenyoni (assembly GCF_002288905.1). Taxonomy (NCBI): domain Eukaryota; kingdom Metazoa; phylum Chordata; class Mammalia; order Carnivora; family Mustelidae; genus Enhydra; species Enhydra lutris. The sequence goes on along the minus strand of NW_019154165.1, from coordinate 2,979,006 downwards.
TATTGGTCTGAAATTCTCCTTTTTGGTGGGGTCTTTGCCTGGTTTGGGGATCAGGGTAATGCTGGCTTATAAAGAGAGTCTGGAAGTTTTCCTTCTGTTTCTATCTTTTGAAACATTTTCAGGAGTATAGGTATTATTTCTTCTTTGAAAGTTTGGTAGAATTCCCCAGGGAATCCATCAGGTCCTGGGCTCTTGTTTTTTGGGTTTTTGATCACTGCTTCAATCTTGTTACTAGATATTGGTCTATTCAGGTTGTCAATTTCTTCTTGTTTCAGTCTTGGTAGTTTATGGGTTTCCAGCAATGCATCCATTTCTTCTAGGTTGCTTAATTTGTTGGCATATAGCTGTTGATAATAATTTCTGATGATTGTTTCTGTTTCCTTGGTGTTGGTCACGATCTCTCCCCTTCAATTCATAATTTTATTAATTCGGGGGCTTTCTATTTTCTTTTGGATAAATCTGGCCAGTGGTTTATCGATCTTATTAATTCTTTCAAAGAACCAGCTTCTAGTTTCATTGATGTGTTCTACCATATTTCGGGTTTCTAATTCATTGATCTCTGCTCTAATCTTGATTATTTCCCTTCTTGTGTGTGGGTTAGGCTTAATTTGTTGTTGATTCCTCAGTTCTTTAAGGTGTAAAGAGAATTTGTGTATTAGGGATTTTTCTATTTTTTTGAGTGAGGCTTGGATGGCTGTGTATTTCGAAAGTTCCATGTGTGCTTGAGAAGAATGAGTATTCTGTTGTTTTAAGATGTTGTTTTTTAGTCCAGTGTATCATTCAAAGCTCTTGTTTCTTTGTTGATTTTCTGCTTAGATGATCTGTCTGTTGCTGAGAGTGGAATGTTGAGATCTCCCACTATTAATGTATTATTGTCAATATGTCTCTTTATTTTGATTAACAGTTGGCTTATGTAGTTGGCTTCTCCATGTGGGGGCATAGATATTTTCAATTGTTAGATCTTCTTGTTGGATAAACTCTTTAAGAATGATATAGTAGGGGCACCTGTGTGGCTCAGTGGGTTAAAGCCTCTGCCTTTGGCTCAGGTCATGATCCCAGGGTCCTGGGATTGAGCCCCACACCAAGCTCTCTGCTCAGCAGGGAGCCTGCTTCCTTCTCTCTCTCTGCCTGCCTCTCCACCTACTTGTGATATATCTCTCTGTCAAATAAATAAATAAAATCTTTAAAAAAAAGAATGATATATTTCTGTATCTCTAACTACAGTCTTTCTTTAGCTTAAAATCTAATTTGTCTGATATGAGAATTGCTAACCCAGCTTACTTTTGAGGCCCATTGTCTAAGTCTACTTTGTTGAGGGTTTTTTTTTTTTATCATGAATGGATGTTGTACTTTGTCAAATGCTTTTTCTGCATCTATTGAGAAGATCGTATGGTTCTTACCCTTTCTTTTATTAATGTGTGCATCATGTGATTGATTTGTGAATACTGAACCACCCTTGCAGCCCATGAATGAATCCCACTTGATCATGGTCAATTATTCTTTTAAGGTACTGTTAGTATTTTATTAAAAATTTTTGCCTCCACATTCAGCAGGGATATTGACTCGTAGTTCTTTTTAGTGGAGTCTTCATCTGGCTTTGGAATCAGGGTAATGTTGGCTTCATAGAATGAGTTATGAAGTTATCCTGTTTTTCCATTTATTGGAATCATTTGAGAAGAATAGGTATTAACTCTTTAAGTGTTTGGTAGAATTCACCTGTGAAGCCATCTGGCCCTGGACTATTGTTTGTTGGGAGATTTTTTGATTGCTGATTCAATTTCTTTGCTGCTTATTGGTCTATTCAAGTTTTCTATTTCTTCCTCTTTCAGTTTTGGTAGTTTATATATTTCTGCGAATGTATCTATTTCTTCCAGATTTGTTGGCATATAGTTTTTCATAATGTCTCTTATAACTGTTTGTATTTCTGTGGTATTAATTGTTATTTCTCCTCTCTCATTTGCGATTTTATTTATTTGGGTAATTTCTCTTTTCTTTTTGATAAATGGGTAGGGCTTTATCAATTTTATTATTTTTTAAAGGAACCATCTCCTGGTTTCATTGATCTGTTCTACTGCTTTTTTTAGTTTCCATATCATTTATTTATGGTCTAATCTTTATTATTTCCCTTCTTCTGCTGGCTTTACACTTTGTTTATTGTTCTTTCTCTTGGTCCTTTAGGTGTAAAGCTGTTTTTTTTTAAAGATTTTATTTATTTATTTGACAGACAGATCATAAGTAGGCAGAGAGGCAGGCAGAGAGAGAGAGGGAAGCAGTCTCCCTGCTGAGCAGAGAGCCTGATGTGGGGCTTGATCCCAGGACCCTGAGATCATGACCCTAGCCAAAGGCAGAGGCTTTATCCCACTGAGCCACCCAGGCGCCCCAAAGCTGGGGTTTTTAATTTGAGATTTTACTTGCTTTTTAAGGTGGCCTGTATTCCTATATTCTTCCCTCTTAGGACCACCTTCACTGTGTTCCAAAAGTTTGGGACCATTGTGTTTTCATTTGTTTCCATGTATTCTTTAATTTCTTCTTTAATGTCCTGGTTGACCCATTCGTTCTTTACTAACATGTGCTTTAACCTCCATGTATTTGTGCTGTTCCCAATTTTTTTTTCTTGTTTGACTCCAACTTTCACAGCATTGTGGTCAGAAAAGATGCATGGTATGATCTCAGTCTTTTTGTACTTGTTGAGGCCTAATTTGTGACCTAGTATGTGATCTATTATGGAGAATGTCCCATGTGCACTTAAAAAGAATGTATACTCTGTTGCTTTAGAATGAAATGTTCTGAATATATCTGTTAAGTACATCTGTCCAGTGTGTCACTCAAAGCCATTGTTTCCTTGTAGATTTTTCTGCTTAGATGACCTGTCCTTTGATGTAAGTGGGGTATTAAAGTCCCCTACTATTACTGTATTATTATCAATGAGTTCCTTTATATTTGTTATTGTTTTATATATTCAGAGGCTCCAATGTTGGAGGCTTTAGTATTTAGTCATTAGATCTTATTGGATAGTCCCCTTATTGTGATATATGGCTCTTTTTCATCTCTTGCTATAGTCTTTGATTTAAAGTCTAGTCTGTCTGGGGTACCTTGGAGGCTCAGTTGGTTGAGCATCCAACTCTTGATCTGAGCTCAGGTCTTAATCTCAGAGTTGTGAGTTCAAGTCTCATGTTGGGTTCCATGCTGGGTGTGGAGCCTTCTTAAAAATAAATGAGTAGAGACATCTGGGTGACTCAGTCATTAAGTGTCTGCCTTTGGCTCAGGTCATGATCCCAGGGTCGTAGGATTGAACTCCACATCATGTTCCCTGCTCAGTGGGAAGCCTGATTCTACCTCTCCCACTCCCATTGCTTGTATTCCCTCTCTTTCTCTGCCAAATAAATAAATAAAATCTTTTAAAAATGAATAAATGAATAAATGAATGAGTGAATGAATGAATGAATGAATAAATAAATAAAATCAGTTTGATATAAGTGTTGCTACTCCAGGTTTTTTGACATCCATTTGCATGATATATATTTCTCTATCACCTAACATTCAACCTGCAGTTGTCTTTAGGTCTAAAATCAGTCCCTCCTAGGCAACATATAGTTGTATCTTTTATTTTTCACCATTCTGACACTCTGCGTATTTTGACTGAGTATTTAGTCTATTTACATTCAGAGTAATTTTTGATAGGTATGTAATTATTGATATATATGATATATAGATAGTAATTATTGATAGATATGTCACTTTATTCCTTGTTTTGTCATTGTTCCTGGAGATTTTCTCTATTTCTCTCTAGTCTTTGTCACTTTTGGTCTTTCCTTCTCACTCAGAGATTCCCCTTTATTATTTCTTGTAGGACTGTTTTAGTGTTCACAAACTCCTTTAGTTTTTGTTTGTCTGGGAAACTCCTTCTATTCTGAATGATAGCCTTGCTGGATACACTATTCTTGGCTGCAGATTTTTCCCATTCAGCACATTGAATATATCATGCCACTCTCTTCTGGATTGTCAAGTTTCTGTGGAAAGGTCTGCTGCCAACCTTATGGGTCTTCTTTTGTAAGCTAGGGAATGTGTTTGTCTTGCTGTTTTTAAGATTTTTTTCTTTACCACTATATTTTGCAAATTTAACTATAATATTTCTTGGTGTTGGCCTGCTCTTGTTGATTCTGATGGGAGTTCTCTCTGCCTCCTGGAATCGGATGGCTCTGTCCTTCCCGGATTAAAGAAGTTTTCAGCTAGTATTTCATCAAATAAAACTCCCCCCCCCCCATTTTTTCTTCTTCTGGAACTCCTGTGATATGAGTGATTATACGTTTGATGGAGTCACTGGGTTACCTAAGTCTGCTCTCATGATCCATCATTCTTTCTTTTGTTCAGTTTCATTATTTTCCATAATTCTATCTTCTATATTATTTATTTGTTCCTCTGTTTCTTCCATCTGTGTGGTCATTACATCCAGTCAGCTTCAAAACTTAGATAGTGCATTTTTTATTTCTGCCTGATAGTTTTTTTAGCTCTTTTATCTCTGCAGTAAGGATATCCTTGATGTCTTCCATGTTTTCCTCAAGCCTAGAAAGTATCCTTATAATTGTTGCTTTAAATTCTGCATGAGGCATATTACTTATATCTGTTTCAATTAGATCTCTGGCCATGACCTTTTCTTGTTCCTTCCTTTGGGATGAATTCTGCCATCTTGACATTTTGTCTAGGTCTCTGTGTTCTTGTGTGTGTTAGAAAATCCTGTTATGTTTCCTGTGCCTGAGTAATAGCTTTATGAAGAAAAGGTCATACAACGTCCAGTGTCTGAAACTTCAGGAAGTGTCTCTGGTGTGTACTGCATGGACTCTACTGCTGTGTTTTGACTGCTCTACCCCTCAGATCAGTCTTCTAAAGAGGTTCTCCTTGACTGTAGTGGACAGTGTTTGGACCTTGGCCAGAATGTAATTAGTTTTAACTAGGTGTGCTCTGGTCTGCTTGTTAGATGAGACCTGATTCTATTTCCACTAGAACTGAAGCTTTGCAGAACCCTGTGGTCAGTAAACATGGTGTGTGAGGGTGTTTGTGCTGGCCTTCTGGGAAGGGGCCTGCTGCGCTGGTACTTAGGCACACCTGCCCAAGAAAAGCAGTATAGCCCTGCACAGGTGTGCAGGACCTCGTGTAAGCAGGTTAGGCAGCCAGTGCTGGTGCTATGCAAAGGAGGGAAATGTCACCAGTAGCTCCTTTGTCCCCAGAAAGGGGAGTCCATACTTGCTCCTCTCAGGGAAACTCCCTCAGAAAAACAAATAATTTTCCATCATGCATCTTAGGCATTTTTCAGATCACTATTTTCACACTATCTGTCTCTGGGTTGCTTGTCTGCCTGGAGCAGAGCTGTGCACTTTAGGTTCTATCCCAGCCAAGCCTGCTGACTTTTAAAACCCCAATCTTGGGCACCTGGGTGGCTCAGTAGCTTAAGCTTCTTCCTTTGGCTCAGGTCATGAGCTCAGGGTCCTGGGATCGAGACCCACATTGGGCTCTCTGCTCAGCAGGGATCCTGCTTCTCCCCCTCTCTCTGCCTGCCTCTCTGCCTACTTGTGATCTCTCTATCTTTTTCTGTCAAATAAATAAATAAAATCTTTTAAAAAAATCTTTAGGAACCTGGTGTGACAGGGACCTGCACCGGCCTTCTGGGGGAGGGGTTTGCCGCACTCAGAACAATGCATGTTTGACCCAGAAGGGCAGTCATGCCAGAGCCCAAGGATGTGGGATTTAGAACAAAGGAGGCTAAACAGCCAGTATCCAGGTTAGCCAACCTCAGAAGATGTCTCTGTGCCTATGCTGAGGAGCAGAGGAGGGAAATGGTGCCTATAGGCTCCTTTGTCCCCAGAGAGGTATTGCCATTTCCCACAGATATGCTCCAAGAAGAGGGACCAGTCCCCTCCCCCTTGTGCCTTAGACGATCCTCAGTTTATGCCATCTGCCCTAGGGTTGCTTACCTGCCTTCTTTCCAGGAGTAGGGTAGTGTCCTCAGGTCTCTATCCAGCCAAACCCACAGACCTCCAAAATCCAGTCTTTGAGTCTGGCTGGTTGCAAAAACTCCAAATTCAGCCCCTCTTGTTCTCCCAGCCAATGGCTTTGGGTAAGTGTTCTCCTTATACATATTCCTGTGCACTCCATTCTCTCTTGCTTTTCTCCATCCAGGTCTCCTTCCCTGCTGCAACACTCATGGTCTGTTGTTCCCCCAAACACATCTCTACACTTCCTGCCTTCCTCAGTGTGACCTCTTCTCTCCCTCTAGTTGTGCAGTTTGTTCTATCAGCCCTTAGGTTGATTTCTTGGGTATTCAGAATGATTTGATATTTTTCTAGCTGTGTTCAAGGGACAAGACAAGGTTAGGGTTCTCATACTGTGCCACCATCTTAGCTCCCCTCTCTATATATCATATTTTCTTTATCCGTTTATCTATTGATGGACACTTGGATTGCATTCATATCTTAACTATTGTAAATAATGCTGCAATAAACATAGCAGTGCACATATCCTTTTATTAATGTTTTCATTTTGTTTGGATAAATACCCAATAGTGGAATTAGTGGATTATATGGTAATTATAGTTATAATTTTTTGAGGAAACTCCATAATGTTTTTCATAGTGGATGCATCAATTTATATTCCTAACAACAATGCATGACAGTTCTGCTTTCCCCATGTCATCATCAACAGTTGTTATTTCTTGTGTTTTTAATTTTAGCCATTCTGACAAATGTCAGGTGAAAGAAAGCTTCCAAATTCATTCTATGAGGTCGGCATTACCCTGATACCAAAATCAGATAAAGACACTACAAAAAAAAAAAAAAAAAAAGAAAACTACAAGCCAATATCTCTGATAAATATAGATATAAAAATTCTCAACAAAATATTAGCAAACCGAATCCAACAATGCATTAAAAAAAAACTATTTACCATGAGCAAGTGAGATTTAGTCGTGATGCAAGGGTTATTCAATATTTGCAAATCAATCAACAAGATAAATCATACTAACAAGAGAAAGGATAAAAACCATAATATCCTCTCAATAAATGCAGAAAAAGTTTTGACAAATTACAATAGCCATTCATGATAAAAAACTCTCAACAAAGTAAATCTAGAGGAAAAATACCTCAAACTAGTATGTCTTGTAATTTTTTTGTTGAAAGGGTACTGAATGAAAGGAACTGTGGTAAATAGACCTTTAGTAAAATAGTGGTAAGGGGGGGGAGTGTTCTATAGTCCTATTATTAGGTCTCAATCTTTTGTTCAACCTGCAATTCTGAACTGTGAACTTCACCAGTGTTTTTCAGTCACCTCCTCCACCCTTAGGTGGAACAAGAGGGTTAGAGGGGACTGGAGTTGGGTATTTCCCTTCTCACACATGGAAAATGAGTGCTGGCTAGGGTTGGATAGTTCTCTTCTCCTGGTAATTTAGGTTCTGTTAATATCCCAGCACATTAGGTTCTGGTTAAGTAATTTGTCCTGAAGGCATACCTTCAGAGTGCTCTGGTATATTTCAAGATGGTTCCTTTTCCTCTCCTCTTGCTGGAAGCACAAGGGATTTTTTTCCCTGATATTTACTACTAAAATCCTCAGAAGCATAGGGGCCCTACTATGACTTGGTCCCCCTGTGGTTTCTAACTCTCAGACTTGTCATTCTAAGTCTTTGGTAATTCATCAGTTACTGTTCAGATTTCCTACCCTGCCACTGGCTCCCACAGAGATGTCTACTTATTAGTTTCTGTGCTGGTAGGTTGTGAGTCTCTGTTTCTACCTATCTAACACTCTGTCCAGTTTTGTAGGCAGCAGTCTTCCCAGTGACCTCACTCCTCTGACAGTTCAAAGAAGAGTTGTTGATTTTTCAGTTTCTTCATGTTTTTATTTGCCAGGATGGTGTGGTGACTTCTAAGCTCCTTATATACCGGATTGGAAACTAGAAATCCTATGTGTTAATTTAAAATATAAAATTCTAAAAAGAAAAAATTCTCTGCCACTCCCACAGTCCAATGATGCCTCATTGCCTTGTACAAATAATGGTGAGAGACATCACTGGGCTTTAGACAAGGGTTATAAACTTGCAATGATAGCCTGTATGCCCCAAATTTGTCATATGTTCTTGATCACTTTGGGGGTTGCTATTCAAGTACTGTAGGAACTTTGTCCACTCTTAACTGAACCAATGGTTACCAAAACTCAGTGGCTTCAGAACTATTTTAAAATAATTAAAGTTAATCCTGGTCTCCATCAACAGAATTTCTGATTTAGGAGGTCGAAGTTAAGCCCAAGGATTTCTTTGTTTGTCTTTGTATTTCTTTTGGGGGGATTTTTTTTTTTTTTTTTTTTTTTGCTTCTTAGCCATTCTGATGCATAGCAAGATTTGAAAATTGCTACTATCTCTCAGTCAGAAATCTAAAATTCAAATTCCAAGCTTTCAATATGCATTTCTTCAGTATGACCTGCAGGTGGTGCTGCTGTAGTATCTCAATATAACAGACCAACAACTAAAAGGGAAAACAGGCTCAGGGAGGAAATTAATATAAATTTAGGGCCCTAGATCCAAAAAGAATAAAAGATCTATTGTTTAGGTGACAGAACAATAAAGGTTAATTCACAGCAATTATATTACTAATATAATACTTTATATTACCCTCCAGTGGTTCTGAAATGACATTTTTAACCCTTCTAACTCTATCTGTAGGTACCCAGCAGGTTCAGGTTTATAAATACCTAGGCTCCTTTTATAACACCATTGCCTTTAACCACTGGAGACTTGCCATAACCGGAAATCTTCTCATTTAGTCTTTTACCAAAAAAAGAAAAAAAAAAGCCAATGCCCATGGAGGAATTTGAAGATTTAATAAACCTCTACCATAGATTTTATACATGGATACTTGTGTCTGGACTCCAATATCAGAGTGTAAGTACATTCACTTTTCAAAGATGAGCATCCTGACTATAAGACCCCAAAACAAGGGGTACCTGGGTATCTCAGTCATTTGAGCATCTGACTCTTGATTTCAGCTCAGGTCATGATCTCAGAGTTGAGGGATCGAGCCCCACACTGGGTTTCATTCTCAGTACAGAGTCTGCTTGAGATTCTCTCCCTGTGTCCCTCCCCCACTCACACTCTCTCTCTTTCTCTAAAAGTAAATAAATAAAATCTTAAAAAAAAAAGACCTGAAAATCAGTCGAAGTTCTGATAAGGACTAGAATTTCCATTTCCTGTTCTGAAAACATTTCCCAAGTAGGTGACAATTTACTTGGCAAAGGGGGCTATCTGGTCACAAACCTGGTCCTAAGGTGATAATGTTGGCAGCACTTAGGGATGAAGTTCAGGGTCTCAGTTCCTCTAGGAAATGTTTGTAGGTCTCAGGATAGGTATGCCTAAGGTCAAACAGGCACATGGTCAGGGAGGGATGGTTTATATTATCTCTGAGCTTCAAGGGTATAGGTGCCATCAGAAGCAAATGCCCTTCAATAAAGCAGAGCTTCCCAACATGTGAGCTGCAACACAGATATTAATCCTCTCAGCCTTAGGTGGCTGGACAGAGCCTGAGGCAACTGGAGCTTGGAGCAGCCAACTCTGACTATGAGTAGTCTCCATTTAACCCACTGCACTATACAAATGTTATCATTTTCTATGTGCACTTTGGCATGAGAACGATTGGGATTTTTTAAATAAATTCTGCCAGGACTAGGGCAGGCCTGAGCCAGGTTGGCAGCTTGGCCTACTAGACCCAATTCCCCAATATTCCCAAAGACCAAGTCTACAATTTTTTAAGTGGGTACCACTATGCTCTCTACGGTTTCCTTGACAACCAGGATATCTCCTGACTCAATGTGAGGCTCAGATAAAATTAAGGTTGTACTTGAGCCTACCCCATTTTCCTGGCACTAGCAGCTAGAATGTTTTCCAGATATGGGTTCAGACCATGAAGCACAGTGTCCTCCTGTGGCCTGCTCACTAAGATGTTATCAACTAAGAATATCTCTCTCTCCAACCTATATCCTCATGTACTGTCCCAGATATATTATGTATTAGTCTCTATATCAGTATGACCAAGAGATAAAGTCAAGTGACCAGCAGGCTATTAATTCTAGTGTGTCCAAGAGTATGGCTGGTTCAGTGGTCTAGACTAGTTTGTCTCAGATAAGACTCCTTCTTGAAAAGCATAGCCTCAAGGTAAGATTGTTCATATAAGTAGATAGGTCAGTAGAATGTAACGGAATAATGGCTTACTGACTTTTACCCATAGAAAAGTCAGAAAAGAGTGGTGTTGACATGTTCTATCAAGTCATGGATGTATTGTGTCTAGAAATATCATGGAATCTTTTCTGCGGGGGCTACCTATGTGTAAGGAACAAATTGTCTTTCCATAACAGTGATCCCCCCTTCTCCATAGGAGCTATGTTCCAAGACCCCTAATGGATACCTGAAACCATGAAATAGTACTGAACCTATATATACTATGTTTTTTCCCTGTACATACATGCCTATGATAAAGTTTAATTTATAAATTAGGCATAATAAGAGATTAACAACAATAACTAATAATAAAATGTAACAATTAAAACAATATACTGTTATAAAACTTATCTCAATGTGGTCTCTCCCTCTAAATATCATATTGTACTGTACTCATTCTGCTTGCGATGACGTGAATGATAAAATGACTATGTAATGAAATGAAATGAGGTGAATGACGTAGGCATTGTAACTAGTAGCATTAGGCTACTTGTGAACTTCTGGCCATACGTGAGGAGGGTCATCTGCTTCCAAACCACTGTTGACTGCAGGTAATTGAAAATACAGAGGAGAGGACTACTGTACCTATCTGCCTCTCAACTGTACCCGCTTGGGAGGTTAGTAGATTCATGATAAATGCCACTAACCCAAAAGGTCCACAGAAGTCTACAGTAATAGAGACAAAGCCTGTTGTTGGAAGCCCAAAGGCATTAGCTTGAGTTCAGGGATCATTAGGACTGTGAACACAAAGTGAGTAGCTCTGCTCTGGCCTTTCCTCTTGGGGAGAATGTAACTTCCCTCCATCGTTCCAAATCTTCAGTAAAGTCCAATATGCACATTCAGCCTTTTGTGGTGGACTGCATTGAAAAAAGGGATAGGGCTTCAAAGGGGGTGTCCTGTACCCTGTCTTCCCACTCAATGAGGCCTCTGCAGAGCTATCAACATTAACCCAGAGGGAACTATAGTTTAGGATGTACAGGTGGTGACAGGTTGAAGCAAAGGGAAAGAGTAGCAAGGATAAAAAGTGGAACAGAAAAGCAGTACTCACTGTACAACTCAATAGTAGACAGACAAACCTCCTTTCCCCCCTCAAAATATACCAGAGGGTATGATTCTTGAGGGAACATGGATATTGAAATCTTTAAATAGTTCTTATTTTAAATGATGACTTTATTGATATATAATTCACATACCATAAAAATTCACCAGTTTCAAGTTTACAATTCAGTGATTTTTAGTATATCAACAAAACTGTGCAACCAACACAACAATCAATTTTAAAATATTTTCATTCTTTACAAAAGAAACTCCATACTCATTGGTAATCATTCCCCATGATTCCACTAATTAACTTTGTCTTATCTCCATGGATTTTCCTTTTCTGGACAATTCATATAAGTACAGTCAAACAATATGCAACCTTTGTGACTTGTTTCTTTCACTTAGCATAATGTGCTCAAGTTTCATGCATGTTGTACCATGTATCAGTACTTTATCCCTTTTTATGGCCAAGTAATATTTTGTTTTAAAGATATACCACTTTTGTTTAACCATTCATCTGTTGATGGACATTTGGGTTTTCTACACTATTTGGTTATTATGAATAATGGTGTTATAAATATTAGTGTACAAGTCTTTGTTTGGGCATATATTTTTATTTCTCTTAGGTTGATACCTAGGAGAGGAATTGTTAAGTTATATGGTAACTCTATATTTAACTTTTGGAGAAAATGCCAGACATTTTTTTTTATTTTCTAAAGTTATTATTGTGTGTATCTAGTTCTTTTATGATCAAAAAAATAAAAAATTCTCAGTAGACAGTTGAAATCAGAAAAGCTTCTGTAACCATCATATACTAACTGACTCAGAAAATCACTCCAAGATCATCTTTCCACTTTCTTCACACTTTTCCTTTTGTCTGACCCCTAGTTTCTGTCTTACTGGTATTATAACTAAATGAAGGCCATTATGCCTAGAGCAAAGGCAGGGGTTGCAAAGTCCCTCAGGTTTGAAAGTATACTTGCTGAGCTCAAGGGACAATAGCAAGCAGGTCCATGTAGAGCAGGCTGGAGTAGAGCAAGTAAACAAGTGAGAGTGGTAGATGAAGTCAGAAAGGAAATAGTGTCAGTCAAGGAAGACCTCTCTGCTAAAGCAGTATTTGAGCAGATATCTGGAGGGAAAAATTCCAGACAAAGGGAACACCAGTACAAAGGCCCTATGGTAAGAACATGTTTGGCTTGTTTGAGGAATAGCCAAGAAAGCTGAGGCATGGCTAGAGGACAGTAAGTGAAATTGAGAGTGATAGGTGAGGAAGGCAGAGAGGCATGGTGAGGGGCAGATATTGTAGAGACTTGAAGGCCATTGAGAAGGTATTTACCTTCAGAGAAATAGAGAGCAATGGGAGAGTTTTAAGGAAAGGGCATGATCTGACTTACCTTTTAGAAAAATCTTTCTGGCTGTTGTATAAGGGGAGGTTCCAGAGGTAACAACCCTGACTTTCTGAATCAACTGAAAGGAAACCTAAGCTTTACAAAGCCTGACACTCAGGGTATGTACAGCTACATCAGCCAGAGGTGTTTTGTTTTTTGCTAACTTAAATTCAATTACAGTGTCCCCTGTTTAACACCTTCCAGTATCTCCCCATCATACTCTAGTAAATTCGTGTCCTTGCCTGATGATTTCTTTGTCCTTTTCACCTTCTACTGTCCCCCTTCTTCTCTCTGTTCCAGCCACATTGGGCTGCCTTCTTAGTTGTCCTCCCCCCACATTCATCAGGTTTATTCCTGTGCCTAGGCCTTTGCACTTGTTTCTTTTGCTGGAATGCTCTTTTCTAAGCCTTTTCAATAACTTGCTTCTTATTAGTATTCAGATCTTAGCCAAAATGTCACCTTTTCAGAGAAGCTTCCCTGACCTCTCACTATAAAGTAGCCCCCACAGTACCCAACTTTCTTCCTTCTCAGAATTTATCTATCTTTGTAATTATATCTACCATTTACTTACTATCTAAATTCATCACTAAAATGTGAGCTCCATAAAGATAGGGACTTTATTTTATTCAGTGTTGTATTCCCAAGAACCTAGGACAGTATTGACACACAGTAAGCAATTAATAAATGCTTGCTGAACAGATGAATGTAAGAAAATCAAGCCTTCCTCCTCTTAATTTCTCCACCACTGTAGAGATAAACTAGATTTCTTGAAAGAAAAGGTACAAAAAGTAAAGGAGGCTAAAAATAAAGAAAGAAAATGCAAAAGGTATAGCAGAGCTTTACAATAAAGCATGGGTCAGTAAAAGAGTTAGTGAGGCTACATCTACCTGAAACCAACAGGTAACATCATACTTAACGGTGAAAGACTGAAATCTTCCTGTTAATGCCAAGAACAAGACACAAATGTCCACTCTTGACAATTCCTTTTAATACTGTACTGTAAGTTCTGGGGAAATAAGGAAAGAAAACTGAATAAAAGACATGCAGATTGGAAAAGAAGTAAAACTACCTCTACTTGCAGATGACATGACCTTGCATATAGAAAATCCTAAAAAATCCACTAAAGAACTATCAGACCAATAAACAAGTTGAACAAGGTTGTAGGAAGATTCCAGGGCAAGAAGGGCTGGTAAATGGGGTTTCCTGCCCCTCCCAAAACTGATGGAGTAACCTATACACGTCTTCGGGTACCATTTTCATGGAATGAAACAGTCTAGACAGACAAAAACTCTTTCTGCCTTCCTGCAAGTTTCTCCCCTGCCCCATTTCCATCAACCTTTTGTGAAAAGGTTGAAGGATTATATTCTCATATCCTGTGTTCCCTGTTAGCTGTGCCAGTCAAGCTAATCTGTAGTCAGAGAATAGTTATCTCAGGATAAGGAATCGGGACTCTTTAATGTATCTTTTCCTAAGCTTTTGTATTTTTTCTCCCTCTCTCCAGTTTGTTTTTCACTTGGTTTCCTAGCAAATTTCCTTTTGAGAAATTCCAATATTGTCTCATCTGAACCGAAGGAAATAGGATTTGTCTACATCTCAGCTGCTGCAAGACTAGCTTGGGAGGTCAGAGGTCCCTTGAGGCCAGGTGTGGGGGTGGCTGAAGCCAGCACAGCTGGAGATGCAGGGAAGGGTTGGAGCTGTGCAAATTTGTGGGTTTGGGGTTGTTTTTTTTTGGATGATGGCTTAAGATACTGAAATGATAGCGTTTTGGCTAAGGATCGAGTGCATCTCACTAGGGAAGAATGTGGTTGCCTGGAGACTTGCCGATCTGATCAAGATGACTTTAACTGGAAATGGGGGTGGGGTGCAAAATGTGTCCATATCAGACCATAAGGCCAGATACTATAGACAACAGCAGGCATGTCAGCGACAGAAAAATAATAGTGAGAGACACCCAGTGATTTGTAGAAGAAAATGACTGGGAAGGAAATTGGGAATGGTGTTCCAGTTTCAACTGTCAATGTGCCAATGTGAAAAGTGAGAGCAGAAAACAAAGCAAATTGGGATCTGTAATACAAAGAAGTAAAAATAAATCAAAGATATAACTAAGACTTAGAAGAAAGGGATTTGCAACTGAAATATACTCACGGGCACTTCTAAAGACACAAATCTGGTAGGAGGATTCAGGTTACCCACCAGTAGGAAAAGCCCTTTGCCCATGTGCTCTGACTTTGTGGCATCCTAAGGCTCAGGTTAAGAACAGAGAATCAGGGGAGGAAGTACTAAGGAAAATCCAAGAATTGTGGAAATTCACCATTTGTTCATTTATTCAGTGCCCTGCACTCATGGTAGGACAATGAACAAGTCAGACAAAATTCCTGTTCTCATGGAGCTAGTACTGAGGGTAAATAGACAATAAACACATAAGCAAGTAAATTAACATATAAAAGATAATTTCAGATAGTGAAAAGTTCACAGGAAAAATAAAACTGATAGACAGTGAAAGACAGAGAGGAACTATTATAGTTTGGGTGGTCTTGCATGGCATATCTGTAGAGGTGACTTTTTAACTGAAAAAAAGATAAAAAATGGGGATGGACTATGCTAACATCTGAGGGAAGAGCATGCAAGCAGAGGAAACAACAAAAGCAGGACTTGCAGCAGGAACAAGTTGGACCTGTTGAAGAAAATGGAAGATGGCCATTATCCCAGTTTTAGTTCTCCCAGATGCAGACCCCAGGACAAGGATTTGAGTGCTGGTAGTTTATTGGGAGATGTGGGGAATACCAGTAGGTCCGCAGGAAAATGACACAGGGAAAGAAAGGTAGCTGGTAAAGGGTATGTTAATAAGCCAGCTACACAGTGGGTAACAGTCCTAATATCTCAGGGAAATGCTTGGAAATGGACAAAACATGCCTCGAAATTACCCCACTCAAAGAGTAAGAGAGTTGAAGTACTTATGCTCCAACTCTCAGAGTTACTGGTTTGATCACTGTTCTCCATGAGCAGAGTGACCTTCCAAGCCTCCAGAAAAAGCAGCCAGGCACAACGATACAGACATTGGTCAGTAGAAAGTAAAAGTGCACTGAAATGACAGATCTGAGAGAGATGAGAAATCATTGACAGTGTCTGCTATACCTAGTGAGCCTGGGAGGCAGTCAGAAAAAAAGCCAGCTGGAGAGTCTACCAGGGGCCCAATCATCTAAGACTAAGGCTAGTTGCAAACTAGAGGCTGACAAAGGAGTGTGATTTGGTCTCAACAATGTTTTTGTTTATTTTGATTTTGTTTTTATTTGCCAATAATTAAAAATCAGATCTCACATCTAGACCTGGATTTCCAGTTCTCTTGGGGGACAAAATGTAAAGATCTGATAACAATGAGTCCTCATTTGGCAAAGTGACAATCTGTTGGAACTGAGTAGCAGATACCTATTTACAGAAGGGCCATGTGCTATCCACTTAAATAGTCCTCTTCAAGTTGTGGATCAGTATCCAGGCATTGTAGGACCTGAGAAAGAGTTAGGGTTTCATCCTAGGAGTATGAGCCAGTTTTAAGCTGGGGATTGATACAATCAATTCTGTGTGCAGAAAGAGTCAAGAGTATAAGCAGGTAAACAACCAAGGAGGCTGTGGGAACAGCCTGGGCAGGAGATAGTGGGGACTTAGAATTGAGTTACAGTAGAGAAGAAAAGCAATGAAAGAATTCTGTATATAATTTGGGCTGGATTTGAAAGAATGTGCTGATGTAAAGAAAAGGAAGCAGTTAGGATTACACCCACATTTCTGGCTTTAGTGTATATGTGTATGGTACTACAACTCACTGAGATTGGGAAGACTGAGAGGAACTGGTTTGAAGGGAAAACCGGAAGTTCTATTTTGAACATATTATATTTGAGATGCCTATTAGATATCCAAATGAAAATGTGAAACAGGATATGTGAGGTATCTCTTAGATATGAGGGGTGAGGTCAGGGAGACAAATTTGGGATTATCAGAATATAGAACTAGGAATACACCTTCCATTTCTGGCAACATTGTGTATTAGATATACTGACAATAACTTCCTCCTACAAAAAAAATAGAAATACTGGATAAAAGTTAATAAATATTCTTTTAAATACATTGCTGAGCTCAAAAGGAACCAAATGAAATCCCCAAGAACCAAAATAGGAGCCAAGCTTAAAAGAAGAGCCCAGGGTTAATGCTGTTTTATGAATACTAGCAACTATGAATTACTAGCCAAGCAAAGATTGAAGAATTTGGGGTTTGTTTATTTTGGACCCTTTTTGGTTGAAGGAGAGGTGCCCACCAAACATCACATTATCCCTTTTTAAAAAGGCCCTATGCAGTTTTGTCTTTGGATTTACTTTTAGTGTCATCTAAATTTTAAGCAATTACATAACCAATTTTAAGGTAAACTATCAACAAAATTAAAACAACAAATAATTTAATGTTAAAATACCAATAGCCTCTCATGACTTGTTTTTTCCATATCCAAAACTGGAGCACATTCATTTTTCTATTTTCCAATCCAATTTTTAAGGTAAATTTTTATTGAAGTTTAATATGAACATGAAAGCACATGTATCTCAGTGTTTGGCTTGATGAATTTTCTTAAAGAGGGCACATCCTATAACCAGCACCCAGATCAAGAAACAGAACATTACTCCAGAACTTTTCCCACCTTAGATCTTGTTCCTGGTCACTATCTCCCAAAGGTAATGCTATCCTAACTTCTAACAGCATAATTTTATCTGTTTTAAAACTTTTTATAGGATGGAATCATATATTATGTATTCTTTCATGCCTGGCCTCTTTCACCCAATATTGCATTTGTGAGAATCATCCATCCATGTTGTAGTGTGCAGCAATAATCCACTCATTCTCCATTGCTGTATAGTATCCCATAGTGTGGATATACAATTTATCAATTCAACTATTGGTGGACATTTGAGTTGTAAACATTGCCTCTTGTCTTATACATGTCTGTTGATGGACATATATATGTAATTTCTATTGGGCATATACCTAGAAGTGGAAATGTTAAGTGATAAGATATGCATATATTGAGCTTTAGTATATCCAGTCAGTTTTCCAAAGTGTTGTACATTTTGTACAAATTTACCCTCCCACTAGAAGAATCTAAGAGTTATAATTGCCCTACTTAATTCAGAATTGTCGGCACTTAATTTTATTATTCTTTTGCATTTTGCCATTCTAGTAGGTATGAATAAGTATCATATTGTGGTTTTTAATTCACATTTCCCTGATGACTAATAAAGTTAAGCCCATTTTCATCTGTTTACCGGCCATTCAGATATTTTCATTTTTCTTTTAGATTACTTTCCATTTACTTATTAATGTGAAAGATAGATAAAACAGATAGATAGATGATAGATACAAAATCTTTTGTTGGATGTATGTAACACTTTTAATAAATAGAGGTTCTTAATTTTAATATAACACAATAAAACAATTCTTTTTCTTATGTTTAGCACTCTCAGGTCCTTATTATGGCATCTTTGCTTATCTTACCAATTTTCCCACTGACCTACTAGTATTTCCTACATCTCCCAATAAACTAACTGCACCCAAATTCTTGTCTCAGAGTCTGTATCCGAGAGAACTGAAACTGACATAATGGCCATCTTCCATTTTCTCCAACAAGGCAATCTTGTTCATTATATATTTTAGATATTAACCCCTTATCAAATATATCATTTGCAAATATCTTCTTCCATTCAGTAGGTTGACTTTTTGTTTTATTGATGGTTTCCTTTGCTGTGAAAAGCCTTTTTTATTTTGATGTAGTCCCAATAGTTTGTTTTTGTTTTTGTTTTCCTTGCCTTGGGAGACACATCTAGAAAAATGTTGCTACAGTGGATGTCAGAAAAATTACTGCCTTTGCTCTCTCCTAGGATTTTTATGGTTTCAGGTCTCACATTTAGGTCTTTAATCCATTTTGAGTTTACTTTTGTGTATAGTGTAAGAAAGAGGTCCTGTTTCATTCTTTTGCATGTGGCTGTCTAGTTTTCCTAATGCCATTTGTTGAAGAGACTATCTCTTCCATTACATTTCTTGTGTGATGCTATTTTTATCTGCTGGTTTTAGTTGGTGCTGTTGGAGCTTCCACTGGCTTCTGCTGGTAATGCTGAGTAGGCAGAAGGAGTTTCCCCAGGGCATCGCATACGGGTGAAGAGTATCTCCTGTGCTATGCCACTTGTAGTGGAATCCGCCTTGCTCAGGCCACCCAGCTACTTTGGTGAGGGCTGGGAGTACCAGGCCTGATGATGGTACTTCTTCTGGCCCCTTATTGTCTACTGATTTTCCCTGTTGATGCTGTCAGTTTCATCTGGAGTTGTCATCAGGATTCCTATTCCATCTGGGGAAAGAGTGACTCTACTTAGGCCTCCTTTTCTTGCTAGGTAGGGAATCAGTAGACATTAGGCATAGGTAGCCTTCTTCTTTTGGGTTCAATCATAATATGTCCTGTCAAGATTTCCTCCAATCCTGGGGTCTTTTTCCACCTTTCAGAATTCTTTTGATTGCCCCTTGCATTATTTCCTGGGTTTATCTTATCATTGAGTCTGTATCATCTTATTCAGGAGAAATAAGTCTAGGCCATCTTAGGCCCCTCTCCCATTTGTTTTCTTCTAATCTTTTCTATTTTTTTTTTGTTGAGATTCCCTATTCATTCAATTATTACAGCCATTTTTTTTCTTTTCTGTTTTCAAAAACAAAACAAAACAAAAAACAAAACCCATAACCCCAAAACCTTTAAACTCCTTATTTACCAATTCCAAAATATGACTTAACTTGTGTTGGTTTATATTGTCTTCTGTTTCTCTTGACATTGGGTCATATTTTATTTTCTTCACATGTTGATTAATTTTTATTTTATCTTTGACCTTATGGATTATAAAGTGTAGAGGCTGTAGATTTTGTTTTATCCTCTAAGGAGTGATTTTTGTTCTAGTGGACAAAGAAATCACTGGTTGATAACATTGAACTTTTGGGGGCATGGTTTTTTGCTTTTTTAGGGTGTATCTGTTTCAATTTTACCTTTTTTCTTAGGGTAAGTCACTTATCTTTGGATATAGTCTCCACTTCGAAGTCAATTGTCTTCTGGGATTTCAGTGAAAACTTTGGGGTATTTACTTCTCTTACTTGGCAGTACTTAAACTGTAAACTCTGTCTTCCCTGCAGTGGGCAGCATCTAAAATCTCTGGTCAGGATTTTTAACCTTCTAGCTGTTGTTTTTTGCCAGGTCCTTGGATACCCCTAATTATGTGAAGCTCAAGGTTAATCAAGGATTTTAGGAGCTCCCTCCATAGTTCCCTTTTTACCAGACTTCCCTTTGCAATTTGGTGCTCTGGCAAGTACAAACTCTGTTTTCTGGCACTTCAAGGAAAAATGACAGGACTTCCCACTTGAATTCAAGCCATTCTGTGGCACAAGAACTGAGGATTGGTCTCAGGGGATAGTACATATAATTTTGGATCTCAACCTATGAGGCTCTCTTTTTTTTTTAAGAGTAAGATCTCTTCCAGTTTCTGCCTGGTTTTGTTCACTCAATCTATAATGCATTCAAGTAGTTGGTCATTTTTCAAATCATGGTTTAAAAAAGATTAGTCTTGAGTTTATTGTTGTTATCTGTGGGAAGGCTAATCTGATAAAACCTACTCTGCTATTACTGGAGCCCAAACTCTCCTTGCACTCTCTTTTAACTCAGAGCCTCATTATCTCTGATCTAAGTTATTGTAATAGATGCCACACTGGCTCCATGCCTCCAGTTGCTCTTGTAATTCATGCTGTGCATTCAACTGTCAGAATGATTTTTGAACATACAAATCTGATCCTTCTGATTACAATGCTTAAGTGCCCTCGCCCCTTCAACATTCAAAATAAAGTCAAAATTCCTTGGCATGACCAGGTTCATGCCTATCTCTTCAGCTTCATATTTGGATGGCTGCTCATCTACCGTGATATCTATGCTCTAACCATACTGAATTACTTGCAGTTTTTCTATTATATCCTGCTATTTCATTCTAGGGTTTTTGAACCTCGCCTTCTCCCTGATATTAAAACAAACAAACAAACAAAAAAAAACCGGAAGAAAATATATTGTGATAATAATGATAACAGACAATATTTATTGAGGGCTTTCTATGTGCCAGGTGCCACACTAGCAGTTTTTATGGTATTGTCTTGTTTAGTTTTTGCAACAACCTTATGAAGTACATATCTTTGGTATCCTCATTTTGCAAATGATAAAACTGGCTCAGAGATGGTACACAGTAGAGCAGGATTATTCTAGAATCAGACTCTCCTCTACTGTCTCCCACTCAAGCAAAGTATAGGACTTAGAAATGAAAGAACTAAAATCGCCCTTGAGAGTTAAACTGTTGAATTAACATAAGATGAATATTAACAGAGATGTGCTGTAACATCTTAATAAGACAGAATGGCTCCCTTGTCAGCAAGGCTTGACTGTAACCTGATGGAAGTCATTGGCATATCCAAAGAAATAATGTGTCAGACAGAAGGGCAGCTGGTCAACTATGAATGCATACATAGAAAAAGCCACAGAGACAAACATGAGCAGCTCCCTCCACACACTTTCCAAAGCATGTAGTATTTCAGCCTAAAGACCTAAACCTGATAACCAGCATACTTATTGTGGTGAGAGAGATATCCATGTTTCTTGGCCAAATATTTTTATATATTTAAATCATATAACTGATTTTCTTCACTTTTATTCCATGCTCATTAGATAAGCTTCCTGTTATAATTTCGACTTCTACTTGTCCTTGCCTACAGGTTAGAAAATGCACAGGTAAATTTACATGTATGTTTTGCAACTGTGAGGGGAACTGGACTAAGAGAACATGCTGAGGATGGTGTCATGGCTAGGATGGCAGAGAAAAAGACAGACATATCCTGGATCTGCTATTACAGAGTCACTGAATCAAGCATCCTGGAACCATCTAGAGTCACTGAATCAAGCAGCCTGGAACCATCTCTTCACTAGAGTTCTTGTGGGTGAGCAAGTACACATTCTTTATTGTTTACATCAATTGACTTGACATTTTCTGTTATATGCTGCCAAAAGCAACCCAACTTATGGAATGAGGCAAATGCCAATCTTTAATGAATGTGGGAAGAGGGGAAATTACAGGGATATTGGCAGATGACAGAAGTGAGTTGGAGGAAGGGCAGTATTATTCATGGCATAAGCAGGGATTTTTTAACTCCAGGATTGAAAACAATGGCTCATATGGGAAAATGGAGAGCAAGAAGGACACCCACCTCACATTCCTAATGTATGTCCCATAAAAGAAAAGCCACCCATAGAAAAACTGGTGTGGTAAGGGACCCTCTAGATTGTAGTTAGGGCAGGAGATTGATGGAATGTTTGAAGAAGAAGGTGAGTGAATTTGGCTAATCAAAGGTGTGAGTTCCAGAGGGTACAGTAGAAAGGTGTAGGCTAGATGAAAAGAGGGGAAACATTCAAGATCTGATTGGTTAAGAGGAAGTATGGAGTAATTCAGGGAAAACATCCTGGTGATAATGATGTGCTGGGTATTACCTATTTCCCATCAGTTTGATTCCATATTCTTCTTCTGTAAATGGTTACTCAATTGTCTTTGCCCACTGGCTTTGGCTTATGGAAAACACTGATTGAAATTGGAGCATGGAAGGAAGTCTAAACAAGGGTGTTCTCTCCTCTCTTTTCTTTAAAGAGCATTTTCTGGCAGTGGCTGAATCTTTCTCCATTGTTTCAGCTCCCCATCAGGTATTTCCATCACAGTCCCAGATTCCACCAGCTGGCCTTGGCTTTACCTAATCATGGTTCCCATGCAAAAGAGATGGTAGAGGCTTCCTGCCATGGCTAAACTCTCAGCTGTTTCATAATGTGTTGCCAATTCCCTATATTAAATATCTTCTCCCATTCTATAGGTTGCCTTTTAGTTTTGTTGATTGTTTCCTTTACTGTGCAGAAACATTTTATTTTGATAAGCCCCAAAAGTTTATTTTTGCTTTTGTTTCCCTTGCCTCAGGAAACGTATCTCCAAAGGAGTTCCTACAATCAATGTCAAAGAGGTTACCGCCTTTACGATTTTTGTGGTTTCATGTCTCACATTTAGGTCTTTATCATGTTGAATTTATTTTTACATATTGCATAAGAAAGTGGCCCCAGTTTCATTCTTTTCCATGTTGTTGTCCTGTTTTCCCAACACCATTTCCTGAAGAGAATATCTTTTTCCCATTGGATATTCGTCCCTGCTTTGTCAAAAACTAGTTGACCATAATTGTGAGTTTTCTCTTCTGTTTCTCTTACTGTACAATACAGTAAGTTTCACTGATCTGTCTTTTTGTGCCAATACCATACTGTTTTGATCACTACAGGCTTGTAATATAACTTCACATCCAGAATTGTGATGCCTCCAGTCTTGCTTTTCTTTTTCAACATTGCTTTGGCTATTTGGGTTTTTTTGCTCTTCTGCACAACTCTTAGGATTGTTTGTTCTAGCCCTGTGAAAAATGCTGGTGGTATTTTGATAGGGATTGCCTTGAGTGTAGATTGCTTTGGTTAGTATAGACATTTAACAATATTTGTTCTTCTAACCCATAAGCATGCATGTCTTTCTGCTTCTTTGTGTCTTCTTCAATTTCTTCCATCAGTGGTTTTTTTTAAGGATTTTATTCATTTATTTGAGAGAGAGCGCACAAGTATGCAGAGAGGCAGGCAGAGAGAGAGAGAGGAAACAGGCTCCCCGCTGAGCAGAGAGCCTGATGCGGGGCTCGATCCCAGGACCCTGAGATCATGACCTGAGCCGAAGGCTGAGGTTTAACCCACTGAGACACCCAGGCGCCCATCCATCAGTGTTTTTTATTAGTTTTCAGAGTGCAGGTCTTTTGTCTCTTTGGTTAGGTTAATTCCTAGGTATATTATGGTTTGGGGTGCAATTATAAGGCAAAAGATTTATATGATCTGAAGAGAAACTAGAGTATTGGGGTGCAATTATAAATGCGATTGATTCCTTAATATCTCTTTCTACTGATTCATTATTGATGTATAGAAATGCAAAGATTTCTGTATGTTGACTCTGTATCCTGTGACTTTATTGAATTTATATGTCAGTTCTAGCAGTTTTTTGGTGGAGTCTTTAGGTTTTCTATACATGGTATCATGTCATCTGCAAGTAGTGAAAGTTTTACTTCTTCCTTACCAACTTAGATGCCTTTTTATTTCTTTTTGTTGTCTGATTGATGCACTTAGGAGTTCCAATACTATGTTGAAGAAAAGTGACGAGAGTGGACATTATTGTCTTGTTCCTGACCTTAGGGGACCAGCTCTCAGTTTTTCCCCATTGAGACTGATGTCAGCTGTGGGTTTTTCATATATAGCCTTTGTTATGTTGAGGTATGTTCCCTGTCAACCTACTTTGTTGAGGGTTTTGATCATGAATGGATGTTGTACATTGTCAAATGCCATTTCTGCATCTACTGAAATGACCATATGCTTCTTATCCTTTCTCTTATTGATGTGATGTATCACACTGATTGATTTGTGAGTATTGAGCCACCCTTAAAACTAAGAAATACATCCTACTGGATCATGCTGAATAATTGTTTTAATGTATTGCTGAACTCATTTTCCTAGTTTTATTTATTTATTTATTTATTTATTAATTTATAGCACAGGAAGAGGGAGGGGCAGAGGGAGAGGGAGAGAGAGAATCTCAAAAAGACTTGGCTGGGCATGGAGCCCAATGCAGGGCTTGATTTCACAAACCTGAGATCATGACCTGAGCCGAAATCAGGAGTTAGATGTTTAACTGAGTGAACCACCCAGGCACCCCCAGTTTGTTAGCATTTTGTTGAGTATTTTCACATCTATGTTTATCAGGAATGTTGGCCTACTGTCATCCTCTTTTTCAGTGGTGTTTGTATCCAGTTTTGGTATCAGGATCATGCTGTCCTCACAAAATAAATTTGGAAGTTTCCCTTGTTCTTCTATTTTTTGGAATAGTTTGAGAAGAATAGGTGTTAAGTCCTTTAAATATTTGGTTGAATTCACTGGTGAAGCCGTATTATCCTAAACTTGTTTGTTGGGAGTTTTTTTAATTGTTGTTTTCTTTTGTTTTATTAGAGAGAAAAAGAAAGAGAGTGCAAGAGTTTGAGAGGGGAGGGTGGGGCAGAGGTAGAGGGAAAGAGAATCTTAAGCAGGTTCCATGCCCAGCATGAGCCCAATGTGGGGCTTGGTCTCACAACCCTGAGATCATGACCTGAGCTGAAATCAAGTTGGGCACTTAACCAACTGAGCCACCCAGGCAACCCTGTTGGGAGTTTTTTGATTACTGATTCATTTCCGCACTGGTTATCTGTGTGTTCAAGTTTTCTATTTCTTCCTGTTTTAGTTTTGGTAGTTTATATGTTTCTAGGAATTTATCCACTTTCTCTAGGTTGTCTGATTTGTTGGTATCATAGGTTTTCATAATTGTCTCATAATTGTTTGGATTTCTGTGGTGTTGGTTGTTTTCTCCTCTCTCATTTGTGATTTTATTTATTTGAGTTTTTTCTTTTTGTCTTCATAAGTCTGGCTAGAGGTTTATCATTTTTATTTATTTATTTATTTTTTCAAAAAACCAGCTCCTGGTTTCATTGATCTATTCTACTGTTCATTTCTATTTTGTTTTGTTTTTGGTTTCTATATCATTTATTTCTGCTCTAATGTTTATATTTCATTCTTTCTGGTAATTTGGGGTTTTGTTTTTTGTTCTTCTAGCTCCTTTAGGTGTAAGGTTAGATTGTTTATGTGAGTGATTTTGTTTGTTTGTTTCTTTGCCTTTTCAGGTAGCCCTGTATTGCTGGCTATCAGCTTTCCTCTTAGATGAAATTTTGCTGTATCCAAGGGTTTTGGACCATTGTATTTCCACTTACAATTGTTTCCATGTACTTTTTATTTCTTCTTTTATTTCCTGGTTGACCCATTCATTTTTTCATAGCATGTTACTTAACCCGGATATATTTTTTGTTCTTTCCAGATCTTTTCATGGAGTCGACTTCTGACTTCATAGCAATGTGGTCAGGAAAGATGCATGGTATGACTTTGATACTCTTGAATTTATTGAGACTTGTTTTATGGGTCAAGATATGATCTATTCTGGAGAATGTTCCATATGCACTTGAAAAGAATGTGTATTCTCCTGTGTTAGGATGGAATGTTCCAAATATATTTGTTAAATCCATCTGGTCCAGTGTATCATTTAAAGCCATTTTTTTCCTTGTTGATTTTATGTTAAGATGATCTGTCTATTGATATAAGTTGGGTGTTAGAGTCCCCTGCTATTATTGTGTTATTATTGTTTATTTCCTTCATCTTTCTTACAAACTGTTTTATGTGTTTGGTGTTCCCACATTGAATGCATAATTATTTATAATCCTTATATCTTCTTGTTGCATTGTCCCCTTTATTGTTATATACTGTCTGTCTTTGTTTCTTGTTACAGTCTTTGTTTTAAAGTATCTTGGGTCCAATACAAGTATTGTTACTCCGGCTTTCTTTTGCTATCCATTTGCATGATAAATATTTCTCCATCTCCTCACTTTCAATCTATAAATGGCTTTAGGTCTAATATGAGTCTCTTGTAGGCAACATATAGATGGTTTTATTTTTTTATCCATTCTGTCACTTTGTGTCTGTTGATTGGAGCATTTTGTCCATTTACATTCAAAGTAATTATTGATAGATATGTGTATTTATTGCCATTTTATTATTTGTTTTGTCATTGCTTCTGAATATTTTTTTTTATATTTTCTTGTCTTTGTCTCTTTCATGGTTTGCTAATTTTCTTTAGTGATATATTTGGGTTTCTTTTTCTTTATTCTTTGGATATTTATTGGTGGTTTTTGATGTATGGCTACCATTAGGTTTCTATATAACTTCTGCATATATCAGTCTATACTAAGTTAATGGATGTTTATGTTTGAACACTTTCCTTTCTTCTTTCCTCACCACCTTTTAGATATATGTTATTATGTTTTATATCCTTTCTTCAGTGAGTTCCTTGACTGACTTTTTAGAGAAATATTCATTTTCATTGCTTTTGTGTTTCCTGCCTTTATACTGTCACTGTTGGTCTTTCCTTTCCACTCAAAGAGTCCCCTTTAAGGTTTATTTCAAGGATGGTTTAGTGGTCATGAATCCCTTTGGTTTTTGTTTATCTGGGAAACTCTTTACCTCTCTTTTTATTCTGAATGACAGCCTTGCTGGATAGAGTATTGTTGGCTGCATATTTTTTCCCACTCAGCCCTTTGTATATATTATGTGACTCCCTTATGGCTCAGAAAGTTTCTATTGAAAACTTTCCTGCTAGCCTTATGGGTTTTCTCTTGTAAGTTGCTGGCTTCTTTAGTCTCACTGCTTTTTAAATGTTTGTTTCTTTATCACTATATTTTTCCAATTTAATTACAATATGTTTTGGTGTTGGCCTGCTTTTGTTGACTTTAATGGGAGATTTCTGTGCCTCATCAATATGGATATTTGTTATCTTCCCCCAGATTAAGGAGGTTTTCAGCTATTATTTCTTCAAATAAATTTTCTGCCCCTTTTTCTTTCTCTTCTTCTGAGACTCCTATAAAATGAATGTTATTACATTTGATGGAATCACTGACTTCCTTCTATTCTTGTTTTGCTTAATTCTTCTTTTTCTCTTTTACTCATCTTCATTATTTTCCATTGTTTTGTCTCCTAGGTCACTAATTCATTCCTCTGTTTCTTCCATCCTGATGTTCATTCCATCAAACATATTTGTTATTTTGTTTATTGAGCCCTTTATCTCTGCTATTTTTGTCCTTATCTCTGTGTTAAGGGTCTCTCTCATGTCTTCCACTCTTTTCTCAGTCTAGTGAATATCCTTATGATCATTGCTTTAAATTCTCTATCAGGCATGTTATTTATATGTTTTGCTTAGATCTCCTGCTGTAGACTTGTCCTGTTTGTTTTGGGGATAAATATCTCTCTCTCCTCATTTTGTCTCTCTGTGTCTGTTTCTGTGTGTTCAGAAAGTCAGCTGTGTCTTATGCTTTTGAAAATAATGACTTTATGAAAAAGAGGTCTTGGAGTGCCCTGCAGTGCAGTGCCCCCTCTTCACCAGAATCTGGCACTTCAGAAGAGTATCCCATGTGTGTTGCATATGCCCTGCTATTATGTGAGTCACCTGTCCTTTCAATGCAGTCATCTGCACTGACTCTTTGCCTGTTGTTCTCTGTGCTTGTTCTCTGTGGTGTAAGTGGGACCCAGGCAAGCCAGCTCTGAGAGGGTGTGTCCACCAGGGAACTTGGAGTGGGACAGGGTGTTAGCAACATTTGCTCTGGGCCATTAGTCCTTTGCCAGATCCCCTGAAACACTGCAGTTACTGGGGAATGTGTTCCAGGATGGCCAGAAGTGCCTCGCTGGGTGCAGCACAGGTGAAGGCTGGGGCTGGAAGCAGTTGTGCACCTTGTGGCTGGTCGAGGCATGTGCATGACTTTGACAAAATTTGTCCTGAGCCCAGGGCTGAGGCTAGCAGTCTGGAAGTGAGCAAGTCCTCAGGAGAACTTGTGGGCATGGCACATTGCTGGCAGGTTAGATAGCAAGCACTGTGCAGCCCTGCCTCTCACAGATGGCTCTGTGTTTATGCTGGGTGGCAGAGGAGGAAAATAGCACCTGCCAGCTCCCTCATTTATGAAGTACCCCAACATGCTCTGAAATCGGTATGAACAGATCTGTCCCCAGTTTGCCCCCAGTGTTTTGTAAATTGCCATTTTTATGTCACCTCTCTGCTCAGGCTGCTGTCTCTTTAAGGGCAGTGGGCAAGCTCTCATTCACCCTTCTGGTTTACCCAGTGCTGAGTCAGCTGACTTTTAAAGTTCCAGGCTTCATGTCCCACTGGTTTTTACAAACTCATGGAATTCAGCCCCTCAAGTTTTTAAAGCTAAACATAATGGGAATCGGTGTCCCCCTGTGAGCTCCCTGGTGCAAGGGTCCATTTCTCTGCCCTCTCCACTTGTGCAGCTCCTTCCCTCCTGTGGACAGCCTCCTTCTACCTTTCTGACATTCCTTTCAGATGCAGCTTCTTCTCTATATATGTAGTTGTTGAGTTTGTTCTGTCAGTCCTCACATTGCTCTTTGGTTTTTGACTTGGATGTGGATGAA
Source organism: Enhydra lutris kenyoni (assembly GCF_002288905.1). Classification (NCBI taxonomy): domain Eukaryota; kingdom Metazoa; phylum Chordata; class Mammalia; order Carnivora; family Mustelidae; genus Enhydra; species Enhydra lutris. The sequence continues at coordinate 2,950,127 of NW_019154165.1, read as the reverse complement.
ATCTAGCTGTAAACATGGGATAGAAAGAACTTAGGGTCCTCGTACCCTGCCTTCTTCCCAAGTTCTGGAAATTTTTTTGTTCTAAATATAATAGAGTGTTTTTTTTTTCATTGACTGATACAAATGCTTACAGTATCTTGACTGGGACTGTGTTACATCCTTTCCAAAAATCATGTTAGACTTTGAAAACAATGTTGAGCCAGGAACTCCTCCCACATGAGTTAGTCCTGGCCTCTCTGGTTTCATTTTCATAAAGAGTATGTCTTAAAGACCAGAATATTTTCCTGCGACTGTTAATGAAGGTAATATTGTTTGATCTATCTGTTTATAAACTTAGTGAGATACCAGGATCCCTTGATAGAGCAGGGAAGCTCCTTTTTCAGAGGTCCAGGATGGGTTAATTAAAGACTGGACAATAAAGTTCCTCCTTGTTATTTTTTTTGGGACTATTGGGTAAGATGCACTCTTACTCTCTGAGATCAAAGACACTAATGGACCATGTAGGCCTGGAGGTGACAGAGGTTGTCTTTAGCATCAGAAATCCAAGGACAAAAGCCAGCAAAGATAAAAGCAGAGCCAAGAGATAACTTTCTCCACAGATATTTGATGATATCATTTGAGGTATCAGGCTATACCTGTAGCTAGTTGTACTCTTGTATTTCTTTTATCTTATACTACTTTTGGTTGGGATTCTGCCACCTATAACCAAGAAAGTCTTGACTGTGCCACTCAAATTCTTACATTTCAACTATCACCTTAGGAACACTTTGATGCAAATAGGCCAGATATATTAAATATGTTTATACTAGGTAAAGTCATGGAATTTACAAAGATGTACAAAGATTTGCAAAGATGTATAATCAGATTTCAATTTCAAATGTGTAAGGCAGATTATAATTTCATGCCTCTCTCTCCACTCCTTACCACAATTCATAATTCTCTGGAAGGCCACAGGTAAATTACAGAGGTTAAACCAATTTGACTTGTCTGTATCTGATCTGGAAGAGACTCCTTTTTTTTTCCCTGGCTCCGCTGGAGATTTTCCTTAATGATGATTTGGATTTCCTGAAAATAGTCCAGGGCTTTGTATCAGAAGTCACATATAGCACTGTTAAGGACCATTGCCATAAAGAGTACTCAGGGATTGAGTGAAGAGAAAAGACAATTGTGGTCTAAGATAATCCTGTCCAGAGTCTCTGAGTTCATATTCTTTGGTTTTGAAGAGGAAGTGTAACAACATAAGAAGAAAATGGGATTAGGAATCACATAGGCCTCTTTTCCAGTTCTAGCTTGGTAGCCCTAAAAAAATGATTTCACTTCTCTGAGCCTCAGTTACTCCTACTACAAAATGAGGAATGTACCCTATAAGGTTGTCTGTGACAAGTAAATAAAATGTCAACATCTATGTTCAAGGCGACTGCACTGACTCTCTAAAGGCAATCTGTTATTCTTGTCCCGTGCTGTTTATTATCCACATAGTAAACAGAAAGGTAAAATTTTATTGTATTGAGTCATAGCTTGCATACAATAAATAACTCAATTAAATAGTACAATTTGAAGGCATGGCTTGGTAAGTTTTGACAGATGTATGCACCCATGAAACCATCATCACAATCAAGATACAAAACATCTTCATCATCTTCAAAAGGTTCCTCCTGTCCTTTATTGGTCTATCCCTCACTTCACCTCTAGCCCCACAACCAGAGTGACTTTTTGAATATGCAATTCAGATCCTGCTACTTCTCTATTCCATGCCCTGTGATAGCATCCTATCTTTAAGAAATTTAAATCTGAATTCCTTACTGTGTCCTTTCAAGAACCCTTACATTATGAAATTTGCTATTTTTTCCTATCTCTCTATCACTTACTATGTTTTAACCACACTGATCTCCTCTGTGTTCATGGAACTGTCAAATCCTTTCTTACCTCTAGGCCTTTGCTGTTGTTTCCTCTATTTGACACTCTCTTCCCCCGGTTATAATCACCTCACTGACTTGTTATCTTTTAGATTTCAGTTTAAATACCACACCCTCAGAGAACTAATCCATGACCACCCATGAAAAATGGACTCCTCTAATTGCTCTTTCCTACTTAAATTTATTTGCTTACATTTATTTACTTGCTTACATAGTGTCTGTCTCATTCAGTTGACTGTAGTCTCCATAATATAGAGATCATAAATCTTTTGCTCCCCACTATATCTGCAGTGCCTAGGACATAGTAGGCACTCAACAAATATTTGTTGAATGACTTAATGATACATTAACACACCTAGAAGAGTTCCTGGCATATAACATGGATGTAATAAATATTTGTTTCCTCTGCCAACCCCTATCTCATCTTCCCCAATGTTATAAAGGCTATATAGTAAAAACTCAAAGATAACATGATATTCAATTGTGAAAAACTGAAAGTTTTAACCCTAAGATCAAAAACAAGACAAAAATGCTATGTTTAACCAGTTCTTTTCAAAACAGAACTGAAAACTGTAGTTAGAGTAATGAGACACACCCAAAAAAAGAAATTTAAAAATCTTATTTTCCAGGAGGAGATAAGATGGCAGAGAAGTAGGAGGCGCTGTTTCAACCAATCCCTTAAAGTGAGCTGATTATCTACCAAAGAACTCTGATCACTCATGAAATAAGCCTGACATTAGAATTACACACTTCTGGATCTCTAGGGGGGCAGAAAACACCAGCTGACAGTTAGGGTAACCAAGGCAGAAGAAAGAATTAGTGATGTGGAGGACAAACTGATAGAGAAAAAGGATCAGGAGGAAGCCTGGAACAAATAGCTTAGAAGCCATGAAAACAGAATTAGGGAAATAAATGAGGCCATGAAATGTTCCAACGTCAGGATTATTGGAATCCCTGACGGGGAGGAGAAAGAAAGAAGACTAGAGGATATAGTTGAACAAATTCTCCATGAAAATTTTCCCAATCTGGGAAATGGAACCAGCATTCGTGTCCTAGAGGCAGAAAGGTCTCCCCCCAAAATCATAGAATCTAGAAAGACCTCAAGACACCTGATTGTGAAAATGATGAATCATAATTTTAGACAGGAGCTCTTGAAAGCAGCTAGGGGGAAGAGATTCCTTACATACAGAGGAAAGCCCATCAGAATAATATCAGACCTGTCCAAAGAAATCTGGCAAGTCAGAAAGGGCCGGCAAGATGTATTCAGGGCACTAAATGAGAAGAACATGCAGCCAAGAATACTTAATCCAGCAAGATTGACATTCAAAAGATATGTAGAGATAAAGATCTTCAAAAAATGACAAGGTTTAAAAAAGTATGTGATCACCAAGCTGACACTACAAGAAATATTAAGGGAGGTTCTGTAAAAAAGGAAAAAAAAAATACCATTGAACAGATTTTATGGAGACAATCTATAGAGACAAAGACTTCACAGGTAACACGATGTCAATAAAAATGTATCTCTCAATAATCACTCTCAATGTGAATGGCCTAAATGCACCCATAAAATGGCACAGGGTTGCAGATTGGATAAAACAATAGGACCCATCCATATGTTGTCTACAAGAGACCCATTTGGAACCTAAGGATACATCCAGACTGAAAGTGAAGGGTTGGAGAACCATCTTTCATACCAATGGGCCTCAAAAAAAAAAAAAAAAAAAGCTGGGGTAGCGATTCTCAGATCAGATAAGTCAGATTTTAAACTAAAGACTGTAGTCAGAGATACAGAAGGACACTACATAATTCTTTAAGGGTTTATCCACCAAGAAGATCTAACAATTGTAAATATTTATGCCCCCAATATGGGAGCAGCCATTACATAATAAAACTGTTAATCAAGACAAAAGGTCTTATTGATATAAATACATTAATAGTAGGATATCTTAACATGCCAATCTCAGTAATAGACAGATCATCCAAGCAGAAAGTCAATAAAGAAACAAGAGCATTGATCAACACATTGGACCAGATGGACCTCATAGATATGCATAACATTCCACCCTAAAAAAACAGAATACTCATTCTTCTCAAGTGCACATGGAACCTCCTCCAGAATAGACCACATACTGGGTCACAAATCAGGGATCAACTAATACCAAAAGATTGAGATTATTCCCTGCATATTCTCAGACCACAATGCTTTGAAACTGGAACTCAACCACAAGAAAAAGTTTGGAAGGATTCCAAACACTTGAAAGCTAAAGACCACCCTGCTTAAGAATGCTAGGATTAATCAGGAAATCAAAGAAGAACTTAAACAATTCATGGAAAGCAATGAGAATGAAGACACTTCATTCCAAAACCTATGGGATACAGCAAAGGCAGTCCTAAGGGGGAAATACATAGCAATCCAAACCTCCCTCAAAAAAATTGAAAAATCTAGAATATACCAGCTTTCTTTACACCTTAAAGAACTGGAGAATCAACAACAAATTAAGCCAACTCCACACACAAGAAGGGAAATAATCAAGATTAGAGCAGAGATCAATGAGATAGACTAGAGATACAGTAGAATGCATCAATGAAACTAGACGCTGGTTTTTTTAAAAATAACCAATAAGATCAATCAACCATTGACCAAACTAATCCAAAAGAAAAGAGAGAAGGCCCAAATTAATAAAATTATGAATGAAAAGGGAGAGATCACAGCTAACACCAAGGAAATAGAAACAGTCATCAGAAATTATTATCAACAGTTATATGCCAGTAAGTTAAGCAACCTAGATGAAATGGATGCATTCCTGGAAACTTATAAACTTCCAAAACTGAATCAGGAAGAAATTGACAATCTGAATAGACCAATATCTAGTAATGAGATTGAAGCAGTGATCAAAAACCTCCCCAAAAAACAAGAGCCTAGGACCTGACAGAGTCCCTGGGGAATTCTACCAAACTTTCAAAAAAGAAATAATACCTATTCTCCTGAAACCCTTCAAAAAATAAAAACAGCAGGAAAACCTCCAGACTCTTTTTATGAAGCCAGCATTACCCTGAACCCCAAACCAGGCAAAGACCCCATCAAAAAGGAGAATTCCAGACCAATATCCCTGATGAATATGGATGCTAAGATTCTCAACAAGATCCTAGCTAATAGGATCCAACTGTACGTTAAAAAGATTATCCACCATGACTAGGTGGGATTTATTTATGAGATGCAAGGGTGGTTCAACATTTGCAAATCAATAAATGTGATAGAACAAATCAATAAGAGAAGAGGAAGAACCACAGGGTCCTCTCAATTGATGCAGAAAAGGCTTTTGACAAGATACAGCATCCTTTCCTGATTAAAACCCTTCAAAGTATATGGATAGAGGGAACATTCCTCAACTGCATAAAATCTACCTATGAAAAACCCACATTGAAATACATCCTTTATGGGGAAAAGCTGACAGCCTTCCCTTTGAGATCAGGAACACGACAGGGATGTCCACTCTCACCACTGTTATTCAACATAGTACTAGAAGTCCTAGCAACAGCAATCAGACAACAACAACAACAACAACAACAAAAACATAAGAGATATTCAAATTGGCAAAGAAGAAGTCAAACTTTCTCTCTTTGCAGATGGCATGATACTTCCTATGGAAAACCCAAAAGACTCCATGCCCAAATTACTAGAACTCATTCAGCAATTCAGTAATGTGGCAGGATAGAAAATCAATGTACAGAAATCAGTTGCTTTCTTATACACTAACAACAAAAATATAGAAAGGGAAAGTAGAGAATGGATTCCATTTTCTATAGCACCAAGGACCATAAGATACCTGGCGATAAATCTAACAAAGGAAGTAAAGGATCTGTACTTGCAGAGCTACAGAACACTCATTAAAGAAATTGAAGAAGACACTAAAAGATGGAAGAGCATTCCATCCTCATGGATCAGAAGAATAAACATTGTTAAAGTGTCTGTACTGCCTAGAGCCATCTATACTTTCAATGCCATCCTTATCAAAATTCCACCGGCATTTTTCAAAGAGCTGCAACAAACAATCCTAAAATTTGTATGGAACCAAAAGAGACCCTGAATTGCTAAGGAAATGTTGAAAAAGAAACACGAAACTGGGGGCATCATGTTGCCTGATTTCAAGCTTTACTACAAAGCTGTGATCACCAAGACAGCATGGTACTGGCACA
>NW_019154165.1:2902107-2939014 GCF_002288905.1 Enhydra lutris kenyoni | reverse complement strand
TTTGGAAGTTTATAAGTTTCCAGGAATGCATCCATTTCATCTAGGTTGCTTAACTTACTGGCATATAACTGTTGATAATAATTTCTGATGACTGTTTCTATTTCCTTGGTGTTAGTTGTGATCTCTCCCTTTTCATTCATAATTTTATTAATTTGGGCCTTCTCTCTTTTCTTTTGGATTAGTTTGGTCAATGTTTTATTAATATTATTGATTCTTTCAAAAACCAGCCTCTAGTTTCATTGATGCATTCTACTGTATCTCTAGTTTCCATCTCATTGATCTCTGCTCAAATGACTCTACAGAGAAAGCACTGATATCCGAGATCTATAAAGAACTCCTCAAACTCAACACATACAAAACAGAAAATAATGACAAAAAATGAGCAGAAAACATAAACAGACACTTCTCCAAAGAAGACATACAAATGACCTAGAGACACATGAAAAAATGTTCATCATCATTAGCTATCAGGGAGATTCCAATCAAAACTACATTAATATATGACCTTACACCAGTTAGAATGGCCAAAATTAACAAGACAGAAACAACAAGTGTGGAGAGGATGTGGAGAAAGGGTAACCCTCTTACACTGTTGGTGGGAATGCACGTTGGTGCAACCTTTTGGAAAACAGTGTTGATATTTCCTTAAGAAATTAAAAATAGAGCTTCCCTTTGACCCTGCAATTGCTCTACTGGGTATTTACTCCAAAGATACTGATGTAGTGAGAAGACGGGCCATCTGTACCCCAATGTTCATTGCAGCAATAGCCACAGTCACTAAACTAGGGAAAGAACCAAGATGCCCTTCAACAGATGACTAGATAAAGAAGATATGGTCCATGTATACAATGGAGTATTATGCCTCCATCAGAAAGGATGAATACCCAATGTTAGTATCAACATGAATGGGATTGAAAGAGATTATTCTGAGTGAAAAAAGTCAAGCAGAGACAGTCAATTATCATATGGTTTCACTTACATGTGGAGTGTAAGAAATAACAAGGAGGACATTGGGAGATGGAGAGAAGTGAGTTGGGGGAAATCGGAGGGGGAGACAAACCATGACAGACTGTGGACTCTGAGAAACAAACTGAGGGTTTTGGAGGAAGGGGGCTGGGTGGTTGGGTTAGACTGGTGGTGGATATTATGGAGGGCATGTATTGCATGGAGAACTGGGTGTGGTGCATAAACGATGAATTTTGCAACACTGAAAAAAAACTAAAATAAAATAGAATTTTAAAAATGAAAAAGCTATTAATGAGGTGCAATAAGAAATGGAGGCTCTTACTGCTAGGATAAACAAGACAGAAGAGAGAATTAGTGATATAGAAGACCAAATAATGAAGAATAAAGAAGCTGAGCAAAACAGAGACAAACAACGACTGGACACAAGGGGAGAATTCGAGAGATAAGTGATACCACAAGACAAAACAATATTAGAATAATTGGGATCCCAGAAGAAGAAGAAAGACAGAGAGGGGCAGAAGGTATACTGGAGCAAATTATAGTAGAGAATTTCCCTAACATGGCAAAGGGAACAAGCATCAAAATGCAGGAAGCACAGAGAACCCCCCTCAAAATCAATAAAAATAGATCCACACCCCATCATCTAATAGTAAAACTTACTAGTCTTAGTGACAAAGAGAAAATCCTGAAAGCAGCTCAGGACAAGAGGTCTGTAACATACAATGGTAGAAATATTATATTGGCAGCAGACCTAACCACAGAGACCTGACCAGCCAGAAAAGACTGGCATAATATATTCAGAGCACTAAACGAAGAAAATATTCAGCCAAGAATAGTATATCCAGCTAGGCTGTCACTGAAAATAGGAGGAGAGAGAAAAAGCTTCTAGGACAAACAGAAATTAAAAGACTTTGCAAACACCAAACCAGCCCTTCAGAAAATATTGAAAGGGGTCCTCAAAGCAAAGAGAGACCCTAAAAGTAACAGACCAGAAAGGAACAGAGACAATATACAGTAACAGTCTCCTTACAGGCAATACAATGGCACTAAATTCATATCTTTCAGTAGTTACCCTGAATGTAAATGGGCTAAATGCCCCAAGCAAAAGAACATGCCCCCAAATCTGATACAGGGTATCAGGTTGGATAAACAAACAAACAAACAAACAAGACCCATCAATATGATGTCTGCAAGAGACTCATTTTAGATCCACAGACACCTCCAGATTTAAAGTGAGGGAGTGGAAAACCATTTACCATGCTAATGGACATCAAAAGAAAGGTGGGGTGGCAATCCTTATATCAGACAAATTAGATTTTTAAGCCAAAGACTATAATAAGAGATGAGGAAGGACACTATATCACACTTAAAGGGTCTGTCCAACAAGAAGATCTAATGATTTTAAATATCTATGCTCCTAACATGGGAGCAGCCAATTATATAGACCAATTAATAACAAAATAAAAGAAACACATTGACAATAATACAACAATAGTAGAGGACTTTAACATCCCCCCTCACTGAAATGGACAGATCATCAATGTGATACAATACATTAATAAAAGAAAGAACAAGAACTATAAGATACTCTCAATAGATGCTGAAAAAGCATTTGACAAAGTACAGCATCCTTTCTTGATCATAACTCTTCAGAGTGTGGGGATAGAAGGTACATACCTCAATATGCTCAAAGCCATCTATGAAAAGCCCACAGCAAATTCATTCTCAATGGGGAAAAACAGAGAGGTTTTCCCCTAAGGTCAGGAACATGGCAGGGCTGTCCACTATCACCACTGCTACTCAACATAGTACTAGAAGTCCTGGCCTCAGCAATCAGAAAACAAAAAGAAATAAAAGGCATCCGAGCTGGCAAAGAAGAAGCCAAAATCTCACTCTTTGCAGATGATACAACACTTTATGTGGAAAACCCAAAAGGCTCCACTCCAAAACCGTTAGAACTCATAGAGGAATTTAGTAAAGTGTCAGAATATAAAGTCAATGTACAGAAATCAGTTGCATTTCTCTACACCAACAGCAAGACAGAAGAAAGAGAAATTAAGGACTCAATCCCATTTACAATTGCACCCAAAACCATAAGATACCTAGGAATAAACCTCACCAAGAAGGCAAAGAATCTGTACTCAGAAAACTATAAAGTACTCATGAAAGAAACTGAGGAAGACACAAAAAAAATGGAAAAACATTCCATGCTCATGGATTGGAAGAACAAATGTGAAGATGTCTATGCTACCACAAGCAATCTACCCATTTAATGCAGCCACTATCAAAATACCATCAATTTTTTTTTCAAAGAAATGGAACAAACAATCCTACAATTAATGGAACCAGAAAAGACCCCAAATAACCAGAGGAATGTTGAAAAAGAAAACCAAAGTTGGCATCACAATTCCATACTTCAAGCTCTATTACAAAACTGTAATCAGCAAGACAGTATGGTACTGGCACAAAAATAGACACATAGATCAATGGAACAGAATAGACAGCCCATAAGTGGACCCTCAACTCTACGGTCAACTAATCTTCAACAAAGCAGGAAAGAATGTCCAATGGAAAAAAGACAGTCTCTTCAACAAATGGTGCTGTGACAATTGGACAGCCACATGCAGAAGAATGAAACTGGACCATTTCCTAACACCACACACAAAAATAGACTCAAAATGGATGAAAAACCTCAATGTGAGACAGGAATCCGTCAAAATCCTTGAGGAGAACACAGGCAGCAACCTCTTTGACCTCAGCCACAGCAACTTCTTCCTAGAAATATTGCCAAAGGCAAGGGAAGCAAGGGCAAAAGTGAACTCTTGGGACTCCATCAAGATCAAAAGCTTTTGCACACCAAAGGAAATAGTCAACAAAACCAAAATACATCTGACAGAATGTGAGTAGATATTTGCAAATGACATATCAGATAAAGGTCTAATATTCAAAATCTATAAAGAACTTATCAAACTCAACACCCAGAGAACAAATAATCCAATCAAGAAATGGGCAGAAGACATGAACAGACCTTTCTGCAAAGAAGACATCCAGATGGCCAGCAGACACATGAAAAAGTGTTCAACATCACTCAGCATCAGGGAAATACAAATCAAAACCACAATGAGATACCACCTCACACCAGTCAGAATGGCTAAAATTAACAAGTCAGGAAACGACAGATGCTGGCGAGGATGCGGAGAAAGGTGAACCCTCCTAAACTGTTGGTGATCATGCAAGCTGGTGCAGCCACTCTGGAAAACAGTATGGAGGTTCCCCAAAAAGTTGAAAATAGAACTACCCTATGACTCAACAATCACACTACTGGGTATTTACCCTAAAGATACAAATATAGTGATTCAAAGGATCACATGCCCCCAAATGTTTATAGCAGCAATGTCCACAATAGCCAAACTACAGAAAGAATATAGATGTCCATCAATGGATGAATGGATAAAGAAGATGTGAGACACACACACACACACACACACACACACACACACACACACTGGAATACTTTGTAGTTATCAAAAGAAACAAAATCTTGCCATTTGCAATGATGTGGATGAACCTAGAGGGTATTATGATGAGCAAAATAAGTCAGTCAGAGAAAGACTATTATCATATGATCTCTCTGATATGAAGAATTTGAGACGCAGTGTGGGGGATCGTGGAGGTAGGATGGGAAAAAATGATACAAGATGGGAACGGGGTGGGAGACAATCCATAAGAGACTCTTAATCTCATGAAACAAACTGAGGGTTTCTAGGGGCTAGGTTATGGACATTGGGGTATGTATGTGCTATGGTGACTGCTGTGAATTGTGTAAGACTGATGATTCACAGACCTGTACCCCTGAAGCAAATATGCATTATATGTTAATAAAATAAAAAAAGAAGTAAATAACCTGAATAGACCAGCATTTATTAGAGAAATTGAATCAATAATTAAATAACATTACAAAAGGAATTAGCAGGCACAGGCTGTTTCACTGGTATATTCTATCAAATATTTAAGGAAACATTTATACTAATTCTCTGCAATCTCTTTCAGAAAATAAAACAAAGGTAGCACTTCATAACTCATACCACGAAGCCAGCATTACCCTAATATCAAAACCAAATAAAGACATTACAAGAAAAAAAAATACACCAATATCTTTCATGAATACAGATGCAAAAATCCTCTATAAAATGTTAGCAAATCAAATCCAAAAATGTATAAAATGAAATATACACCACAACCAAGTAAGATTTATTCTAAGTAAGATTTATTACAAGGCTAGTTCAACATTTGAAGATCAATTATTGTAATCAGTCACATCAACAAGCTCAAGAAAAACATCATATAATCATAAAAATCAATACGGAAAAAATAGTTCACAAAATTCAAAACCTCTTTATAAAAATCTACAAAAATTATTTTAAAGATCTACAAAAATTCTACAGCTAATATCATACTTAATTCTGAGAAATTGAATGCTTTCTCCTTAAGATCAGAAACAAGGCAAAGAGGTACCCTCTCACCACTCACAGTCAACACTGTACTGAGAGTCCTACCCAGTGCAATAAGAGAAGAAAAGAAACTAAACTTACACAAATTGTGAGGGGAAAAAAAAAACTTTCTTTGTTCCCAGATGACATTATTGGCCATATAAAAAGTCTCAAAGAACAGGGAAAAAAAAGGCCCTCCTGGAACTAACATATACAAAATTCAATTGCTTTCCTATGCTAGAAAAGGACAACTAGAATTTTAAGTTAAAAACAAAATACCAGGGGCACCTGGGTGGCTCAGTCAGTTACACATCTGCCTTCAGCTCAGATCATGATCCCAGGTTCCCAGGATCCTGAGCAGGAAGCCTGCTTCTCCCTTTCCCCCTTCCCCCAACTCATGCACTCCCTCTCAAATAAATAAAATGTTTTTTAAAAATAAAAAGCAAATTACAATAAAAAAGGGAAAAATGCAATATTACCTGCAATGACATTAAAAAAAAAGAGATACTTAGGTATAAACCTGAGAAAATCTGTATAAGAACTACATGCAGGAAACTTTAAACTTGGATAAAAGAAATCAAAGAAGATCTAAATAAATGGAGAAATCATCTTTATTCACAGATTGGAAGATAGGATATTGTTGAGATATCAATTTTTCCCAACTTGGTCTATAGATTCAGTGTAATCTCAATTAAAATCCCAGCAACGTTTTTGTGAATACTGACAAACTGCTTCTGAAGATTATATGGATAAGCAAAAACAAACAAAAAACAGAATAACGAGCAAAATATTGGAAAACGAGAACAAAGTTGGAAGACTGACACTACTCAAGACTAACTATAAAGCTGCAGTAACCAGGAGAGTGTGGTCCTGGTGAAAGAGTAGACAAATAGACACATGGAACAGAATAGAAGGCCCTGAATATAGGTTCATGCAAATATAGGTACTGATCTTTAACAAAGGAGCAAAGGTAATTCAATGGAGAAAATGGGGTGTAAATTGTGTGTGTGTGTGTGTGTGTGTTTTGTTTTTGGTTTTTTTTTTTTTACAAATTGTGCTAGAACAATTGCACACTGAATGCAAAAAAAGAAAGAATCTAGACACAGTCCTTAAACCTTTTACAAAAATTAACTCAAAGTGGATCACCTACGTAAAGTGCAGAACATGTTAGCTAATTAAATTTAAATTTAAAAAATGAAGTGCAGTACTATATGGCCTCTAGAAGGAAACATAGAAAAAAATCTACATGACCTTGGATTTGTCAATAGGCTTTTAGATATAACATCCAATGTGTAGCCCATGAAAGAAAAATACAAATGTATTAAAATTCAAAACTTTTTTCCAAAAGATAGAGACTCAAAAGATAAGCCACATATTATGAGAAATTATTTGTAAACCACATATGAGATAAAGAATTTGTATACAAAATATAAACAGAATTCTTAAAACTCAATAATAAAAAAAGAAACAACCCAATTAAGAAATGGGCAAAAGATCTAAATGGACATGGCACCAAATAAGATATACAGATGGCAACTAAGCGTATGAAAAGGTGTTCTACAACACACATCATTAGGTAATTGCAAATTAAACAGCAATTAAAAAGAGAGCAATGCAATACCACTACACACCAATGAGAATGGTTACAATTTTATTTCACTTAAGTTTTTATTTAAATACCAGTTAGTTAACATTCAGTGTAATATTAATTTCAGGTGTACAATATGGTGACTCAATACTTCCATGCAACACCTGGTGCTCATCACTACAAATGCACTCTTTAATCCCCATCACCTATTTCACACAACTCCTCACCCACCTCTTATCTGGTAACCATCAGTTTCTTATCTATAGTTAAGAGTGTGTTTCTTAATTTGCATCTCTCTCTCTCTTTTTTCCCCTTTGCTCATTTGTTTTGTTTCTTTAAATACCACACATGAATGGAATCATATGATATTTGTCTTTCTCTGATTTATTTTGCTTAGCATAATACTATCTCCATTCACATCATTGCAAATGCCAATTTCATTCCATTGTATATATATATATATATATATATATATATATATATATATATATACCACATCTTCTTTATTCATTAATTAGTCAACAGACACTTGGGTTGTTCCCATAATTTGGCAATAGTAGATAATCCTGCTGTAAACATCAGGGTGCATGTATCCTTTTGAATTACCATTTTTATATTCCTTGCATAAATGCCTAGTAGTGCAATTGTTTCATTGTTGATTTTCTGTTTGATGATCTGCCTATTGATGTAAGTAGGGTATTAAAGTCCCTTGCTATTATTGTTTTATATATTTGGGTGCTCCCTTGTTGGGTGCATAAATATTTACAATTATATCTTCTTGTTGAATTGTACCCTCTATATATGATCGTATGGTAGATCTATTTTAAACTTTTTGAGGAACCTCCACACTGTTTGCCAGATTGGCTGCACCAGTTTGTGTTCCCAACAGTCCAAGAGGGTTCGCCTTTCTCTACATTTTCACCAAAACCTGGGGTTTCTTGTGCTGTTGATTTTAGTAACTCCGACAGGCATGAGGTCAGATCTCTCTGTAGTTTTGATTTACATTTACCTGATGATCAGTGACATTGAGCATCAGTTCATGTGTCTTTTGGCTATCTGGTTGTCTTCTTTGGAAAAATGTCTGTTCATGTCTTCTGCCCATTTTTTCATTGAATTATTCATTTGGGGGGTGTTGAGTTTTGTATGTTCATGATATAATTTGGATAGTAACCCTTTATCAGATATATCATTTGCAAATATCTTCTCCCATTCTATAGGTTGCCTTTTAGTTTTGTTGATTGTTTCCTTCACTGTGCAGAAACATTTTATTTTGATGAAGTCCCAAAAGTTTATTTTTTTAAAGATTTTTTTAATTTATTTGACAGAGAGAGATCACAAGTAGGCAGAGAGGCAAGCAGAGAGAGAGAGAGAGAGAGAGAGAGAGAGGAGGAAGCAGGCTCCCTGCCTAGCAGAGAGCCTGATGCAGGGCTCGATCCCAGGACCCTGAGATCATGACCTGAGCCGAAGGCAGAGGTTTAACCCACTGAGACACCCAGGCGCCCATCCATCAGTGTTTTTTATTAGTTTTCAGAGTGCAGGTCTTTTATCTCTTTGGTTAGGTTAATTCCTAGGTATATTATGGTTTGGGGTGCAATTATAAGGCAAAAGATTTATATGATCTGGAGAGAAACTAGAGTATTGGGGTGCAATTATAAATGCGATTGATTCCTTAATATCTCTTTCTACTGATTCATTATTGATGTATCCTGCGACTTTATTGAATTTATGTGTCAGTTCTAGCAGTTTTTTGGTGGAGTCTTTAGGTTTTCTATACATGGTATCATGTCATCTGCAAGTAGTGAAAGTTTTACTTCTTCCTTACCAACTTAGATGCCTTTTTATTTCTTTTTGTTGTCTGATTGCTGCACTTAGGAGTTCCAATACTGTGTTGAAGAAAAGTGATGAGAGTGGACATCCTTGTCTTGTTCCTGACCTTAAGGGACCAGCTCTCAGTTTTTCCCCATTGAGGCTGATGTCAGCTGTGGGTTTTTCATATATAGCCTTTGTTATGTTGAAGTATGTTCTCTGTCAACCTACTTTTTTGAGGGTTTTGATCATGAATGAATGTTGTACGTTATCAAATGCCATTTCTGCATCTACTGAAATGACCATGTGTTTCTTATCCTTTCTCTTACTGATGTGGTATTTCACACTGATTGATTTGTGAGTATTGAGCCACCCTTGCAACCAAGGAATACACCCCATTGGATCGTGCTGAATGATTTTTTAATGTATTCTTGGATTCAAATCATTATTTATTCAGAATTTTATTGAGTATTTTATTGAGATTATTTGTATTCATGTTCATCAGGGATACTGGCCTGTATTCTATTTTCTTGTGGGGTTCCTTTATGGCTTTGGTATCAAGGCAATGCTGCCTTCATGGATGAATTTGATAGTTTTTTTTCCTTTTCTACTTTTTGGAATAGTTTGAGAGGAACCCTTCTTTAAATATTTGGTAGAAATCGCCTGTGAAGCCATTTGGCCCTGGAATTCTGTTTGTTTGGAGATTTTGATTACTGATTCAATTTCTTTGTTGGTTATTGGTCGGTTCAAATTTTCTATTTCTACCTGTTTCAGTTTTGGTAGTTAATGTGTTTCTAGGAATTTATCCATTTCTTCCAGGTTGTCCAATTTGTTGGCATATAGTTTTTCATAATTGTCTCATGATTGTTTGTATTTCTGTGGTATTGATTGTTATTTCTCCACTCTCCTTTGTGATTTTATTTATCACGGTCCTATCTCTTTTCTTTTGGATAAGTCTGGCTAGAGATTTATTGATTTTATTGCCCCACCCCCACCCCCGCACAAAGAACTACCTCCTGGTTTCATTGATCTGTTCCATTGTTTTTTTAGTTTCTATGTTATTTATTTCTACTCTAATCTTTATTATTTTCTTCCTTCTTCTGGATCTGGGCTTCTTCAGTTGTTATTTTTCTTGTTCCTTTAAGTGTAAGGTTAGGTTGTTTGAGATTTCTCTTGCTTCTTGAGGTAGGTCTGTATTGCTATAAAATTCCCTCTTAGAACCACTTTAGTTGCATTACAAGGGTTTGGGACCATTGCATTTTCATGTTCATTTATTTCTATGTAGTTTTTATTTCTTCTTTGATTTCCTGGCTTACCCATTAATTTTTTAGTAGCATGTTGTTTAACCTTCATGTATTTGTGGTCTTTCCAAATTTTTTCTTGTGGACGTCTACTTTCATAAAATTGTAGTCAGAGAAGGCATATAGTATGATTTCAGTCTTTCTGCATTTGTTCAGGCCTGATTTATGACCTAGTATTTGATCTATTCTGGAGAATGCTCTGTGTGCACTTGATAGAATGTGTATTCTGCTGTTTTAAGATGGAAGGTCCTGAATATACCTGTTAAGTTCATCTGGTCCACTGTGTCATTCAAATCCATTGTTTCATTGTTGATTTTCTGTTTGATGATCTGTCTATTGATGTAAGTGGGGTATTAAAGTCCCTTGTTATTATTGTTTTATACATTTGGGTGCTCCCTCATTGGGTGCATAAATATTTACAATTATTGTATCTTCTTGCCAGATAGTCCCCTTTATTATGATATAGTGTCCTTTTTTTATCCCTTGTTACAGTCTTTGCAGTGTTTTGTTTTGTTTTAAAGAGAGAGAGAGTGCAAGCAAGCAGAGGGGTAGGGGCATAGGGAGAGGGAGAGAGAGAATCTTAAGGAGCCTCCATGCCCTGCATAGAGCCCATTGTGGGGCTTGAGCTAACAACCCTGAGATCATGACCTGAGCTGAAATCAAGAGTTGGATGCTTAACTGAATGAGCCACTCAGGTGTCCCTATGGTCTTTGCATAAAGTCTAGTTTATCCATTATATGTATTGCTACTCCAGATTTCTTTTGACATTGTTTTGATTGAAAAATATTTCTTCATCCTTTAATCTTCAGATGAATTTAGGCCTAAAATATGTCTCTTGTAGGCAGCATATAGATGGGTCTTGTTTTGTTTTTTAATCCATTCTGGCACCTTATGTCTTTTTATTTGAGCATTTAGTACTTTTACATTCAAAGTAATTATTGATATGTATTTAGAGCCATCTAATTACTTGTTTTGTTATTATTTCTGGAGATTTCTCTGATCCTTTCTTGTCTTTGTCAGTTTTCATCTCTCTTTTGCACTCAAAGTGTCCCCTTAATATTTCTTTCAGGGATAGTTTAGCAATCATGATCTCCTTTAGTTTTCATTTGTCTAGGAAACTCTTTATTTCTACTCTTCTGAATGATAGCTTTGCTGGATAAATTATTCTTGGCTTCAGACTTTCCCCAGTCAGCACTTTGAATATATCATTCCACTCCCTTCTGGCTTGCCATGTTTCTGTTGAGAAATCTCCAGCTACTCTTGTGGGTTTCCCATTTTAGGTTAAGTACTACTTTTGTTTTGCTGCTTTCAAGATTTGTTCTGTATCACCATATTTTTCAAATGTAATTACAATATGTCTTGGGGTTGACCTGCTTTTATTGATTTTTATTTCTTTTCCTATCGGATCTGGATATTTTTTTCCTTCTCCAGATTAGAGAAATTTTCTGCTATTATTTTTTGAAATAAGTGTTCTGCCCACTCTCTCTCTCCTTCTGGGATTCTTAAATATGAATGCTATTATAATTAATGGGGTCACTGAGTTCCCTAAATCTATTTACATTTTGCATAATTTTTCTTTCTTTCTTTGTTCAGCTTGAGTGCTTTCCATTATTTTGTCTTCTGGGTCATTAATTCATTCCTCTGTTTCTTCCATCCTACAGTTCATTGCATCAAGCCTGTTTCCAATCTCATTTACTGCACTTTTCACCTCGGATTGATTCTGGTTTAACTCTTTTATTTCTGTGGTAAGGGTCTTACTGATGCCTTCTATTTTTTTCTTAAGTCCAGTGAGTATCCTTATAATAGTTCTTTTAAATTCTCCATCAGGTATGTTACTTATATCTGTTTCACTTAGATCTCTGGCCATCTGGTCCACTGTCCAAATCTTGTTTTTTCATTTGGGGTAAATTCCTCTCTCTTGGCATTTTGTCTGTGTCTCTGCTTTCTTTTGTGTTTTAGAAAAGTCAGTTATGTCTCCTGCTCCTGAAATTAATAGGCTTGAAGAAGGGGTCGTGTCATGCCCAGGGCCTGGTGCTTCAGGGAATTTTTCCAGTGTGGACAAGTGTTCTTCTGTTGTGTTTGGCTGCTATATCCTTAAATCCAGTTGTCTGCAGAGGCTCTCCTTGCCTCCTGTGGACATTGTTTGGTCCTTGGCTTGGATATGACGAGTTTTAACTAAGTGTACTCTGGTCTGCTTGTGAAATGAGACCTGACACTACAACAAAACTGAGTCCCTGAAACTCTGGTCTGGAAATATGGTGTTGGCATGGGTTTGTGCTGGTCTTCTGAGGGAGGGTCCCACCATGCTAGGACTGAGGAAATCTTGACTAAGAAGGGCAGTCCCACCAGAGCCAGGAGGTGGGGCTTGGTGTAAGTAAGTTAGGCAGCCTGTGTTGGTGATGTGCTGTTTCCTGCAGGTGGCTCTGTGTTTATGCTGAGGGGTGGGGGAAGAAAATGGTGCCATCCAATGTCTTGGTTCCCAGAGAGGCTCTCTATGAATACTGCCTCTCAGGGATGCACTCCCAAAAGAGTGAATAATCTCCCCCACTGCATGCCCCCAAGCATTCTTCAGATAGCTGTTTCAAAATCATCTACTCCCAGATTGTTTGCTTGCCTTCTCTCCAGGAGCATGTAGTGCCCTCCCAGCTCTATCCTAGCAAAGTCCACTGACGTTTAAAACACTGGACTTTAAGCTCCTTTGGTTGCAAGAACACAAAATTCAGCCCCTCTTGTCTTCCAAGCCAATGGCTTAAGGGAAATGTTTTCCTTGTGCATTCTCCTGTGTGCTGTGCTCCAATCTTTCACCCTTCTCAGAA
Organism: Enhydra lutris kenyoni; assembly: GCF_002288905.1. NCBI lineage: Eukaryota > Metazoa > Chordata > Mammalia > Carnivora > Mustelidae > Enhydra > Enhydra lutris. The sequence continues at coordinate 2,926,047 of NW_019154165.1, read as the reverse complement.
ATCACATCTCCCTCCCCTCTGCAGCACCCATGATCCGTTTCTACCTTAAACCATGTGTCTGCACTTCCAACCTTCTTTGATGTGGCCTTTTCTCTCCCTGTAGCTGTAGAATTTGTTCTGACATTCTTCACTTTGATTTCTGGGATAATTTGGGATGATTTGATAATTATCTAATTGTGTTCATTGGAGCAGATGAGGCAAGGGTCCTCCTAATTCACTGCCATATTCCTCTCTTTCTTGAGAATGATTAATAGAATGGTGAAAATTTTAAAAATTGAAAATTCCTAATGCTTGAGAGAATGCACTCATTGTTGTTAGGAATGTAAAATGGTGCAACAATTTTAAAAGTCATTTTGGCAGTTTCTCACAAAGCTAAACATCGTCTTATCATATGCTCTAGCAATTGTGCTCCTAGATAGTTACCTAATTGATTTAAAAACCTATGGCCATTTGGAAAGCGTCATGGTTCTGGTGGCACCCAGTTAGCTGGCCATTAAAAATCTGAGAGACAGGGTGTTAATCTTACACCAGACCATATCCATATTCACAGCAGCTCTCCAAGGAGAACAGCCTCTGGCATGTTGGAAAAAATAAAAATACATAAAAAAATTAATAAAAACCTATGTGCACACAAAAACCTGAATAAATGTTTATGACATTATTATTTTTATTATTTATTATAGCTTTATTATTATTATATTATCAAAAACTGAAAGCAATCAAGATGACCTTCAACAGGCGAATGGATAAACAAACTGTAATATATTCATACAATGGGATATCATTCAGTGCTAGAAAAAATTGGCTCAAGCCACAAGACAATATGGGGAACTCTAAATGCATATTGTTTAGTAAAAGAAGCCAGTCTGAAAGTTTCATACTGTATGATTCTAGTTGTGTGGCATTCTGGAAAAACCAAAACTGTAGATACAATGATAAGTGGTTGCCAGGGGCTTGGGGTTGGGGGGGATGGAAGAATGAAGCACAGGTGATTTTAGGGCAGAAAATATCTGTATAATAAAGTAATAATATATACATGGCATTATATATTTGTCAAAGTACATTGAACTTCACAATGCAAAGAGTGAATCTTAATGTTTGTAGTTTTAAAAAATAATTTAGCGGGTCAAGGATATCAGAAAGGAACCCAGAGTGTGACAAGAGGATCTAACTGTATTACAAATATATAAGACAGCCTCATGGAAGGGAGTTGGTGGCGGGGGTGGGGGATAGAATAGGTCCTGACAGAAGTTAGTTTGGAAATAGGTCTATAAAACTAAAGACATGAGGAACTGTACATAAGCATTGTAATCTAGTTGATGCAGTTTGTTTCCATGGGGGCATGGGTTAACAATTCTGATGGGATTATACATGTATGAAGGTATTAAAAATTAGATAGATAGATGTAAGATAGTGACAACCAGGTTTCTCATTGTTGGCATGGGAATTTATAGATAAAAAAGGGGAGAAAGCTAAAATGATCCAAGTGGTAAGGGATGAGAATTGAAGATATCAGTATGAAATAATGTTTAACTTAATATAGATACAGATAGTACATATAGAAATGTTTAAAGATATGTGTATATACACAGGTTAATAAACATACACATATCTCTTTGCTGTGTCATCTAATAGGGCCTAGAAGCAATGAGAACACAGGAGCAAAGAGCACATCTTTGATTTCTAATACTATGATAGCTTGATTTCTAATACTATGATAGATCTTGATTTCTAATACTATGATTGCTCCTTAGAGAAATAGCTGATTCTAGGACTGGCACAGGAAATATACAAGATAAGCCTGGTATCTTTTAGCACAAGAAAGTAAGGAAGTGCATGACCACGGTCGCCAAACTATGGAAAGGACCAAGATGCCCTTCAACGGATGAATGGATAAGGAAGATGTGGTCCATATACACTATGGAGTATTATGCCTCCATCAGAAAGGATGAATACCCAACTTTTGTAGCAACATGGACAGGACTGGAAGAGATTATGCTGAGTGAAATAAGTCAAGCAGAGAAAGTCAATTATCATATGGCTTCACTTATTTGTGGAGCATAACAAATAGCATGGAGGGCAAGGGGAGATGGAGAGGAGAAGGGAGCTCAGAGAAATTGGAAGGGGAGGTGAACCATGAGAGACTATGGACTCTGAAAAACAATCTGAGGGTTTTGAAGGGGCGGGGGGTGGGAGGTTGGGGGATCCAGGTGGTGGGTATTGGAGAGGGCATGGATTGCATGGAACATTGGGTGTGGTGCAAAAATAATGAATACTGTTACGCTGAAAAAATAAAAAATTTAAAAAAAAATTCAAGAACACCTTTATTAAACGTTGCAGTTATCAAGAAAAAAAAAAAAGAAAGTAAGGAAGTGCTTTTAAAAAAATTCATACATGGATGGTGATATATCAAGGGAGCACGGGACCCAACTGAAAAAACTCCTAATAGCTAAAATTAGGAGCTAATTTAATTAGCTAATTTAATTTAAATTATTTATTAATTTTGATTTATTAAAATTATTTATTTATTTATTTAATAAACTTAATTAATTAGGAATAAATAAAAATAGTACTGGATTATAAACCAAAGCATAACATAAATACAGATAAGCCCATACTGATACAAATAAATGATTGAATAAATTAACAGATGGGTGAGAATAAAATCTATTCAGAAAAAATCCAAATAATTTTTTTTTAAAGATTTTTTTTTATTTATTTGACAGACAGACCACAAGTAGGCAGAGAGGCAGGCAGAGAGAGACAGGAGGAGGAGGCAGGCTCCCTGCTGAGCAGAGAGCCCGATGCGGGACTCAATCCCAGGACCCTGAGATCATGACCTGAGCCGAAGGCAGAGGCTTTTAACCACTGAGCCACCCAGGCGCCCCGAAAAAATCCAAATAATTTATGTAGATAATCAGCCCTCAAGAAAGGGAGAGTATAATGCTCTACTCCTTAGGTATGGGCTACATATAGTAACATTTTCCAAAAAGTAAAGTATGAAAGAGGGAGCAAAAATGTAAGTTTACAGTGGAAAACGTGATAAACACCACCTCAAAAAGTTCAGCATCAACAGATATAAATCACGTAGATAGTATGCATCCTAGATATAATGTGATAAAAATGGCACTTAAACTGTGCTCTTCCTTCCAATAATCCATAACTCTGGTCTTATCTTGTGCTTAAGAAAAACATCAGACAAATTCCAATAGTGGAGCATCCTACAAAATACTGGACTTGTGCTCCAAAAATGTCAAGAAAATCTAAAATAAACCACCATAGCCAAGAGAAGGGGAAGGAGACATGACAACTATTTGTAATGTGGTATCTTGAATGGGATCCTGGAATAGAAAAAGGGCATTAGGTAAAAACTAAGGAAATTTCAAAAACTATGGATTTTGGTTAATAATAATGTAATAATATTGGCTAATTAATTGTAAAAATGCATACTAACTTAATATGTAAATAAAGGAAGCTGGTGCAGAGTATATGGAAAAACTCTGTGACATCTCAATTTTTCTGTAAATTTAAAGCTTTTCTAAAAAATAGTCTATTTGAAAATATTTGATAAACCAAAAGGCGACAAAGTCCATCTTATGGTTCTTATTTACATTTCTTTGATTAACGGTAATGTTGAACAGTTTTTCAGAGGTTTGTTGTCCATGTGTATTTTTCTGTCCTGGTTGTCCTGTTCATGCCCTTTGCCCATTTTTTTCCTGAGTATTTATCTTTTTCTTAATAGATTGTTAGATAAAGGAAATTAACCTTTGTCCTATGTGCTCTTTTCCAATTTGTCATTTGCTTTTCAATTTTATTTATGACATTTTCTGTTGTACAGAAATATTTCATTTTTATGTAGTCAAATCTGTCAATCCTTCCTTTATGGTTTGTGCATTTCATATCATGCTTGAAGAGTCCTCTGCTACCCTGAGATTATAAAAATGTTCACTCAGATTTCCTTCTGTTGGTTTTATGGTTTCATTTTTTTCATATTTTATATTGTTATACCAAAAAATTTGTATGGTAAAAACAGTAGAGCATTAATGCAGCTCTATTTATCTTCTGAATAATTAGCTGATTGTTCCAATAAGCTTACTGAATATTTATTTTCCCTAGTAAATTGCAATGACAATTTTATAATAAATTCAATACCTGGGTTCACTTTTGGATTTTCCATTTTGATTTGACTGATCTATTTCTATTCCTAAAATAATGCTATAGTATTTTAATTATTGTGCTTTACAATAAATTTTAATATTTGATAAGGCAAATTGTCTTTTATTTGTTTTACTCTTCAGAATTTTCTTGCTATTCCTTAATATTTATCCATCCACATAAACTGAAGAATACTTTTATAAAGTTCCAAAAAATAAACCCCCCCCAAATTATTGGAATTTTCATTGGAAATGTCTTTAATTTCTAGGTTAATTAATAGCCTTTACAAAATTGAGTACATGTAACTACAAGTTTCTATATTTATCAGTCTTCTTTATGTTTATCTTTTTTAGTAGAATTTTATACTTTCTTCCCGAGTCTTGTACTTTTTGTTGAATTTATATTCCTAGATATTCTATGTTTGCAATTCCTATTGGCAATTGAATATTTTTTACCATTATATTTTCTAATCTTTATTATTGATATATATGAAGCTATTGAGGCAAGGATAAATACATGAGTTTGCATAAATACGTGTAAATGCATTCACACACACACACACACACACACACACACACCCCTCATTAAAACGGAGACCTCTAACAGTTGGGACTGCTTTGACCCTTAAGGATCCAAGCTCCTATTTCTTTCTCCCCTGACCATATTTCTCTAGCTGAGGGCAATTATCCCAAGAAGAAAAGAGGATTCTTAGCAATCAAAACTACCAGTATAGTGATTAAAAGAAAGGTCTCTGGGGTCAGACGGTGATCAAACTTAAGCTCCCTAACTGTGTGACATTAGACAAGTAACTTGATATCTCTATGCTACAGTTCTCCCATATGTAAAATGACAATGCTAATAATAGCACATTCTATCACAAGATTGTTTAACATTGGATAAATTAATATGAACAAAGTATTTTTTAAAACAATGCATTTATTAATCTATTTGAGAGAGAGAGAGAGAATGAGCTGGGAGAGAGGCAGACAAGGAGAGAAACAGACTCCCTGCTGAGAGGGGAACCCAAATCCAGGCTCCGTCCCATATGCCTGAGATCAGGACCAGAGCTGAAATCAAGAGTCCAGCAACCAACTGACTGAGTCACCCAGGCATCCCTGAACAAAGTATTTAAAACAGTGACTTGGAATAGTAAATACTACCTATGACTAAAATTTCCTTGAGGCTCCTCTTTCTCAGTCCTCTACAGTTCATACATATAATATCACTGTTTTTCTTTTTTTCTTTTTTCTTTAGTTTGTCATATACAATTAGTGTGCATTGTAGCAGTTTATACTGAGTCAGCTAATTTATCTAAAATGTTACCTGGTTATATAGCATATTATTGCCCATATGAAAGTGGAAAACAAGTGGATTTATAATAACTTTTGGCCATTTTGTATTCTGAAAGTATTAATAAACCTAACCTTTTAACCCAAATATGAAAAAAGTTTCCAAAGCATGCAGTTTAGATTTTACTTACAATCTCACCATTTATTACTACAGACACAATATTGAGTAAAAAAGCAGAGGGGATAAAATGTATTTAATAACATGTTCAATGTAAAAAGAGGACTAATGTAATTAAGTCGTCCATTTCCCCATTTTTACATTCTAAGCAATCATCCCATTAATATAAATCATGAAAAAATGTTAACCATATAACATAGTTTTTAAATAATGGCAACCTAAAACACCTAAGGCAAAAAGAGAAATTCAGTGGGTGCCAAAGTTATGATATCTTCTAGGCAGCCAGACAACCAGAACCACTAGCAGGGATTTGGGGTAATGGGGTTGAGGGAGAGAGAGAATGCCATCTCTCAGAAACCAGAGTTTTGGAGACAATGTTATAGGTCCACTCTGGTAAATTAAATGACCAGAAAGTTTTTGTTGTTGTTGTTGTTTTATCATTTATTTTTTTTAAATTTTATTTTATTTTATTTTTTTCAGTGTTCCAAAATTCATTGTTCCAGAAAGTTTTGAGGCCTTGTTATTCTGGTTGCAGCTAATGTCAACAATCCATCATAGACATTTGGCTGAAGTATATACACAATTCTGCTTGGCAGAGGTCAAGGGGTCATCTCAGAGGGCTTCAAATTCTTGTTCCACTAGGACAAGTTATCTTTTGCCCTCAGCAAATGTATCGGCAGATACATTTCCTCCTTCTTTCCTCAAGAAATATTTACTGAGCACTTACTATCTGTCAGCCACTATATCAAGCACTGAGAATAAACACATTGTTTAGAAAAGAAATTGTTTCTGTCTTCTGGGAAATTACATTTGAGTGAAGACAGTAAATGAGTAAACAAATACACAAGATAACTTCATATAGTGATACATGCTAAGAGTATCAAGCAAAAGAATGTGGTAGAGAATAACTGAGGGTTTACCGTACATAGGATAGTCAGAGAAGATCCATCTTAAAGAGGTGATATTTGAGTTGACATATTGACAAGATATGAAAAAAAATTGTTTCAGCAAGCACAAAGTCTTAGAGGTAGGAATGAAAAGAGTATGTTGAAGAAAGAGAAATGTCTGTATGGTTGAAATTCCTGCCATAGTGTTACTCCAGAAGTTCATTTCTGTGGTCAATACAAATTCTAAATATAATCCAAAAGAATTTTTGGTGGTTTTATATCTAACATGACACTCTCCTGCTTGTACCACATGATACCCTAGTGCCATGATTCAAAGGCTGGGTCAAATGTCTTAAGTGGCTGCTATGCTTCACCCGGAATCCACCGGCCTTGACAGTGAGAGATGTCATTGCTGTCATTTCCCTGCACTACCTGTCACAACTTGGTCAATGCCTTGGGAGGCTCCAGGCTGCCAACAACACCTCGAAGAAAGCACCTCTGCTGATAAATACTGGTCATCCAGATGGGGGTGCTGAACATTTAGGGAACCTGGTCTGGCTCTCCTCCTGCCCCCATGGGCCCAGCCAATCCTAATGTAAACTAGATTCCAGGTTTCTGAAGTCATCGACCACTCCTTCCCACTGCTCCAACATTACCTATAGCATTATTTTCCACAGAGATCTTCAGGCTTCTGCTGAGCTGTGTTCCCTGCTGCCACAGTAACTCCCACTTCACCACCACAAACTACTTAAGATATATTATACTTTTATTGTGTATTTTCTGTCTTCCCCCACTAGCATGTAAACTCCATGAGTTAAGGGCTTGTCTCTTATTCAATACTGTATTTCTAGTGCCTACCACATAGTTCATACTTTATAAACATTCGTTGAATGAATGAATAAGTTCCAATTATAGATTCCTTCTAAGGGCTGGTCTCTTGGGTCTATTTCTAGATTCTCTATTCTGTTCCATTGGCCTATTTGTCTACTGCCCTGCCAATATCACTCCATCTTAATCATTATAGCTCTATAGTAATTCCTGATATGAGGCAGAGTGAACTCCACAACTCATTCTTCAAAATTATGTAGTGCGGAGTTTAAGACTGTGGAATCTGAATCTATACACACATACGATGGGAAAAAGGAGTGTAGAATCTAGAAACAATTTCCCTGGGTTTGAGTCACCCAGGCCAAATTCATTATAATCTTTCTGCATCTCAATTTTCTCATATCTGAAATAGGCACAAAACAATACCTACCTTCTAGGATTATTGTGAGGATTAAATGAGTTAATAGATGTAAAGCATATAATGCATGATTAGAACACTGCCTGTAATATAGTAAGTGTTCAATAAATATCAACTGCTAATTTTGACCCTTTTCTCTTTGTTATAACTTTAATAATTAGCTTAAGTTCCACAAAAAGTATGGTTTGAATTCTGACTGGAACTGTATTGAATTTATACATTACTTTGGGGGATCACTGACATATTTACAATATTGAGTCTTTCTATCTATGTACATGGCATACCTCTCTCCTCTTTCAGATCCCTTTAATGTCTTTCAACAAAGTTTTAACATTTTATAGAGATATTAATATTTTGCATAAGATTTTTGCTATGCTCATATGAAAGATCAGCCTGTATTTTTTCTCTTTTAATGTTCTTGTCAATTTTATTTTCTTTATTTTTTTAAGCTTTTCTATTTTTTGAGAGAGAGAGAGAGAGAGAGTGAGCTGGAGGAGTGAAGAAGGGCAGAGGGAGAATGAGCATCTTAAGCAGGCTCCATACCCAGTGAGGAGTCCAATATGGGGCTTAATCTCACAACCCTGAGATCATGACCTGAACTGCAATCAAGAGTCAGATACTCAACTAACTGAGCCATACAGACACCCCTAATGTTCTTGGCAGTTTTATTATCAAGTTTATAAAATCAATTGGGGGAATTTTTCTTATTTTTCTATTCCCTAGCTGAGTTCTGTGAGATTGGATTTTTTTGTTTCTCACACGTTGATAGAACACACCTATGAAATCATCTGGATTGTGGTTTTCAAAGTGGGGAGTATGGTAGAATTTTACTTATTGATTCATTGCTCTAAAGTTTATAGGCCTATTAAGGTTTTCCATTTCAATTTCTTCTGTAGTCATTTTTGTTAAGTTATATTTGCCCAGAGTATTGTTCATTTTGTTTAAGATTTCAGATTAATCAGTATGAAATAGTTCACAGCAATAACTTATTTTAATCTCTTCTGTATTTCTAGTTACAAATTTTCTCTTTTTTAAAAAATTTATTTATTTATTTGTCAGAGAGAGAGAGAGAGAGAGGGAGAGAAAGCCCAAGCAGGGGGAGGGGCAGGCAGAGGGAGAAGCAGGCTCACCACTGAGCAAAGAACCCTGTGCAGGACTCGATCCCAAAAGCCTGGGATCATGACCTGAGCCAAAGACAGCTTAACTGACTGAGACACCCAGGTGTTCCTCTAGTTACAAACTTTATTTCATTTTCTTTTTACTTTATGTCTTTATTAATTGATGACTGTGGCCAAAAGTTTTATCCATTTTCCAAAAAAACCACAATTTGGTAGTTAAATTCTATCATAGTTTCAATTTCTTTTCATTTAGCTCTTACCCTTATCTTTGTTATTGCCTTCCTTCTACTTTCTTTGGGTTTATATCATTGTTTCCTTTCTAACTTCTTAGGTTGGGTACCTAATGTATAAATGCTCATTCTTCCTGATTTCCTAATTAAGATATTTAAAGGCTATAAATTTGACTCTAAGCACACCCTACAGGTTTGGACGTGAGATATTTTTATTAGAATTTAGTTTTACATTAAGCCGCCTTCATTATCCCATGATTTAATCAAATATGTGTTTTTAAGTTTCTGTACATATTTTCAAGGTTTATTTTGTTTTTGCTATTGACGTCTAACTTAATTGCACTGTAATCAGAGAATATGGTCTTTATGTTGTAGGTGTGTCTTTTGTAAAAACATATAACTGGATTTTGAAAAAAAAATCAATTATCACTTTGAAATTTCAGTATTGAACTGGTAGACTTCATACAATAACATGTATTTTGATCACTAACATTTTTTATTTATTTATACTATCCAATTTAATGTTTTCTACTCACTCTGATTTTTCAATGCTTCTTTTTTTTCCTTTCTTATCTTCTTTACAAGCAACTGAACTTTTATTATTTAATTTTTCCTTCTACTGCTTTGTATGTTGTATACTCTTCTAGTCTTTTAGAAATTACCCTTAGAGGGGCACCTGGGTGGCTCAGTGGGTTAAAGCCTCTGCTTTCGGCTCAGGTCATGGTCCCAGGGTCCTGGGATTGAGCCCCACATTGGGCTCTCTGCTCAGCAGGGAGCCCGCTTCCCTCTCTCTCTGTCTGCCTGCTTCTCTGCCTACTTGTGATCTCTGTCTGTCAAATAAATAAAATCTTTTTTTAAAAAAAGAAATTACCCTTAGATTTTAATATTAATACTTAAATGAACCAAGTCTAAATTTAATTAGTATCTATACCTTGCCCCAGTGATACAAGGACCTCCTAATGCTTTAATGTTGATCACCGCCTCGGCTTACTTATTACTGTTGTTCACTAATTTAATTCCACCTTTTTAAAAACTCCCCAACTCAGCCACTGTATTGTTTAACATAGGTAATGGTTGTTTATATTTATCTAAATTCCTTCTCTCATTATTCTTTCTTTCACCTCATTCTTCTTCCATTCTTCTGGAAATTCATTATAGAAGACCTGTTAGTGAGGATCTGATTTTACATGTCTGAAATTATCCTTATTTAGCTGTTATTTTTTCAGTATTAGCTTTTCAAGTATAAATATTCTAGACTGACAGATATTTTCCTTTGGCACTTTTAAAGTACAGTTGATCCTTAACATGCATTTGAACTGTGCAGCCCACTTACACATGGACTTTTTAATAAATATAACATAGTACTGTAAATGTATTTTCTCTTCCTTACGCTTTTCTTAATAGCATTTTCTTTTCTCTAACTTACTTTATTATAAGAATACAACCTATAATACATGTAACATGCAAAATGTGGGTTTATCAACTATTTATGTTATCAGTTATGCTTCCAGTCAGCACTAGGCTATTAGTAGTTAAGTTTTAGAGAAGCCAAAATTTACTTGCAGATTTTCAACTGCACAGGGGTCAGCACTCCTAAGCACCCACACTGTTCAAGGGCCAACTGTATTATTCCTTTATCTTCTGACATTGTTGCTTTTGAGAAGTCTGCCCTCAGTTTAATAATCATTCTTTAAGGGATAATCCATCATTTCTGTCTGACTCCTTTTCAGACATCCTTTATCTTTTTACTACAATGTGTCTATGCACATCTTTCTTTGGATTTGTCCTGCCTGAGATTTGTTGCAATTCTTGAATTTAAGGATTCAACTTTTTCATCAGTAAAGGAAAACTATCAGCCATTACTCTTTGAATTTTGCTTTTCTCTCATTTTCTGCATTCTCCATCTAGAAATGCAATTACATTTATCTTAGATTTCTCATTCTATCTTTAATATTTGTTTAATTTCTCATTTATAATTCCTACCCTTCTCTCTCTCTCTCTTTCTCTCTCTCTTTCTGCTGTATTATGAATAATTTCTTCAGATCAACTTTTCAGATCACTAACAGTATCTTTATTTCTCTCTAATTTTCTATCTAACCTGTCCACTGAATTTTTTAAATTGACAATTACATTTTTTTATTCTAGAAAGCCCATTTTGTTCTCTGAAAAACTTACCTAAACTTTCAAATGCAAGTCCTGTCCACAGGAAACACATAAGAAAAAGAAATAAGAGACAGCCATAATGGTAAAAAGAAGTTAAACTGTCACTATTTGCAGCTGATAGTATATTATATACATACAAAATCCTAAAGACTCCTTCAAAAAATAATAAATGAATTCTGTAGTTATAGGATACAAAATCAATACCCAGGAATCAGTTCCCTTTCTACACACTAATAACAAAGAAGAAAGAGAAATTAAGAAAACAACATAATTTATAATTACACAAAAAGAATAAAATAACTAGGAATAAATTTAATCAAAGAGGCAAAATACCTGTATCCTAAAAACTACAAACACTGATGAAAGAAACTGAAGATGACAAAAAAAAAAAAAATGAAAAGATATCCCATGCTCAGGGATTGGAAGAATTAACATTGTTAAATCATCCATATTACCCAAAGCAATCTACAAATTCAAAGCAATCCCTATAAAATAGTAATAACATTTTCCACAAAACTAGAATACTAAAATTTGCATGTAACCACAGAAGACCATGAATAACCAAAGCAATATTGAGAAAAAACAGAGCTGGAGTCATCACAATTCCACATTTCAAGATATACTCCAAAGCTTTAGTAATCAAAACAGTATGCTACTGACACAAAAATAGACACATAGATAAGTGGAATGAATAGAGAGCCCAAAAGTAAACTCATGATTACCCAATCAATTAACCTATGACAAAGAAGGCAAGAATATACAATGGGAAAAAGACACTCTCTTCTGGTGCTGGGAAAATTGACAGCTACATGTAAAAGAATGAAACTGAAACACCTTGTAGCACCATACACAAAAATAAACTAAAAATGGATTAAAGACCTAAATGTGAGACCCAAAACCATAACAATCCTAGAAGATAACATAGGCAGTAATTTCTCTGACACCAGTCATAGCAGCATTATTCTAGCTATGTATCCTAAGACAAGGGAGACAAAACCAAAAAATAAACTGTTGGGACTATATCAAAACAAAAAACTTTTGCACAGCAAAGAAAACCATCAAAAAACAGCCCACTGAATGGGAGAAGATATTTGCAAATATATATCTGATAAAGGAATATACCTGATATATCCAAAAACATAAAGAACTTATACAACTCAATTCCAAAAAGCCCCAAACAGTCTGATTTAAAATGATGAGAGGACCTGAAAAAATATTTTTTCCAAAGACATACAGACGGCAAACAGACACATAAAAAGATGCTCCAACATCATGAATCATCAGGGAAGTGCAATCAAACAACAATGATGTATCACCTTACACCTCTTAGAATGACTAAAATCAAAAAGGTAATAAAGAACAAGTGTTGGCAAGGATGTGGAGAAAAAGGAACCCTTATACACTGCTGATGCAAACGTAAATTGGCACAGCCAATGTGGAAAACAGTATGGAGGTTACTCAAGAAATTAAGAATAGGGGCACCTGGGTGGTTCAGTTGGTTAAGCAGCTGTCTTCAGCTTGGGCCATGGTCCTGGGGTCCTGGGATCAAGCCCTGTGTTGGGTGCCCTGCTTAGTGGGGAGCCTGCTTCTCTCTCTTCTTCTGTTCCTCCCACCACACTCATGTTCTCTCTCTCAGTCACTCTACTCCCACTCTCAAATAAATAAATAAATAAATACATAAATAAATATCTTTAAAAAAAGAAATTAAAAATAGATATACCATATGATCCAATAATTCCACTAATGGATATTTACCCAAAGAAAGTGAAAACACTAATTTGAAAAGATACATGCACCCTTATGTTTATTGCAGCATTACTTACAATAGGCAACATATGGAAGCAACCTGTGTCCATTGATAGATGAATGGATAAGGAAAATGTGGTATGTACACACACACACACAAATGGACTATTATACCACCATAAAAAAAGATGAGATGGGACGCCTGGGTGGCTCAGTTGGTTAAGCAGCTGCCTTCAGCTCAGGTCATGATCCCAGCATCCTGGGATCGAGTCCCACATCAGGCTCCTTGCTCGGCAGGGAGCCTGCTTCTCCCTCTGCCTCTGCCTGCCATTCTGTCTGCCTGTGCTCGCTCTCTCTCCCTCTCTCTCTGACAAATAAATGAATAAAATCTAAAAAAAAAAAAATGAGATAATGCCATTTGAGACACCATGGATAGACCTAGAAAGTATTATGATAAGTGAAACAAGTCAGACTGATAAAGACAAATACCATATGATTTCACTCATGAGTGAAATCTAAAAAACAAAAGAACAAACAAACAAAAAGCAAAATCAGACCTATAAATATAGAGAAACTGATGATTGCTAGAGGGGAAGAGGGTGGAAGCCTGGGCAAAATGAGCAAAGAAGAGTAAGAGAGGCAGACTTCCAGTTATGAAATGAATAAGTCATAGAATAAAAGGCACAGCATAAAGAATATAGTCAAAGATATTGTAATAGTGAGATATTAGGACAGATGATAGCTAGCTATACTTCTGGTGAACACAGCACAATGTATAAACTTGTTGAATCACTATGTTGTACATCTGAAACTAATGTATCATTGTGTGTAAACTATACTAAAAAAAGAGAAAAAGAGACAATGCATGGACCTTATTTGGAACCTGGTCGAATACACCAATGGTAATATAAAGTTTACCAGACAATCAAGGAAATTTGAACACTGACTAGAAATTTAATGACATTAAAGATTTAGTGGGTTTTTTAGGTGCTATAAGATATATTTCTTTTGTTCTTTAAAAGCCTTTTCTTTGGGAGTTATATATTAAAATACTTATAAATGAAATTATATGAGGCCCAGGATTTGCTTGAAAGTAATCCAGTGTTGGTCAGATATTTGAAGATGGCAGAGGAATAGGGGGACCCTAAGTTTGTGTCATCACTTGAAAACAACTTGATGGTTATCAAAGAATTCTGAACACCTGAGAAATCAATCAGAGATCTAAAAAACAAATACTGCAAGTCTACAAGTAGAAAAGTGACAATGTTTTGGAAGTTTCTTTTAACAAGCAAACCAAAACACACCCAGGATCTAGTTCTGTTTTTGTTTTTGTTTCATTTTCTTTCTTCTTGTCTTTTCTGGACAAAATGACAAGATGGAGAAATTCACCCCAAAAGAACAGGAGGTAGTACTCACAGCCAGTGATTTAATCAACACAGATATAAGTAAGATGCTTGTACTAGAATTTAAAACAACAATTATAAGAATACTAGCTGGGCTTGAAAAAAGCATAAAAGACACTAAAGAATCCCTTACTATAGAGATAAAAGAACTAAAATCTAGTCAGGTTGAAATTAAAAATGCTATAACTGAGATGCAGCACCAAGTGGAGGACATAAAAATGAGGATAAACAAAACAGAAGATTGTCTGATTGTCAGTGATATAGAAGATAAAACTATGGAAAATAATGAAGAAGATAAAACTATGGAAAATAATGAAGCATAAAAGAGGGAAATAAAACTTTTAGATCACATGGGTAGACTTAGGGAACTCAGCAATTTCATACAGTGAAATAATATCCATATTATGGGAGTCGCAGAAGAGTAACAGGAAAAAGGAGCAGAAAGTTTATTTGAACAAATTACAGTTGAGAACTTCCCCAATATAGGGAAGGAAACAGGCAATCAAGTCCAAAATACACAGAGAATTCCCCTCAAAATCAACAAAACTCAGTCAACACCATGACATATCATAGTGAAACTTGCAGATTGCAAAGATAAAGAGAAAGTTCTAAAAGCACCTCGGGAGAAGAGGTCCTTAACCTACATGAGTAGACACATAAGGCTGGCAGCAGACATGTCCACAGAGAGCTGGTAGGCCAGAAAGGATCAGCACGATATATTCAACATTCTAACTGGGACAAATATGCAGCCAAAAATACTTTAATCCATCAAGGCTATCATTTTGAATAGAAGGAGAGATCAAGAGTTTCCAAGACAAAGAGAAACTAAAGGAATTCATGAACACTAAACCAGCCCTGCAAGAAATATTAAAGGTGGACCTTTGAGCAGAAAGAGAGATCAAAAGTAACAAAGACTAGAAAGGAACGGAGACAATCTACAAGAACAGCAACTTTACAGATAATATAATGTCACTAAATTCATATCTTTTGGACACCTAGGTGGCTCAGTCAGTTAAGTGTCTGCCTTCAGCGCAGTTCATGATCCCAGGGTCCTGGAATCAAGTTCCACATCAGCCTGCTTCTCCCTCTGCTCTTGCCCCCACTCATGTGCTCTCACTCTCTCTCTCTTACAAAAATAAATAAATTTTTTAAAAAATCTTTAAAAAAACAAATTTACAATCTTTCAATAATTCCTCTGAATGTAAATGGACTAAATGCTTCAATCAAAAGATATAGAATATCAGAATGGATAAAAAACCAAGACCCATTGATACATTGCTTACAAGAGACTCATTTTAGACCCAAAGACAATTCCAGATTGAAAGAGAAGGGGTGGAGAACAATTTACCATGCTAATGGACATTAACTGAAAGGCAGAGTAGCCATCCTTATATCAGAAAAACTAGATTTTAAACCAAAGACTGTAATAAGAGATGAAGGACACTGTATCGTAATGAAGGGGCCTGCCCAAGAAGAATATGTAACCACTGTAAATATTTATATGCCTAACTTGGGAGCAGCCAACTATAGAAATCAACGAATGACAAACTTAAAGAAACTCATTGATAAGAGTACAATAATAGTTGGGAAATTTAAGATCCCATTCACAGCAATGGACAGATCATCTAAGTAGATCAACAAGGAAACAAGGGCTTTGAATGACACACTCAACCCGATGGACTTAACAGATATATTCAGAGCATTTCATCCTAAAGCAGAAGAATACACATTCTTTTCATGGGCATGGGACATTCTCCAAAATGGATCATATACTGGGTCACAAATCAGGTCTCAACTGATTCAAAAAGCCTGATATGTATTTTCAGACTATAATGTGATGAAATTTGAAGTCAACCATAAGAAAAAAATTTGGAAGGACCACAAATACATGAAGATTAAAGCACATGCTACTAAAGTATGAAGGGGTCAACTGGGAAATTAAAGAATTTTAAAACTACATGAAAGCAAATGAAAATGAAAACATGACAGTTCAAAACCTTTGGGATGCAGCAAAGGCAGTCTTAAGAGGGAAGTATATAGCAATATAGGCCTTTCTCGAGAAGGAAGAAAAGTCTCAAATACACAACCTAACCTTATACCTGGAGAAAGAACAGCAAATAAAACCTAAGTCCATCAGGATAAGAGAAATAATAAAGATTAGAGCTGAATTCAATGATATAGAAATAAAAAACACATTAGAACAGGTGAATGAAAGAAAATAGGAGCTAGTTCTTTGGAAGAATTAACAAGACTGATAAATGCCTAGCCAGACTTACAAAAAGAAAAGAGAAAAGAACGAAATAAATAAAATCATGAATGAAAAAGGAGAGATCACAACAAACATTGAAGCAATGCAAACAATCATAAGAGAATATTATGAGCAATTCTATGCCAACAAATTAGGCAATCTGGAAGAAATGGATAAATTCCTAGAAACATATTAAACTCCCAGAACTGAAACAGGAATAAATAGAAAATCTAAACTGACCCATAACCAGCAAAGAAATTGAATCAGTAATCAAAAATCTCCCAGCAAACAAAAGACCAGATGGCTTCCCAGGGGAGATCTACCAAATATTTTAAGAATTAATGCCTATTCTGTCCCAGAAGGTGTTCCAAAAAATAGAAACAGAAGGAAAACTTCAAAACTCATTCTATGAGGCCAGCATTACCTTGATCCCAAACCCAGACAAAGACCCCACTAAAAGGAGAATTACAGACCAATATCCCTGATGAACATGGATGCAAAAATTATCAGTAAAATACTGGCTAATTTTACCCAACAGTACATTAAAAGGATTATTCACCACAACCAAGTGGGATTCATTACCAGTCTTCAGGGGTGGTTCATTATCCACAAATCAATCAACATGTTATACCACATTAATAAAAGAAAGTACAAGAACCATATGATCCTCTCAATAGATGGAGAAAAAAAATTTGACAAAATAGAACATCCTTTCTTGATAAAAACCCTTCACAATGTAGGGATAGAGAGAACATACCTCAACATCATAAAGGCCATATACCAAAGACTCGCAACTAATATCCTCAACAAGGAAAAGCAGAGATTTTCTCTTAAGGTCAGAAGCATGACAGGGATGTCCACTCTCACAACTATTGTTCAACAATAGTACTGGAAGACCTAGCCTCAGTAATCAGACAACAAAAAGAAGTAAAATGCATCCAAATCAGCAAAGAAGGCGGCAAACTTTCACTCTTTGCAGATGATATGATATTCTATGTAGAAAAACCAAAAGACCTACGGAAAAATTGCTAGAACTGATACAGGAATTCAGCAAAGTCACAGGATATAAAATCAGCACAGGAGTCTGTTGCATTTCTATACAGTAAAAATTAAGTAGCATAAAAAGAAATCAAGGAATCAATGCCATTTACAATTATACCAAAAACCATAAGATACCTTGGAATAAACCTAACCAAAGAGGTAAAAGATTGGTACTCTGAAAACTATAGAACATTTGTGAAAGAAACTGAGGAAGACACAAAGAAATAGAAAAATATTCCATACTTACGGATCGGAAGAACAAATATTGTTAAAATGTCTATACTACCCAAAGCAATCTACACATTCAATGCAATTCTTATCAAAATACTACCAACATTTTTCACAGAGCTGAAACAAACAATTCTAAAATTTGTATAGAACCTGAAAAGACCCTGAATAGCCAAAGTGATGTTGAAAAAGGAAACCAAAGCTGAAGGCATCATAATTCCGGACTTCAAAGTGTATTACAAAGCTGTAATCATCAAGATAGTATGGTACTGACACAAAAACAGACACGTAGATCAATGGAACAGAATAGAGAACCCAGAAATGGACCCTCAACTCTACGGTCAACTAATCTTCGACAAAGCAAGAAGGAATGTCCCATGGCAAAAAGACAGTCTCTTCAACAGACGGTGTTGGGAAAAGTGGACAGCCATGTGCAGAACAATGAAACTGGACCATTTTCTTACACCATATACAAAAATAAATACAAAATGTTAAAAGACCTAAATGTGAGACAGGAATCCATCAAAATCCTAAAGGAGAACACAGGCAGTAACCTCTTTGACCTCAGTCACAGCAACTTCTTGCTAGACATGTCTCCAGAGATAAGGGAAACAAAAGCAAAACAAATTATCATTTCAGGCTAACTTCATCAGGATAAAAAGCTTTTGCACAGCAAAGGAAACAATCAACAAAACTAAAGGGCAACCTACAGAATGGGAGAAGGTATTCACAAATGACCTATCAGATACAGGGCTAGTATCCCAAATCTATAACTTATCACACTCAATAGCCAAAAAACAAAAAGTCCAGTCAAGAAATGGACAGAAGATCTGAACAGACATTTATCTAGAAGACATACAAATGGCTAACAGACACATGAAAAAATGTTCCATATCACTCTAACATCAGGAAAATATAAACCAAAACCACAATGACATATCACCTCATACCAGAATGGCTAAAATTAGCACATCAAGAAACAACAGATGTTGGTGAGGATGTGGAGAAAGGGAAAAACTCTTACACTGCTGGTGGGAATGCAAGCTGGTACAGTCACTCTGGAAAACAGTATGGCAGTTTCTCAAAAAAGCTAAAAGTAGAACTACCCTATGACCTAGCAATTGCACTACTAGGTATTTATCCAAAAGATACAAAAGTAGTGATTTGAAGGGACACCTGCATCCCAGTGCTCATGGCAACAATGTCCACAATAGCCAAACTATGGAAAGAGCCCAGATATCCATTGACATATGAATAGATAAAGAAGATGTGGTGTATGTATACAATGGAATACTACTCAGTCATCAAAAAGAATGAAATCTTGCCATTTGCAGCAACATGTATGGATATAGAGGATATTACGCTAAGTAAAATAAGTCAGTCAAAGAAAGACAAATACCATATGATTTCACTCATATGTGGAATTTAAGAAACAAAACAGATGAACATAGTGGAAGTGAAGGAAAAATGAAATAAGATAAAAACAGAGGGAGGAAAACCATAAAAGCCTACTATGGGAAGCAAACTGAGGGTTGCTGGAGGGGAAGTGGGTGGGAGGATGGGGTAATCTAGTGATGGGCATTAAGGAAGGCACATGATATAATGAGCACTGAGTGTTATATGCAACTCATGAACTAAATTCTACCCTTGAAACTGATAATATACTCTGTTTATTAAATTCAATTTGAATTAAAAAATACATAGAATTTGGGGCGCCTGGGTGGCTCAGTGGGTTAAGCCGCTGCCTCGGCTCAGGTCATGATCTCAGGGTCCTGGGATCGAGTCCCGCATCGGGCTCTCTGCTCGGCAGGGAGCCTGCTTCCCTCTCTCTCTCTCTGCCTGCCTCTCTGTCTACTTGTGATCTCTCTCTGTCAAATAAATAAATAAAATCTTAAAAAAATACATAGAATTAAACATACACACACATACAGACAGGTACACACAAACACAAGTACATCTGGAAAAATCTGAATAAATTTGTGGATTATAACAATGCTGATATCTTGGTTATAATGTACTGTAGTTTAACAAGCTCTCACCCTTGGGGAAAACTGAGTAGAAGGTACATGAAATATTTCTGTATTTCTTGAAATTGTATGTTAAGCAGCAATTACCGCAAAATAAGCTTAGTTTTAAAAGAACCATAATTAAGTGGTATATCAATACAATGGAATATTACTGAGCAATAAAAAGGAATGAGGTGATCAATTTCCAGAGTGTCAGTGTGAGGAATTCTGTGATCCTTCTCAGAGAAAAAACAATTTCATTGCTGAAATGCATTTTAAAAATAATCATTTAAGTCTCTGGAAATTGTTCTAATGGTATATGTCAAATGAAGAAGCATCTCTTTTTCAAAAAGTTGTGACAGTGAAAGTCTATGGCATTTAAGCCATGACACACTCCCTTATCAACACCCCATCTCCTACCCTAGTCATGTGCAGCCAAGACAAGCCTCCCTCTCCATGTGGCCCTCAGTCTATCATTGTGGCTTCACATTAGGAGGGGCAGGCCACCAACATCCATCCTCCCTTCAAGATTCATGCTGCAGATGCTCTATGTTGGGCAGACACTGACAAAAGGACCAGTCTCTTTTCCCAAGACAGCCTCTACTGATAAGGCAGAGACTTTACTCCAGGCATGACAGACTGAGAAAGCTGGGACTCAAATGTCTTCACTTCAGCTTGTTTATAGGGTAAGTGGGCAAGTTAGAATGAGCTACTATCCCATCTGTAAGCACTGCCCATAGAGCAGTAGTGCCACTCTGGACAAACAGGACTATGGCCCCTGCCCCATTCCTGTATAATGCACAGAGGTTTTGCCCTGGGGAAAGACAGACCACAAGAACTGATAGGTCTGTACCTCTCTCCAAGGGAACTGACATTGGAGTAGAGTGTAGGGAGATGTCTGACGGTGTTGTTGAAAACAACGGGGATCTTGGTGGTGAGTAACTAAAAGGAGGTTAGCAGCTCCAGAATACTAAAAGCAACAGTCAAAATGATATACCATCTAGAAGTTTAACAGAGACACACTGGCAAAGAAACAGCAAAGAAGAGTATACCTGGAAACTACTAACCACAAAGATTGGTAACATTTTGCTCCTACAAAGAGATTCTACTTTTATCAGATCAGACCACAGAGTAATTTATGCACCAGAGCAACATCAAAAACAACAGAGCAATCAGATAGCAATTAGTTGAGGCTAACAACTGGGTGGGATACCAATAGAGGCAGATCCACCCAGGCACTTGAGGAGACTTTGAACTTACCCAAGGCTATGCCTCTGAGGAGTAACATTAATGGTGGTATACTGTGAGGAAATAGATGTTACCAAAACAGCCAAGTCACTAAAGCATAACAAATCAAAGAAGAAAAAAAAACCCACAATAAAATAGAGTCCCATAACCCATAGGAGAAAGTGGATCGGTATCCAGATTGCTACAATACGCATAAACTCCTCATTTTTTCAAAAATATTACAAGGTATGCAAACAGCAGGAAAGTATTACCCAGAAATAGGAAATAAAGCAGGCAATACAAATTGTCTTTAGGGAGGCCCAGATGTCAGACTTACCAGACAGATTTCAAAAGAGCTATTATAGATAGAAGATATTATAGAGATAGTTCTAGAAGAACTAGAGGAAGCTATGATTTAAAAAGTAAGGTAAGTTATGATGACAATGTCTTATTAAGTAGAAAATATCAACAGAGATACGCACTATTTTTTTTTAAAGAACCAAATGGACATTCTGTGGTTAAAAAATACAATGACTGGAATAAAAACCAATTCACTATAGGGGTTTAAGAGTAATTGGAGCTGGTAGAAAAAAGAATTTATGAACTTGCAGATAAACCAGTAGAGATATACAATCTGGAAAACAGAGAGAAAAAAGAAAAAAAGTTAACAGAACATAAAAGAAATGTGAGTTACCATTAAGTGCACCAACATACATGTAATGGAAGTACCAGAAGGAAAGCACAGAAAGGTGCAGAAATATACCTAGAGATAATGATTGAAAACTTCCCAAAATTGATTAAAACATTGACCTACATATTCAAGAAACTCTATGAAGTTCAAGTAGGATAAAGGCAAAGAGATCTTCGCCCACACACATCATAGTCAAAATGTTGAAAGACAGAGTCTAAGAGAAAATCTTAAAAGCAGCAAGAGAAAAACAAATTATCACAGGCAAGAGACCCCTTGTAGCTGACTTCTAATCAATGACAACAAGGATCAGAAGGCAGTGAGGTGACATATTCAAGATACTGGGAAAAAAATCAACCAAGAAATTTATATCCAGCAAAACTATTTTTAAAATTTTATTTTTAGGGGTGCCTGGGTGGCTCAGTCATTGTCTGCCTTTGGCTCAGGTCCTGATCCCAGGGTCCTGGAATCAAGCCCTGCATTGGGCTCCCTTCTCAGTGGGAAGCCTGCTTCTCTCTCTCCCTCTCCCCCTGCTTGTGTTCCTTCTCTTGCTGTGTCTCTCTTTTTCAAATAAATTTTTAGAGAAAAATTTTTTAAATTTTATTTTTAGAATTTATTTTAGAGAGAGAGAGTATGTGTTTGTGCAAGTGGGGGACAGAGCAGAGGGAGAGAGAGACAAGCAGACTCCCTACTGAGTGAGAAACCATACACAGGGCTTGATCCCAGGACCCTGAGATCATGACCTGAGCCAAAATCAAGAGTCAGATGCTCAACTGACTGAACCACCCAGGTGCCCCAAAGACTATTTGTTTAAAACGAAAAAAATTAAAACATCTCCAATTGGGTAGTTACTCTAAATGTAAACATGAAGTTACTCTATGAGAGCAATTCCACTTGTAGTTATATATCTAAGAGAAATTTGTTAAAAATATGTCTACACAGAGATTTGTACATGAATATTCATACCAGCGTTATTCATATTAGCTTAAAGGTGAAAACAACCTCAATCTCCATCAACAGATGAAAGATTAAACAAAATGTTCTATAGCCATACAATGGAATATTACTTGGCCATAAAAAGAATGAAGTACTGATACATGCTACAACATGGATGAACCTTGAAAACATTATACTAAGTGGAAAGTCAGTCACAATAAAAACACCTATTTTATTATTCCATTTATAGGAAAGACCCATAATGGGCAAATCTACAGACATATAAAATAGATTATGGTTGTTTAGGGCTGGGCACAGGGGCAGCAGAGACCTGAAGTGTCATGGCTAAGGGATACAGTGTTTCCTTTTGGACTAATGAAGATGTTCTAAAATCAGTTGTGATGGTTGTACAAATGTGTGAGTAGACTAAAAACCAGGGAATTATATATTTGTGTGGGTAAATTGTACAGTATGTACAATAAAGTTCTCTTGTTACCCAAAAAGGGAATAAAGTATCTGATACACATAACAACATGTAGAATATAGAAAACATTATATGACCAAAAGAAATAGAACCCCAAAGAATATATACTGTGTTGTTCCATTTATATGAGATTCTAAACAAGAAAACTAACCTACAGTAACAGTAAATATATGCATGGTTGTCTATGGGGGCCAAGGAGTAATTGAAAGTAGAAATGAAAGAACATTCAAAGTGATGGAAATGTTTTATATCTTGATTTAGAGTGGTAGAAATATGGTATATACATTCATGAAAACTCATTGAGTTGTATAATTAAGATAGGTGTGTATCAGTGTATGTAAATTTTACTTCAATTAAGAAAGAGGATATCAGAAACAGGAGAAAGGTAGAGAGGAGGGACAGAAAGGGAGAGTGGAGAGAGCAGATATAGGAGCTACTCATAAAGTAGAATCCATAGATTTGATATCTGGTAGGATGTAAGACCAAGAAGAGGAAGGGGCTAGAACTTGTACAGGAATTCAGTAAAGTGTCCGGATATAAAATCAATGCACAGAAATCAGTTGCATTTCTCTACACCAACAACAAGACAGAAGAAAGAGAAATTAAGGAGTCAATCCCATTTACAATTGCACCCAAAACTATAAGATACCTAGGAATAAACCTAACC